>NC_140940.1:112222968-112695468 GCF_014529385.1 Adiantum capillus-veneris | reverse complement strand
TTTTTGTTGTTGTAAATGTCTGATGGCTTGTGCTGTTGCTGAATTTTCCAAGACTTCTTTTGCCTGCATTCGATGAATGATTCTACGATAGAACCATTCAAATAGTTCTCTCAAACTGTTAGCCTTGATTCGAGAGCCACCATGTCGTGTGTGCCTGAAATAAGCATTTCTCGCCATGTAATGAGACTTTTCCATCCCTTGGGTATTCCATATTGCCGGGTTCCCATACTTCTGTATAAAATATGGCAAATGATTGAAGATGATGTGCTAGATATGAAAACAGATTAGTTAGAATGTTTTACAGTAACATATTTGCACATAAGAGAGAAAGAAATACATTATAATACCATGTAGTGAGTAATCTGGGTGTCTGTCCATGCTGTCTTGAATGATTTTTCCCGAAGGTTGAGATTTTCCTTGAACTTGTTCATATCACCTTGTGACCAGTCATCTTTGTCGCACATCAAAAATAGGATGTCTATTGATCGCCAAACCTCAACCTTCGCGTTACGAGTAGTTGGTTCGTGGTCTTTGACTGCAATATGTAGCTTTTTCCAGCTCTGATACTCTACCTTGCTAACATAAGATGTGTTATATATTTTTCCATGTTTTGTTAGCTTTGGATCTCTTGTACCTTGGGGCTTAGATAAAAACCTCCGTGCCTTCACCCCACCGATGGATGGTTTGCATGGGACATCCTTCTCAGCAGTTGATCTCTTTTCATCCCACTGGATTTTCACATTGCCACCATGAAGCCCCATATCCGACAGTACCATTTCTAAGCACTGCAGGGCTACTTGTCGTTCTGCGGAGTTCTTAATCTTCCAAGAAAACCCAATGTATAAGTAGACCAATTTCTCCACAATTCTACAAAGGGCATGCATTGTACAAATGTGGACATTCACAAGTGGTATTTTCAAAATGGGTCGAAAAGCAGGATCCTCAATGTGACGTGTTGGAGCTTTTCTCCACCACTTTGGGTCCATGACCTTTGCAGGCTCCATGCAGAACAAACACGGTGACTTTGCCATTGCACCCATTCCACAATTATACATGCACTTTAATGTTTTAAGGTCACCTGCAAGATGCCACTGAACTTGAAAGTCCCCCCTTCCATCTAGACGTAGTACCTCTCCCTAGTTAGTCTGTCGATCAATCACCTCCGGAATATTAGTTCGATGGAACACCCAATATAGAATCTCATGATCTTCTTTCTTTACCTGCAACACAAAATAAATGAGACTTGAGTAGATCTGAACATTTGAGCTTACTTGAGAATATCGCTTACCTCAAACGCACCAAGCCACCATATGTTAGATTCTGATTGAGCACTAAAATATAAAGGATCATCACTGGGACACTTTGAGAGGGCTCTATTCATTAAAGTAATAGTAACACGCTCTAGCTTTTTCTCTTTAACAAGCTCACACTCATCCAGTTTTAACACAAAATGTAATAGCCCACGTGACTCTTCAAATGTGATGTTGTAAAACTCCACCATTTTCTTCTGTAGTATCCGCAGGTCCATAAAAATATTGTTGAACTCATCATATGCCATGTTCGCTCCATGGCCACTGTAAGTTGCTTTAATATGAAAGGGCTGTCCAAGATAGTCTCCCTGTGCCTCGTTAAGCTGAAGCCTCTCTTTCCAAACACTTGAGGCTGATGGTAGAAGTTTGGATTTTATACCCTTCCTAACAAAGATGGATGAGACAGACTTTTGGATAGCCGAATATCCTCTTTTGCTTACACCAAGTGAATCAAGTGTGCCTTGTATCTCTTTTGCAGGCACTGAGTTCTCTGAAATAAAGCGGTTCACTACATTTCTTTGTAGAACCTTAAACTTCTTGTCATGTACTATATCTGCTGCCAGGCTTCTACTTATAAGTGGCTTCAATCTCTTTCCTATATTGGCTTTGGGGTCAATGTTTTCCTTGTCAGGATAGATTGAATCTCTACATGAAGACAATGCATAAGTAAATAACAGAAAATTTGCTTCACTAACACTATTTAGGCACATGAAAACAATGCATAACAAGAAAAAACAAAGAGATTACTTAACTAAGACAATGTAGCCAACCAAGAAGCATCACCTTAATGCTCGGATTCTTTTCTTGAGACCTCCTGATGCAACCTGCAATGTTTCAAGATTGCGCAATTTCTTCTTTCGGATACGACCACCCAAGATGGTGTCCTTCATTTGACAACTTCGCACCTTTCCTTTCAGTTCTTGTACCTCTGTTTTATGTTGCAAAATGGTAACCTGATCTGTAGAATGTAAATGTGAAAGGCGAACAATCTCACATTGTTGAGCTTGGAGAATGCTCTTGTAAGTTTCAGCTTCTCTTGTAAGTGATTTACAATAACCCAGAAGGCCCTTTTCTCCATCACCAGCAAAGGTCAATAAGCTTGTAGGATTGACAAACGGTGGAGACGCATTAGTTATTGGATTCTTAGGGTAGAGAGAGCCTCTCGTCCAGATATCTATGTGTTTAGCTCCTTGAGCTCTGAGCGTGTCTATGGAGGCGGGAGGTATATGTGTGTTTGTTTTACTGCGCTTAATCAATGGTTGGTACTCATTGTCTAAATCAATGTGAAGGTGATATTTGGCTCGTTTCTGGGTAACATTTGTGCCATTTGAGGAGTGCGCCATTAGCCAAATGTGCAGGTTTAATGGAAAGTGAATAGCGGCTGCGGATTCGTCCCTCCATGTTAGCCTCATTCCCTCCGTATTGACGTTGTTCATTCAATGCAACTGAAAAGAGGATTATCCCTCAATCACTACGAACGAATGTTCAGAAGAGTAAGGAATCTACTTAAAGTACACTTTTTGAAGTTTTACTATGAAAGACCCAGCTCTTTTATTTGCCATTTTTTCTAGAGAGAGAGTGCAAAAAATACATTTTCTTAGAAGGCCCTCCAAATGACCTCCGAAATTTCCTAATGCATAATAGGTAGACTACCACATTCCTTGGTCATTTACCCACTCATAAAAAAAAATTGACCCATTTTTTTCATAAAATGCTCTCCCAAAAAATGTAGTTTTTGTTCTAGAAACCTATGTGTGGAACAATTTTTTTCAATCCACCCTACAGTGCTTCCACTTAAATGTATGCATGATGCATGACTAGCCTAACCAGTATCAAGCTTTAGGTTATCCGTATAACATTAGGCTTTGATACCAAGTGAGAGTTACCCTCCCTAGGGTTCTATACAAAAAATTATACAATATAAAATTTTGTACAACTTCAATATACATCAAAGTTGTGCAAGCATTTGCATAGGGGAGGAATTCTCAGCACTTCAAGCCTAGCATGGAGTTTAGGCCATGAGCTAAACTGCAGGCAACGGAACTTAGCGGCTAGTGCTACTTCTGAATGGGTTGTATGAATGAAAATGTACTTTAAACAAATAACAAGGTAAAGGGTGAATAAAACATGTACACTGCATGGCAAGAAGAGAGAGAGAGAGAGAGAGAGAGAGAGAGAGAGAGAGAGAGAGAGAGAGAGAGAGAGAGAGAGAGAGAAGAGGAGGGTGAAATAGAGTACGTAGAGACACAAGATAATGACAAAAGAGAATATTTAAATGCTCCATGATTTAAGTAAAACAAGCACTCATGGATTAATGTGTACCATAACATAAAAAGCATAAATGACTAGTAGCACCCCGGACCTTGTGTAGGAATCAGTTTGTCCATTCATCCACTTCCAATCTACTATAATGTGGGATATTTCCAAAAGTACATACACTTATACTCTAAGTGAACCATTTTTATAATTTACAAACATGTTCTTCTCAAGTCCTAAACATGAATCAAGGAGTAAGGAGTTTATTGCAAAGTGAGTGAAAATAGATGACTGAAAAGGTTTGATTTAAAGAATGTACATAAGAAGGTCATCCGGGCAAGGACCAGTTTGTCTTATATATTTTTAGAGCAGGGTTTGTTGGCTCTCCATGAAAAGAGATTCTTCTTCTAATGCACGTCATTGCATGAATGCAAAGTGTTTGCAAATTTGAAAATTTGGGCTGAGATTTAGAGGAAACGTCTTTTGATCCATTTGCAAAATGGGAAGTGGATATTGTAGGTCTCATGCCAAGGAACATTAATTGAAAAAGGTATATCCTTGTGGTCCTAAACTATATGAAAAAATGGGTGGAAGCAAGGGTTGTAATAGTAGTAAGAGTGGACTCTTTTTTGTGTGAACAGATGTGTTGCAAGTTTGGAGCTTCTATGGTTATCATTTTTTACCTTGGTCCATGGTTAAGAGGAAAACTTGTTGGTGCTCTCATGGAAAATTTGAAATTGATAATTAAGATTCTACCTACGAAGTATAAGAAAGCATAGCATCCTTGTGATGGATTATGTAACGGTAATGCCCTTTATCTTAGGTTATTTTACCAAGTGCAGCAAGGCATTTCACTTATGATTTTTTTATGGTACGTGTTGTTTGATTTACTATTACATGTTTCATCTCCTCCATCGACATGGATATTTTTGGAGAATATGCTTTTACAATATTTATGAAGTTTTTAAGTGGAAAGATATAACTAATGAAGTTTCCACTTGCAAGAAAATTCATGTAATTAAGAACTAACTTTTCCACTTTATTTTTTGAGGACATGAACTATTCCCACGGGGGAAGTAGTGTGGGGGCAAGGTCCATAAGAAGTAGGGCTCGGGGGAGGGGCTATGAACCCTCATGGCATCACAACGGGGCTTAAGTATGAAGCATTATAGGTGATGATTGGGCACTAAACTAAGATGAAATTTCCCTCTTGCCAGACATTACATTCCATGTGGGATCATAGTCCCTTTCCCAATCCATACCTAGGGCCCTTTTTTCCTCACAGTGGCCTAGTGCATTCCATGACACACTGTAAACTTTATGACATCGTATGGATGAAATACTATGTTCCTATCTACTAAGCAATAAACGAAGAGAGAGAAAGAGAGAGAGAGAGAGAGAGAGAGAGTCACAACTATGTGTGCAAAGGATTGCTATGCTTTCTAGGTAATAGGTTCAAGTAAGATAGCTTAGTGTGGACTCTAGATAAATCAAGGAATGAGAATGGTAAATACAAGAAATAAATGCAAAGAAGCTTCTATCTTTGCAAGAGTCTGTAATGTCACCTTTTTTCCGCCAAAACCACAATTGTGAGTGGGAAGTATATTACTCAACAATAAAATTAAAAAGTAATTTCAAGATTATGTCAAACCTTCAGGAATCACACACACCAAACAAGCTACAAAGCCTTGAACAAAGATATACCACAACCGTTACAATCATTAGTGCAGATCAGCCATCACAACACCAATTTCCCAAAACCACTCTTCAACGTTCTTCCATTTACCAATGGTAGTAGTCTATTCCCTACTTTCTTGTAGGATCTCAATGAATCTATATTATGAGAGGACATTCTTGAAAAGTAGATAGCTCCTAACCTTCCATATTCTCTTAAAGTGACACAATTGCATAGTTTGCGTACAGATAAGTAGCGAGCTTGGCTTTTCATCACCTTCCCTACCAAGAAAATATCTTCATTGAAAAACCCTATCTTCTATGTATTTTTAACCCATTTGCATAACTTCCCTACAAGGCCACATACTATTTGACACTCCTTGTGTGAGTGAGGGAGCTTCTCACTAGCCATTTTGAATCTTGACAAATATCTCTAGATAGCACCTTTATGCCATTATGTAGGCCCCCCATAGTAACTTCCATAGAAATATCTTAATCTCATGCAGCCATTGTACACCGATCTTGATTCAGGCCATTTCTTTCGCCATTTCTTATTAATGGGGAGAACCACTTCATAAAAACCATTAAAGTAGGGTAAAGCTCCTTGGTTTATAGTGTAAGGAAGATTCTACTCTTATGCCGCTACCAAGATTTCTGCTCAAGCTTTGGCTCACAAGCAGGCTGACAAAATCTATCTAGCACTTCTACCACTCTCCTAGTTAGCAATCTTTCAATCCCATTGAAATGAAACTAGATAGCCAGCTTGTCTATTCCTTTTGAACTTTTGTTATTGCAATCCTGAAAGGTCGAACAACGTGGTCTTTTGTTATTGATCTTTCGGGTTCAATAAGATGCTTCTTGCTTTAGATAGCCAAGGTCACTAGTAATCTATAGAGTTATGAAGATACATTTTTATCTCTTTTTAGTCGAGAGTCTCCGTTGCTCTATTCACTTTTTTGTGTCCCCAAGTCTCAAGCTAGATCACCTAGGGGCAATAAATTTGTCATGTACCTCAAGTTATTTCCACTCCCTAGCTTGAGAGTAAAGTTTTCAGTTTTCCATCATGTCCTTTTCCATAATACCCCATACTTGCTACCATATATATCTTTGGCATAGTAGGCCTTGGCATGAACATCAAAACAGAGGTCTCTAGCTTTGGATGAAAAAACCCTTGGAGAGTACAAGGGAAAAACGCAATCCCCTTTACAAATCTGAAAATATGAACAATCAATAATGATGTGAAAGTGCATTGTGTATCTATGTACAAATATTCAAGTGGCCAAGAGGTCACAATCCCGGGGGATTCACTCTATATACAAAATGGAACACCACCTACAAGCGGACAACTTTGATAAAACCCTTATATACGACTCATATTAGGGAATATGACCCCCCTTTCTACGCTTATGTAACAATCAATTAAGAAACCTATCATACCCCTATCTTCTATATAAAATTTAGGTCTCACGTGAACTAACTGAGTAAAAGTAGTCAAAGCATGTGTAGCATAGTGACTAGCAACGTACTAAGGAACCAATTTTGTTGATAAGTAGATGTACTCTCAATGTGTCTTAGTTTGAATTTCAAACTATGTGTCTGATCACCCTGCACTCTGGCTACTTGTCCAGTTTTGACCCATCCAAAGTTAGTGTAAATCAACTCTTGACCTATTCCAAATCAACCCTTATCTATGATCAGCTTGATGCCAAATTTTATGTGTGACCTGATAAAAAACTTCCCCAAAATTCACCCGAGTTCTAGTGCACACCGCTGACCAATCGTTGGGCAAGCCTCCCCCCCCCCCGCCCCCATAAATATGATACCCCCTTCTTTCCTATTTTTAAGCATGGGAGATAAATTATTGGGGGCCTGTCCCTAACTTATACGATTATGTAACTTGTAAGACCCCCCCCTCCCATGCACTTATGTGGCGTAGTAAGTTTTCCATGGTGAATCCCCCGGGGTCACAATGGACAAATGTGGAGTGTGCAAAGTACATGGTACCTATATGATTACAATGTCATATGTACAAAGATACCATAATAGGAGAGACACTAATCCAAAAAGAGTATGGACAAAGCTCTGAGAGCCATAGGATGAAGCATGACTCAATGAGTTCTTTGGTAAGAATATCTGCAATCATCTAGTCACTTGGATAGTGTTCAATCATGATAGTTCTTTTTGCGTACTTCATATATAATGACAATTAGTACGTCCGGATGCCTTTGGTGGCCTCTCTTTCTCTTTCTCTTGCCCTCTTTATCATGTGAGCTTAATCTTGTCTTAATTTTGGACTTATGCCTTCAACTTGCAGATGTCGACACGTGTACAATGCTCCTATGTTATTATAGATGCACAATAATATTCTTTGACTTGCTATGTTGAACATAGTCTGTTACAAGACTAATAGCACTCTAATTATCACATCACAAGGGTGTTCTAGATAGAGGAGAATGACCAATATCAACCATAATTTTTCAAAGCAAGGTCAACTCACGAGCTGCAAGTGATGCTCCAACATATTCAGAATTGATTGTAGAAATTGTAAGACAACATTGCTTCTTCCTGTCTAAGAAATAAGACAACCATTAATGAGGAAGCAATTTCCACTAGTAGATCACACAAAGAAATGCAAGCTTGCCCAATCTACATCTATGTAACCTGAGAGAGAGAGAGAGAGAGAGAGAGAGAGAGAGAGAGAGAGAGAGATAGATTGCTTAGAAAAACTTGAAAGTATTGTGAGTCACTTTGTTTCTTGTGTCACTAGATATGTACACATATTCCAAAATAATATGAGGCACCTCGTTTCTTGTTGCTTCTACTATATATTGTGTCACTTTGTTTAGATGCATAGCTATCATTTGTGCTCACCTTGGAGGTTACCTCTTTGATCGATGTCATTGATTGGTTTCAATCTATCAATATGGACACAATCAACGTTTTACTTCTAGCTTACAATGAAAGTCAAAAGTTATCCTTTTGGTCTTTTTTTGGAAAATATTATGTCGCACTGTGAATAGTATCTAAATTTATCTTTGGTGCAAATAGTTATCGTAGGAGCTTTGTCAAACTAAAGATCAAGTGCAAGCATCACTACCTTGCAATTTAGTGCATGTACATTTCCTTAGATGGACAACATCTAGTTTGCAACAATGATCTTGAAGATTTCTTGCAGATGTCTGTAGAGGTAGATGAAAAGTTTCCAAAATATGTTTTTTTGCAACATTGACCGCATATGCCATAGCATAAATCTACATTACACCATGCAAATTGACATTATACCATGTTTGGTTACTTGAATACCACATTCTTGCATGCATTTGAAAAGCACAACCTTAAGTTAAAGCAAGAATAAAACTTATCAAAGCAAGCCATGTCAAAGCAAGAATCAATCACGATGGGGTTGCTTTGAATATCCACTTATAGCCTCCTTATAACAACTCAACTCAGCTATATTGTAGTAGTATTGCCCAATAGAAGGGAAAGAGACAGAGAGAGTAATGACAAGCATATAACGGGAGAGGCGTCATGTAGTACATGCATCCGCTTGCACTAGTTGAAAATATTGGCAAGAAGATGCATTGTTCGCAGCACTTTGTGCCCCAGCCAACACGGGAACTTGAATCGATAACATGACGTGGCATCGTTACGGAAGAAAGGTAGAGTCTTGAAAGGTGCAGTAGAAAGGCTTAAGAGAGCCATATCTTGGTGCACAAATAGTGTGCTTAGGTAGGAGAGTATGAATAGCGTTGGGCAGAATGAGCACAGAACACATGCATGAAAGTGCAAGGAGTGTGAATGTTATGCAAGGAGAGCATGGTATGTGTGAAGCGATCCGAGTCACATCAATCATATCAAGGCTTATATTATGATTATTTCCTATGTGTGGGGTCGGAGCACCCTTTCCCTCTTTGCTTACTCTTTTCATTCTTCCAAAGATAATTAGGCTACACAAGAACCTTGTCAAAAAGCACCCCCCCCTCCCCCCAAAAAAAAAACACAGACACGCACAATGTTCGAGAAAAATCATTTTGGCACCAAGACACAATTTCTTTTATGAATTTTCAAAGAAAATTTTGGAAACTAACACTAGTTTTAACCAATTTGACACTATTTTCCTCAAAATCTAAGTGGGATTTTTCCTTTTTATCTTCCTTTGAGCCGGCATTTTTTGAATTGTTTATTAAAACACATTGTTCCCAAACACCACATACACACACATAGTTGCGCACACAAATAACCAATTCCTCATGTGATGGGATGTCTTTTGAACTCATTCTTACTAGTGAATGCTATACAATGCTTGCTCATGTCACTACCGACTATGGACCATTGTTTTCCATCTTGGCCCCTCATCACAAAAGCCCATGTGGTCATTAATAAACATCCCATCATGGGATCAATGATGAACACCTGCAGGTAAGAGCTATGAGACAAAATTGGTCATCAAATTTTATCGATCGTGTCCGAGTTTATCTTTTTGGTCCTAGTTTATTCTTTCTTGTCCAAGTTCACTTTATATGTTAATATATGCACTTTAGGGACATCAAAATCCACATGTGCAGCAATTAAGGCATTAGGCTTCCACAATGTACACCAACGTTTCAATATGGGGGGTATGCACCACTCAGGTTTTTTTTTTTAACATCACATTCCCTCAAGATGCGTACGGATAGCTCATGGCCATAGATCCCATGGTGGGGTCTTCATGAAAGACCAAATGGACCGTAGTGTCCACAATCCTTCCCTATATGAATTTTGGATAGTGGGACATGCTTGTTCAATGCTGATTGCTTGGAAAAAGTGTATCTCAACTTAGCCTTGAGCTGATTAGGATCCTCCATTTGCAGTTTGACCTGAAGACGAAAGGAAAGGTGGTGAAGGAGAAAATTTGATCAAAAAGAAAATGAGAATGTTTGGGGTAAAAGGACTGATAGGAGGCCACCTAAGTGGATTAGCATCATTTGAACAATGTGGTGCATACAAATGGGCACGTAGAGGTGTTATCAAAAGTGTTGCATGCGATCTACATGCTTGAAAAATCTTAACATGAGTAGATGAATGCAAACACCAAGCGATGAAATCTTAACACGAGCAAACACCAAGCGATGAAAAAATAAAAATTGCATCTAACAAAAACAAGGGTGGAAATCAATACAATATGAGCCAAATAGCAGGACATCACCCCAGTTGGACTTGATCTCTAGATCAAATGTTCATATTCACTTTTCCCTCAGCAAGACTGCGTAGCCCTTGGGACATTACTGGTCCTCTTTCGCTAGACAACTTGTTTAATTTAAGGGCCACCAATAGAACTCTTTGTGAGGGTGTCCTTGTATTAGACCTTTTATGCTAGTTAGAGTCAAGAGGGAGATTTTCCCAATTACAATGAAGTATAAAAGGATGATTAGGCTATGGTTACGCGAGGCATAGTTATCATTTATAGGTAACTAATCCAACTATGTCCAAACATAGCATTGAGTGAATAATCAAGCCTCTTGCATGGTCACAAGAGGCTTAGTTATTCATTTATCCTCCCAACTAAGCCTTGATCCTCACATCTATTCCAAAAGAAACATAAAGACCATATTAGGTAAAGTGGGAAAATCCCAATTCCCAGGTTGGACAACTTTCAATATATCATGTATAAAATATAGAGATTTTGTCAAAAATTTGAGTTTTCTTAAGGTCTCATTCCACTTTATGCACATACAATACACAATGAAAACAACTAAAATATCATGGTTTCAATCAATTGGATTATTAGGAGAGGAGTATATTGCATCCATTATCGTTGTCTATGTTCTAATGTCCTACCTACAACTTATCTCAACATGGAGAGCTTGGTTTCTAGGTCCACCACTTGTCCAAGTTAATGTAAAAGTGACTCAAGGTTCACAACTTGTGAAAGCAAGGATCCATTGAGGAATACAATCCACTTGGCTATTTTTCCTTAATTTATTGCATGTGACATTTAAGCAAGGTCCACTTCTAATCTATAACTTCTTAATTTGAGGCATGGGGCATACATAAAATATGTAGCATATGCTCTATTGCCTCATAGGAAGGTTGGTTTCAAGGTGCACTTATCCATGCTAGCCTATCTTGGAGAAATGATGGAGCTTTCTTCTCTCCTTGTTTCAATGGAGACTAGCTTGGACAAGTGGTGGACCTTTGCTTCTCTCTATGTTTCAATAGAGTTAGCTTGGACAAGTGGTGATCTTGGAACAAAACCCCCATGTAAAACATATCATGGGTATTCCAAGTGATTAGAAAGATTACCATTTAAGATATAACCTTATAGGTTGGACAACTAGATCTTGGCTTGGAGAAATGGTGGACCTTTGATTCTCTCCATGTTTCAATGGAGTCTATCTTGGAGAAATGGTGGAGCTTGCTTCTGTCCATGTTTCAATGGAGCCTAGCTTGAACAGTTGGTGGACCTTTGCTTCTCTCTATGTTTCAATAGAGTTAGCTTAGACACGTGGTGGATCTTCAAAATAAACCAACTACTATCAATGTTGCCTAGCTTGGACAAGTGGTGGAGTGTTTCTCTACTCCATGTTTCAATGGATCTTAGCTTGGACAAGTGTTGGACCTTAAAACAAAAACCCCATGTACAACATAGAATGGATTTTCTAGATTTCAATGGAGTCTAGCTTTAACAAATGGTGGAGCTTGTCTTCATCCATGTTTCAATGAAACTAGCTTGGACAAGTGGTGGACCTTGTAACAAACCCTCCCATGTACAACATATCATTGGTTTTCTAAGTGATGGGAAGGAATACCATTCAAGATATAAACTTATAGCTTGGATAAGTAGTTGACTTTAAAACCAAATTCATCATAATACAATGAAATACAGGTCAGCCAATTCCTAAATCTTGAGACCAAACCTCCCATGCTATTAGAGATAATATATTGGATAAGTGGTGGACCTTCTATTATTTTCCCATGCCTAGTTTAGACAACCGGTACACTTTGCAGCTATAAAGGTTGGACGAGTTGTGGAGCCTTGTTTCTATCCATGTTTTAATGGATCCTAGCTTGGACAAGTGGTGGACCTTGGAAAAAAGCTTCCATGTACACAACATATATGAGGTTTTCCATGTTTTAATGGAACCTATCTTGGACAAATGGTGAAGCTTTCTTCTCTCCATGTTGATTTTGGAACTACCTTAGACAAGTGGTGGAGCTTTTCTTTTCTACTCTTCATAATACAATGAAGTATATGTTGGTTACATGGTGAATCTTAAGGCCAAACCTCCCATTTTACTAGAGATGATAGGTTGGACAAGTGGATCAACCTTCTATCATTTCTCCATGACTATATTGGACAATTAGTAGACATAACATCTCTCTATGTTGTCTAGAGATGAGCTTGGACAAGTGATGGACCCTGCTTCTCTCTCCCCTTGGTTTACTAGTTTGAAGACTCAGTATATATACTTTCTTAGATCTAGCTTGAACAAGTGGTGGACCTTGCATCCACAATCTTAATTCAGTATAAAAAAGTATATGAAAAAATAACATAGGAATCTTGGTTTGAAGGTCAAGCAATTAGGTTCCAAATGCACATAATAATATATTTTCCACCCATATTAAAAGAAAGTTAAATATGCAAATAATAATATATTTTCAAATGCACATAATAATATATTTCCACCCATATTAAAAAAAGTTAAATATGTTATTACCAAATTGACAAAGGTAACGTCCAAGAATTATATCTTTCCATCTTGTCAGATCTAAATCTTCATCAAGGCGACATGCATGTATACATCAACTTTCAAGCCATTCAAGAATACATGCACTTAGATTCCATAGTTTTGTTTTCAAAGTCTTTTAGATTCTAAAACTCTTTCACATAAAGTATGTAATGACAAAATTCTTGAAGCAAACATTTGTGCCCAAGAAAAAGATCCCTCTCACATATTTAAAGTCCATGAATTCTCTGATCCACACTTACAAGTTTTATTTTGACATCAAACATCAATTCTTTCATAGTTCCAAATAAATGCAACCTCGATATGAATTGACAAAAAATGAATTTCTTTTACTATATGACCCAACATAGGCCCCAATCAAATAAAAAATGAGTCCCCAAAAATTTGGGTGCACTCTAGCAATACATCAGAGTCCCCTTACAATAGGATGCACTCCAATAGTACATTGAAGTCCCCTTAGAGTAGGGTGCACTCCATTCAAGTGTTCATAAAATTGACACACCTTTTATATAAAAAAAAAAAGACTATATCAAATTATACAAATGTTGAAAGATACACACTAGAATAAAAAAAGCATCTTATAGCCATATTTATTCAATGCTTTCGTGTTGACAAGTACACACCAAGGACATAATTTGTCTCAGAATCACTATACTGATTTACAATTGTGTTATATGTATAGACTCTCTTATCTCTTGCATACAACCATCCTACCAACCATGGAATTATGGTTCTCTGCAAGAAGTTTTGAAGTTGCTCGGAAGTTTGCCTCCACATCTTTGGAAATATAAGATATGTCCCTGGCATGTTCCACATCACCCTATATGGAGTGTCATCAAAAATTAAGGTATTGTTTGCATCCAAATCCTCAAATATCTTCCAAATATCACTCAGATTTTTGTGATAAACCCTTGTAAATCCTAACATGATATTTGGATTTTGGCAATTTTTGTTACTCATAAACACCTTGAACTTGGTATACTGCTCAGGAAAACACTTTTGTGTGATGCGTTGCACCCTTGTTAAGTTATAGCAACTCCATATCCATAGCTCAAAGTATTCAGCACAAAAATCCAAAAAACTTTGTGCGTCTGGTCGCACCACATGATAAACTTCATCTTTGTCCTCCACAAGTCGCATGTGTTGAGCCCAAGATGGCATAGAATCTCCATGTTTCATTTCAACTGTCTTGAGAAGTAACCCCTCTAGATCCAAGATAAGTACTCTTTTGATGTCCTTGAAAGCAAGTGGTAGGTGATAAGGAGGTGATTCATTCCTTGGACAAGGTCTTGGAGGAGGTTGGATGGGTAATTCAATAGTTTTCTTCAATTTATGCCAGCATATAGCCAATCCATTTTTCTGTAATGGTTCTGAAATTAAAGAACAAGAACACTTAATGCAAACACAACAATAGACATGAGTTTTACATTGTCTACCCTAAGGTTTTATTAGATACCAAAATCCATCTATGATCTACTCATTAATAGAAAGAAAGTCAAATTAAAATCCTGACTCTTTTTTATGCTACACTCTCTCTTAGTCTCAATACCATGGAGTTCAACTAGACTTAAGTCAACTAATAACTACTACTTGTTGTTAAAGGTATGCTTTGAAGTGTATAAGGCTTAACCAATGCTCTAGTGTAGAATGGGTATTTAGGTCTCAAGGTCTACCACTTATCCAAGCAAAGATCCATTTAGATATGGAAACCCAATTTTTCTTAATATAATGATATAGAGTGGACAAGTGGTGAATCCTGAGACCAAGCCACTCATGCTACTAGGGATAATAGGTTGGACAAGTGGTGGACCTTGAATGTAAACCCCCCATGTACAAAGTATCAGGGGTTTTGGGTATTTCAATGGACTCTAGCATCTTGGAAACATGGTGGAGCTTACTTCTCTCCATGTTTCAATGGAGTCTATCTTGGATAAATGGTGGAGCATCATTCTCTCCATGTTTCAATGGAGCCTACCTTGGACAAGTGGTGCATGTTTGTTTCTCTCTATGTTTGAACAGATTTAGCTTGGACAAGTGGTGGACCTTGGAACAAAATCCCCATGTAAAACATATCATGGACATTACAAGTGGTGAGAAAAAATACCATTCAATATATAACCTTATAGGTTGGAAAAGTGGTGGACCTTAACACCAATTATTATTAATATAATGACATAGAGTGGACAAGTGGTGAATCTTGCGACCAAACCTACTAGGAAAAGTACGTTGGACAAGTGGTGGACCTTGAATGCAAACCCCCCATGTACAAAATATACTCATGCTACTAGGAATAATTTGGTATTAAGGTCCATGTTTCAATGGAGCCTAGCTTGGAAAAGTGGTGGACCTTTGTTTCTCTCTATGTTTCAATAGAATTTTTGGACAAGTGGTGACCTTGGAACAAAACCCCCATGTAAAGCATGTCATGGGCATTACAAGTGGTGAGAAAAAATACCATTCAAGGTATAACCTTATAGGCTGGACAAGTGGTGGACCTTAGCACCCAATTCCTCTTATTATAATGACATATAGTGGAAAAGTGGTGAATTGTGAGACCAAACCTACTAGGGATAATAGGTTGGAGAAATGGTTGACCTTGAATGTAAATCACCCATGTACAAAATATCATGGGTTTTGCGTATTTCAATGGAGCCTAGCATCTTGGAGACATGGTGGAACTTACTTCTCTCCATGTTTTAATGGAGCCTATCTAGGAGAAATGGTGGAGGTTCCTTCTCTCCATGTTTCAATGGAGCCTAGCTTGGACAAGTCGTGGACCTTTGTTTCTCTCTATGTTTGAATATGGTTAGCTTGGACAAGTGGTGGATCTGGAATGAAACTCCCATGTAAAAATATCATGGGCATTTCAAGTGGCGAGAAAGGATACCATTTAAGATATAACCTTATAGGTTGGACAAGTGGTGGACCTTTAACACAATATAATGACATAGAGTGTACAAGTGGTGAATCTTGAAACCAAACCACTCATGCTACTAGGGATAATAGGTTAAACAAGTGGTGGGCCTTGAAATAAAACCCCTAGAGTGTTTCAATGGATCCTAGCTTGGAAACATGGTAAAGCTTGCTTCTCTCCATGTTTCAATGCAGCCTATCTTGGATAAATGGTGCAGCATCATTCTCTCCATGTTTCAATGGAGCCTAGCTTGGACAAGTGGTGGACCTTTGTTTCTCTCTATGTTTAAATAGAGTTATCTTGGAAAAGTGGTGGACCTTGGAACAAAAACCCCATGTAAAACATATCATGGGCATTACAAGTGGTGAGAAAAAATACCATTCAATATATAACCTTATAGGTTGGACAAGTGGTGGACCTTAAACACCCAATTATTCTTAATATAATGACATAGAGTGGATAAGTGGTGAAATTGGGACCAAACCTACTAGGGAAATAGGTTGGACAAGTGGTGGACCTTGAATGTAAACGCCCCATGTACAAAATATCACTCATGCTACTAGAAATAATTTGGTATTAAGGTCCATGTTTCAATGCAGCCTAGCTTGGAAAAGTGGTGGACCTTTGTTTCTCTCTATGTTTCAATAGATTTATCTTGGACAAGTGGTGTACCTTGGAACAAAACCCCATGTAAATCATGTCATGGGCATTACAAGTGGTGAGAAAAAATACCATTCAAGCTATAACATTATAGGTTGGACAAGTGGTGGACCTTAAACACCAATTCCTCTTAATATAATGACATAGAGTGGAAGTGGTGAATCATGAGACCAAACCTACTAGGGATAATAGGTTGGACAAGTGGTGAACCTTGAATGTAAACCCCCATGTACAAAAAATTATGGGTATTGGGTATTTCAATGGAGCTAGCAACTTGGAGACATGGTGGAGCTTATTTCTCTCCATGTTTCAATGGAGCCTATCTAGGAGAAACAGTGGAGGTTCCTTCTCTCCATGTTTCAATGAGCCTAGCTTGGACAAGTGGTGGACCTTTCTTTCTCTATATGTTTTAATAGAGTTAGCTTGGACAAGTGGTGGACCTTGGAATGAAACCCCCATGTAAAACATATCATGGGCATTTCAAGTGGTGAGAAAGGATACTATTTAAAATATAACCTTATAGGGTGGACAAGTGGTGGACTTTAACACATATTTCTTCTTAATATAATGACATAGAGTGTACAAGTGGTGATCATTGCGACCAAACCACTCTTGTCTCTGGAGCTACTCCCCCTAATAGGTTGGACAAGTGGTGGACCTTGAATGTAAACACCTCATGTACAAAATTATGGGTTTAGGGTATTTAAATGGAGCCTAGCTTGGAGACATGGTGGAGATTGCTTCTCTCAATGTTTCAATGGACCTATCTTGGAGAAATGGTGGATTCATCCTTCTCTCCATGTTTCAATGGAGCCTATCTTGGACAAGTGGTGGATGGAGTTAGCTTGGACAAGATGGTGGGTCTTGGAACAAACACCCTTTGTAAAACATTATAGCAATGGACATTACAAGTGATGAGGAAAATATCATTCAAGATATAACCTTATAGGTTGGAAAAGTGGTGATGGCCTTGATAAAGTGGTTGAATGAGGATCATTTAGAGATATACCCTTATAGGTTGGAAAGTGGTGGACCTCCTTAACACCCAGTTATTCTTAATATAATGACATAGAGTGGATAAGTGGTGAATCTTAAGACCAAATCACTCATGCTACTAGGTATAATACGTTAGAGAAGTGGTAGTAGACCTTGAATGCAAACACCCCATGTACAAAATATCATGGTTTTAGGGTGTTTCAATGGAGCCTAGAATCTCGGAGACATGGTAGATCTTGATTCTTTCCATGTTTGAATGGCACCTATCTTGGAAAAATGATGGAGGTTACTTCTCTCCATACTTCAACGGAGCCTAGCTTTGACAAGTGGTGAACCTTTGCTTCTCTCTATGTTTGAATAGAGTTAGCTTGGACAAGTGGTGGACCTTTGCTTCTCTCTATGTTTGAATAGAGTTAGCTTGGACAAGTGGTGGACCTTGGAATGAAACCCCCGTGTAAAACATATCATGGGCATTTCAAGTGGTGAGAAAGGATACCATTTAAGATATAACCTTATAGGTTGGACAAGTGGTGGACCTTAATACATAGTTCTTCTTAATATAATGACATAGAGTGTACAAGTGGTGTATCTTGAGACCAAACCACTCGTGCTACTAGGGATCCTAGCTTGGACAAGTGGTGGACCTTGGAAAAAAGTCCCCCTGTACAACATAGATGAGTTTTTTCATGTTTTAATGGAAGAGAGATTCGACAAATGGTGGAGCTTGCTTATCTCCATGTGGATTTTAGAACTAGCTTGGACAAGTGGTGGAGCTTTGCTTTTTTTACTCTCATAATACAATGATGTATAGGTTGGTTACATGGTGAATCTTAAGGCCAAACCTCCCATCTTACTAGAGATGATAGGTTGGACAAGTGGTCAACCTTCTATCATTTCTCCATGCCTATAATTAGACAATTAGTAGAACTAGCATCTTTCTATGTTGTCTAGAGCTGAGCTTGGACAAGTAGTGGACCTTGCTACTCTCTTCCCTTGGATTATTAGTTTGAAGACTCATTATATATACTTGCTTAGATCTATATAATTACTCATTAGTTAGGTTACAAGTGGGTATGTAATTTGTTAGCCTCAAGGGACTTTGAATATTGAATAGTAAGACCAAGTGCTGGTTTGAAGATCTTTTGCTTATCTAAACTAGACTCTAACTCAATAATAAGTTTCATAAGTTCCACGAATTGTCCTATCTAGGCTCCAAAAGAGTCTTAATTGGTTTGTGCTAGATTATAACTTCCTTGATGGGGTAGAATCCTAGAAAAATGAGGCACTATAAGTTTTACCTTAGCTCAAATGGATTTTTCACTTAAACTCGACTGCAATTTGGCTATCTAGTCTTTGTCTCGATGGAGTTTAACACTAGATACATAGTAGTGATATTTAAGCTTCATGTCTCTTCACTTGATCGAGATATGAGACCATACTTTCAAGGTCACCACTTGTCTTACCTAAAGACCAATGTGAGACATGGGAGCAAGAAAGCCATCCGATATTGTTTTAAGGACTATTACATAGGCAATCAATAACTTAAGTAAAGAAAAAAAACTTGGATCTTTCACAATTAATAACTTAAGTAAAGCCAAAAAGACTTGGATCTTTGACAGTTTTTTTCAAACTAAAAAAGCACAATCTCATGCTAACAAAACTATAAATCACAATTGAAAGTTTTGAACAAGAAAAAGATCAACAATCTTAATAAGAAGGATACTTTTCATTTCATTTGATGATTACAAACTAAAATAAAGTCTCTCAAGAAATTGATAAACAAAAAATGTAGGTGACTGCTTCATTATTTTGAGCAAAAATATCAAAATCTCTATTGATTGAGCTCCATCTAGTAGTATCCTTTGTAAGATCCTGCAAGAAGGAATAAAAAGAAAGATTTGTTAGATACCATGCACATGAGTGTTCAAGCATGTGTATCAAGAATATATGACATGTCACTAGTACCTTAGGGTTGCTTTCTATCCAGCCTTAGAAGATTGTTCTCAGCTTTCACCTTATTTATATAAGCCTTTGCTGTGGTTGCCTTCAAAACTCCTTTTGTGTTACAACCCAATTGCCTAGCTAAAGTGGTCAATTGTGACGCCTTCATGCTTTCAATGGGTGTACGCTCCTTTGCCAAGATCTCTTGTATTTGGGCTCTTCTCATTTCATTGCGGTGGCTTGTGTCACTTGCATCTTCAATGATAGTTTCATCTCTGTCACCTTTTGCAGGTGGTATTCTTCTTGTAAAGAACACCTTAGCTGACCAAACATCATTTTTCTGCTTCCAATACTCCATGATTTGTTTGTATTCACTATCATTTGTCACTATAGGTTGTCCATAACGATTAGAAGCAATTAAATCACGCACATCCCTTCTCTCATCAAGCTGAATCAAGTATGGCAGTAGCTCCTCCAAGAGCATATTGTCAACCATCTTCTCAGCATCAAATTGTGGTGGAAAAATGCAATTGTTTGCTGGTGAAATACATCCCTTGTAAGGAGAGTCATCAATAAGCACTGTTCTTTGTGGATCACATTCAAACCCCATGGCAATTTTGGCTAGAGGCTTGAACATTGCCTCAACGTTTGGATTGTCGGGTCTAAACAATTTTTGAGTTTGAGCGGTGTATGTAGCAAACATCTTGCGACCAAATTGCAAAGAAAGGCAATGTATCCTCAGCTAAGTTGTTTAGTGCTGCAAGGATTTGATACACATTATTCCTAGTAGCTGTCGACCAAATTGCAACATTAAACCTTTGTAAAATAGTCTTCAAGAATTGGATGCAACCTGGCCTGAGTATAATATATCTTTTTGAATCCATTTGCACTGAGTTGTGGTGTGAGGATGGTTGAGGGGAACGTTTCAACAATAGACCATTTAAATCCAATATAATTGTAAGCATGGATTTCTCAACATCTACGCTACATGACGTAGTACCAATTGGCAATAGCTCGTGAGTGGACTTTTCAGTCTCTTTTGATGTATGTTGCATTTTTGAAGCATCGATTTCTTGGTTCTCATTATTGGAAGCTTGCTCAAGTTGCACAACACTAGACTCTAGTATAGAAATATCATCCATCTTGGGCACTTTAGAAACCATAGAATCTATGGATTCTATAGTTGTTGACTGAACCATAGGAGCGTTATCCATCCCAGTTTGTGAATCTAAGAAAACACACACACAAATGGTATCTCAAAACCACTAGAATTTTATTCACCATATTTATATGTAGAACTCCTAGTAAGAAATTTATTTAAGGTAAAGTCGTTGTTAGAATCCTTGCAACCATTTTCAGCATTCGTACACCAAACACCACTTGTCTAAAATACAATCTACTAACTCAACATTTTCCATCCTACACTTTATTAAAGATGAGTACTTAAAGTGAAAACTAAAAGCCACCCTTGTTGAGGAAACATGGATACAAGGTCCACCAAATGTCCAACCTAGACTACAAGAAAATAATTAGAGATTTGGCTTAGATTTGGATTCAAAGGCCACCACTTATTCAAGTAAGATAACTCCACTTGTTTAAGACAGTAATGTTTGAAGCCCCACCACTTGTCCAACCTAGACATTGATTAAATTTTGGTAAGATTTATCACAAATCTAGAGTAGAATCAAGATTCTATGGCCAAGGTAGTCAAATATGTTAGACAACACACAAAGCATAAGAGCACTCTAGATTCTCGTTGAGCATAAACTAAACAATAATCAAATGTTATATTCACTTGAGATTTCATCCATGAAAAATGAAAATGATGCATGTACTTGAGATTTCCATCCATGTACAATACTTTACAATGTCAAGTAAAGTTATAGTCAGCAACAAACTCTTCTCCTGCTTCAACTTGACAAATAGTCTCAATGCATACATGGCCATATTCTTCTGACTTGATGTGTGAAGAGGTGCATTTATGCCAAGGTGGCAAATTTGGATCAAATGTATAGCGTACGTTGGGACAGACATTTGTACTGTGAGAACTATTTATATAGCCCGACACGTTTCCTTCTTCTACACAACCAATAATGTATGATTGATCTTCCTCTTCTTCTATGTTTGGATCCTCTAGAAGAGAATATTTATAAGCTCTTGGAAATATTTTGCATATCTTTTTCCAGTCTTGAAATCTATACTTATGCCCTCCATAGTTTAGAATAGTCAAACCACTTTCCAGGGTAGTATGCACAAATAGCCCATAACCAGCTCCTTCAATACATGAAAGTCGCACTTCAAAATCCACACCGTTAATATGGAAAATTACATCTTTGGGAATAGGAAAAGTTGGTGTCCCAAAAGGATCTTCATGCCAATCATAGTGTGAAATACATCTAGATTTTATATCACTTAACTCCTTTGTGTCTGCAAAAAGAAGAAAATATTATGCATAAAATAATGACAATATCAAAGAAAGATATCATTATTTTATAGTCCAATAGGTCCATTGTATGGAAGACTTAGAGTGCCTCTTACATGGTGCCTCCAAGGTTTCCAAAAAATAAAATCATTGGAAAAAAAAGGCCACTGTGTCTCCAATCTATTGCCCATTTGAAGCATAGAGAGAACCAAGGTCCACCACTTGTCCAAGCTAGACATGGAGCATTGACACAAGATCCAACACTTATCCAAGAACCCTATAGTATATGTGGTAACATGGGATGCATTGATGCAACAAAAGTAGTCTAGCCTCCTCATCCATCTCTTTTTTCTTGTAGCCTAGAGGGATTAGTTTCAAGGTCTATCACTAGTCAAAAACTACACATAGAACATTGATACAAGGTTCCACCACATGTGAAACCTATCATCTCTAGTAGCATGGATGGTTTGATATCAAGGTTCATCGCGTGTCCTACCTATACTCTATTGTAGCATATAGATTCTGGTTTGGTGGTACTACACTTGTCCAAACTTGGCTTGTTGTTGATATCTGGAGGTAATCAAGGGTCCTCCACTTGTCCAAGTTAGGCATATAAAACAATTGCAAGGTCCACCATGTGTACAACATATGATTGATTATAGCATGCATGGTCTTATTTCATGGGCAACCATCTTCTCTCCAACATGTGTCCAACCTCGGCTCCATTGAAGCATGGAGAGAAGCAAGGTCCACCACTTATCAAAGCTATTATTTTCTCCCAGTGCTTTCAAAACCCATAATACGTTGTACATGGGGGGGGGGGGATTCTTGTTTCAAGGTCCACCCTTGGCTAAGATTGGATCCATTGAAACATAAAGAGAAGCAAGCTCTACCATTTGTCCAAGCTAGGAGCCATTGAAACATGAAAACCCCATAATATGTTGTATACGAGGGGTGTTTTTCAAGGTCTACCACTTGTCTAAGCTATGGTCCATTGGAACATGGAGAGAAGCAAAGCTCCACCACTTTTCTAAGCTAGGATCCATTGAAACATGGAGAGAAGCAAGCTCCATTGTTTGTCTAAGCTAGGCTCCATTGGAACAAGGAGAAAACAAGCTCCACCACTTGCCTATTATTGCATAGAGATTCTGGTTTGAAGGTCCACCACTTGTCCAACCTTGCCTTCATGTATGGAGATAATCAAGAGTGCAATGCTTCTCTAAGCTAGGGACATAAAAGAGTTTCAAGGTCCACTACATATACGATCTATGATGGGTTGTAGCATGGGAGGTTTCATTTTAAGGTTGACCACTTCTCCAGCTCCGCTTGTCCAACCTCAGATCCATTGAAGAATGGAGAATAAAGGTGTACCAACTCTCCAAAATAGGCAGGACAATCTCTATAAAACCCATGAATTGTTAATATATGCTATGCTGTGGAGTTTTGTTTGAAGTTCCACTCCTTATCCAAGCTACAATCCATTGAAGCATGGAACTAAGTAAGATATATCTCTAGTCCAAGATAGGATCCATTGAAACATAGAGAGAATCAAGGTCCACCACTTGTCCAAGCTATGCATGGGTAATTGATATAAGGACCACTACGTTTTCACCTATACTATGCTCTATCATGGATGGTTTCATATCCTACCAATTTTCCAACCTATTTAGTAGGTTGTATTATGGGGGTTTGGTTTCAAGGTACTTCACTTGTCTGAGGTGGGTTCCATTGAACCATGGAGAGAAACTATGTCTACCACTTGTCCGAAATATGCTCCTTTAAAACATAAAAACAAGGTCCACCACTTGTCCAAGCTAAAGTTTCTCTCCATTGAAGCATGGAGAGAAACAAGGTCTACCACCTGTCCAAAATATGCTCCATTGAAACATAAAAGCAAGGTCCACCACTTGTCCAAGCTAATATAACAAATGGGTGTTGGTTACAAGGTGTACCACACTTGTCTAAACTAGTCTTCATGCAAGGTCTACCACATGTCCAAGCTATATGAGCTTGTTTTGAAGGTCTACCACACCTCTTGAAATTAGGATCCATGTAAGGTCCACCTTTTGTCAAGCTATGCATTTAATGAGTACTAAAACTAAGTAAATTGCAGTACTTAAATACCTTTCCAAGCTCATTAAGATTTTGGTCTCTAAGGCCGGCACCACCACATGTCTAATCTATGCTCTAATTGATTACTTATGCTATTTCTCAAAGTCCAAACATAAGCTCCCTTCTAGCAAGGTTAGTTTAAATTTAGGCTCCAGCACCTGTCTAAGCTAGGTTCAATTTATGAAGCATCACCATTTAACCATGCTACGATCTAATGTATCATATCAAGGGGGTATTGATAAAAGGTCCAAAACTTATTGAGTTCAAGCTCTTAAGTAATTAAGTCTTTGTGAGTATTAAATGTTTTAGTTTTAGTCTACAGATCCACCATTCAAAAACTCAAGTAATTTACTATTTACATTCAAACCTTGAATGCTTGAGATAAAAAATACAAGCTCAATCAATACTATATAAAGCAAAATCTAACATTAAGAGTATCAAATCAGTAACAAGAAACACTAACATGCACAAGAAACTCAAAACATACGTGTCTCCATTTCCAAAAAGTCCTCCATTGACACAGGATGGTGTTGTTGTTGTTCTTCTTCTCTTTGTGGAGAGCACTCCTCTGTAACAGGCACAATGTCGCCTGATTGCGAAGTGGATTGTTGAAGTCCAGCCATTTTTCTATATCTTCATGAGACTTAACAAAGTCTAGCAGCATGGTCTCCATGCTTTTTGCCTCCTCACACTATCAATTAAGCAGATTGAATTCTTTTTTCTGTTGTATTCCTTCTTGTGCAACCAAGGAGCCATCACCAAAAACATCAACAAGCTTGCGGTCTTCAAAACAATATGTACGAATGTAGTGCTTGACCAAAGCTCTTTTTTGGCCTCCAAATATTGCAAATCTGACATATCGTTATCTGCTACTTGAAGAAGAGAACAATCAATTGGCATGGATGTTCCTCTGATCTTCTTCTCAGGTCTTCAAATGCATTTCCTTGTCCCAAGAAGGCAATAACTGTTAGGAATTGAATTGCTCCTTTGCAAGGAGCTGATGGAAAGTGATGCAATGCACCACAACAATGGTAGCTCAATTATCTCCCATGGCGTGAAAGGCACATTGCAATTTTGTGAAGTTAGTGAAATCCACAAATGCAAGAAAGACAAATCCAGGATCTGTTGACCCTCCAGCAATAGCCAAGATCCCATCCAAAGCATTGTTAAATGTCTCCTCACTCCACTTCAAATTGCCTCCAACGTTTTTTGTCATATCTAAAACACATAAGCCAATAGGCACTTTATTATTGAAGTGGCGCATCAAGTAGAGATTGCCTTCCATTTGTAGGCTCACCACATAGATTGACCATGGCAAATCTCTAGGCTCAGTTTTCTCCTTTTGAAGGTGAATTGCCCATTGCATGTATTTTATTGCTCCAACTAATCTGATCCATTCTTCCTCGGCATTAGCATTAAAATTGTTTTAAATAAACCAACATCATTGATTTATACATTTTGACCACCTCCATCCCAGTCTTTACATGGTGAAGACTCAATCAACATTGTTGAAGCCTTCAAGAAGTGCATCTTGAATCAATTTGTCTTGCTTCAACTGCTTGATTCGATCATACATGTCAGTTGCATCACCATCCTTTGCACTCTTTGACAGTAAAATCTTCTCATCTCTAATCTCTTCTTGATAGTCTTTACCTCTGATTCCTCAAGGCCACAAAGATATCTAAATACAGTTGTTGGGGGTTTCTTATTCTCCTCTTCTAGATTTTCAATGATTTCTATCCAGCAATCATAAACTAAATCAGAGTAGGTGACCATGTGTGCCTGTTTAGCAATCCAACTTGCTGCTGCACTCATTCTTGCCAATCGAAGAAAACCCTGAAAAGAAATAGAGAAATAATTAAACTATTGAGCAAGATTTGTTAATTAAACACTATCAAAAAGACAAAGAAAATAACTTACATCCCATCCGGCACGAGATGCATGTCCCTCTGCAATTCCACTTGCTGCCTTTGGTGGTCGTCCTGCGAAGATCCATTGACTCCGTAAATGTCTCAATATTTGGCTGTAAGGTTGCTTGACATACAATGCCTGAGCCTCCTCATTTGCAATGGCAGATATAGCAGTTGCAACAAATGGAGGATCATTCACAACAATGCGAGCCTTTCTAAATTTATACACGCTAATCAGTCTTTCAAAGATCTCTTTGTTGTTTTGTTCATTGTGAAGCAAAACTTTTGCAGCATAGATTGAATGCTGCCCATCAAGAATCCAATAATGATAATCTTTAATTTTTTGCTCCTCTACCTCTCTACTGCCAAAGGAGTCCCCTTCTTTGATTTTGCATTTCGAACAGGCATCAAATATGCACATGCTGCAGGCTTGGTCGTACTCCGTGAAAATCCAAATAACACACTTTCAGCGTGTTTTTTATCCATAATACGTGCATTATAGTGATCAGGAGCAAGCCAACAATTTTGAATAGGGATATCAAATTCCCTATATTGGAAAGGAAAATAATTTATGTACTTATTCATTCCACCTGTATCTTTTTCTTGTCCTTTCATGGCCTCAGCTTCTAAAACATCTGGATCCACAATTCTCATCTTTGACATTGAACCCTCTGTTGATGAGGATGCCAAAGATGCCTTGTCTACATCCAAAATGGAGCTAGTTCGCTTAGCTTCTACTTTCTGCACTTTTGCTTGCTTCTTTGTGGATGGTGGTCGTGAAGCTTTCACCTTTTTTCGTTGTAGTGTGGCAATGATGGAGCTTTGAAGTTGATCTGCTGTGATATTTGGATTTGATTCTGCAAACTTCCATCCTCGAGAAAACATTGTCTCTTCTTTGTTTCTAGACATGCGCTCCAATGCATATGCTCCTGGAGATAGTTGAAATTCTAGATTCATTGGAACTAGAATGTCAATGCATTCCACCTCTGGATGACTATCAACTACAGAGACAGATGCTTCCACAACTTGTCCAACATCTTCAAACAAGCTGTCATTATCCTTTTTGGCAATAAATAGATGCACCTTATGAAATTGTGCACCCTCTATACCATGTATGTCCAAATACCATTTCCTAAGATCATTGCAAGTATAGTCAACTGAGACAGCAACCCTTGCAACCTGTTTTTTTGGAGCCATCTTTCCTGAAACAAAAAAAACCAAATGTTATTTTAACATATACTTTTTTGTAATGGATTAAGTTTGTGTGAATACAAGTTCCACCACTTGTTCAAGCTAGATCTAAGCAAGTATACATAGTGATCATTTAAGCTAGTAAACTAAGGGAAGGGAGAAGTAAGGTCCACCACTTGTCCAAGCTTAGCTCTAGACAACATGGAGAGATTGGAGGTCTACTAATTGTCTAATATAGGCTAACTATATTGAAACATAGAGAGAAGCAAAGGTCCACCACTTGTCCAATCTAGGGTCCATTGAAACATGGAGAGAAGGATGCTCCACCATTTGTCCAAAATAGGCTCCATTGAAACATGAAGAGAAACAAGATGCACCATGTCTTTGAGATGCTAGGCTCCATTGAAATACCTTAAACCCATGATATTTTGTATATGTGGGGTTTAAATTCAAGGTCCACCACTTGTCCAACCTATTATCCCTAGTAGCATGAGTGGTTTGGTCTCAAGATTCACCACTTTTCCACTCTATGTCATTATATTAAGAAGATCTGGGTGTTAAGGTCCACCACTTGTCCAACCTATAAGGCTATATCTTAAATGGTATTATTTACCACCACTTGGAATGCACATGATGGGTTTTACATAGGGGTACGGTTCCAAGGTCCACCACTTGTCCAAGCTAACTCTATTGAAACATAGAGAGAATCAAAGGTCCACCACTTGTCCAAGCTAGGCTCCATTGAAACATGGAGAGAAGGATGCTCCACCATTTGTCCAAGCCAGGTTTGATTGAAACATGAAGAGAAGCAAGCTGCACCATGTCTCCAAAATGCTAGGCTCCATTGAAATATCTTAAACCCATGATATTTCGTACATGGGGGGTTTACATTCAAGGTCCACCACTTGTCCAACCTATTATCACTAGTAGCATGAGTGGTTTGATGTCAAGATTCACCACTTTTCTACTCTATGTCATTATATTAAGAAGATCTGGGTGTTAAGGTCCACCACTTGTCCAACCTATAAGGCTATATCTTAAAGGGTATTCTTTCTCACCACTTGGAATGACCATGATAGGTTTTACATGGGGGTTTGGTTCCAAGTTCCACCACTTGTCCAAGCTAACTCTATTGAAACATAGAGAGAAGCAAAGGTCCACCACTTGTCTAAGCTAGGGTCCATTGAAACATGGAGAGAAGGATGCTCCACCATTTGTCCAAGATAGGCTCCATTGAAACATGAAGAGAAGCAAGTTGCACCATGTCTCCAAGATGCTAAGATCCATTGAAATACCTTAAACCCATGATATTTTGTACATGGGGAGTTTACATTCAAGGTCCACCACTTGTCCAACCTATTATCTCTAGTAGCATGAGTGGTTTGGTCTGAAGATTCACCACTTTTCCACTCTATGTCATTACGTTAAGAAGATCTGGGTGTTAAGGTCGACCACTTGTCCAACCTATAAGGGTATATCTTAAAGGGTATTCTTTCTCACCACTTGAAATGTCCATGATATGTTTTACATGGGGGTTTGGCTCCAAGGTCCACCACCTCTCCAAGCTAACTCTATTGAAACATAGAGAGAAACAAAGGTCCACCACTTGTCCAAGCTAGGCTCCATTGAAACATGGAGAGAAGGATCCTCTACCATTTGTCGAAGCTAACTCTATTGAAACATGGGGGGTTTACATTCAAGGTCCACCACTTGTCCAACCTATTAACGCTAGTAGCATGAGTGGTTTGGTCTCAAGATTCACCACTTTTTCACTCTGTCATTATATTAAGAATATTTGGGTGTTAAGGTCCACCACTTGTCCAACCTATAAGGCTATATCTTAAGGGTTATTCTTTCTCACCACTTGGAGTGACCAGCATAGGTTTTACATGGGGGTTTTGTTTCAAGGTCCACCACTTGTCCAAGCTAACTCTATTGAAACATAGAGAGAATCAAAGGTCCACCACTTGTCCAAGCTAGGGTCCATTAAAACATGGAGAGAAGGATGCTCCACCATTTGTCCAAGATACACTCCATTGAAACATGAAGAGAAGCAAGCTACACCATGTCTCCAAGATGCTAGGCTCCATTGAAATACCTCAAACCCATGATATTTTGTACATGGGGGGTTTACATTCAAGGTCCACCACTTGTCCAACCTATTATCTCTAGTAGCATGAGTGGTTTGGTCTCAAGATTCACCATTTTTCCACTCTATGTCATTCTATTAAGAATATATGGGTGCTAAGGTCCACCACTTGTCCAACCTATAAGGCCATATCTTAAACTTTATTCTTTCTCACCACTTGGAGTTACCAAGATAGGTTTTACATGGGAGTTTGGTTCCAAGGCCCACCACTTGTCCAAGCTAACTCTATTGAAACATAGAGAGAAGCAAAGGTCCACCACTTGTCCAAGCTAGGCTCCATTGAAGCATGGAGAGAAGGATGCTCCACCATTTGTCCAAGATAGGCTCCATTGAAACATGAAGGGAAGCAATCTGCACCATGTCTCCAAGATTCTAGGATCCATTGAAATACCTTAAACCCACGATATTGTTTACATGTGGGGTTTAACGTCAAGGTCAGTCACTTTTCCAAGCTATTATCCCTAGTAGCACTAGTGGTTGGGTCTCAAGATTTACCACTTTTCCACTCTATGTCGTTATATTATGAAGATCTAGGTTCTAAGGTCGACCACTTGTCCAACCTATAAGGCTAGATCTTAAAGGGTATTATTTCTCACCACTTGGAATGACCATGATATGTTTTACATGGGGGTTTGGTTTCAAGGTCCACCACTTGTCCAAGCTAACTCTATGGAAACATAGAGAGAAGCAAAGGTCCACCACTTGTCCAAGCTAGGCTCCACTGAGACATTTAGAGAAGGATGATCCCCCATTGGTGGAAGATAGGCTTCATTGAAACATGAAAAGAAGCAAGTTGCACCATGTCTCCAAGATTCTAGCATCCATTGAAATACCTTAAACCCACGATATTGTTTACATGTGGGGTTTAACGTCAAGGTCAGTCACTTTTCCAAGCTATTATCCCTAGTAGCATGAGTGGTTTGGTCTCAAGATTCACCACTTTTCCACTCTATGTCATTATATAAAGAAGATCTAGGTGTTAAGGTCGACCACTTGTCCAACCTATAAGCGTATATCTTAAAGGGTATTCTTTCTCACCACTTGAAATGTCCATGATATGTTTTACATAGGGGTTTAGTTCCAAGGTCCACCACTTATCCAAGCTAACTTTATTCTTCTCATAGAGAGAAGCAAAAGGTCCACCACTTGTCCAAGCTAGGCTCCATTGAAACATGGAGAGAAGGATGCTCCACCATTTGTCGAAGCTAACTCTATTGAAACATGGAAGGTTTACATTCAAGGTCCACCAGTTGTCCAACCTATTAACGCTAGTAGCATGAGGGGTTTGGTCTCAAGATTCACCACTTTTTCACTCTGTGTTATTATATTAAGAATATTTGGGTATTAAGGTCCACCACTTGTCCAACCTATAAGACTATATCTTAATGGTTATTCTTTCTGACCACTTGGAGTGACCATGAAAGGTTTTACATGGGGGGTTGGTTCCAAGGTCCACCACTTGTCCAAGCTAACTCTATTCAAACATAGAGAGAAGCAAAGGTCCACCACTTGTCTAAGCTAGGGTCTATTGAAACATGGAGAGAAGGATGCTCCACCATTTGTCCAAGATAGACTCCATTGAAACATGAAGAGAAGCAAGCTGCACCATATCTCCAAGATTCTAGACTCCATCGAAATACCTTAAACCCACGTTATTTTGTACATGGGGAGTTTACATTCAAGATCAACAATTTGTCCAACCTATTATCGCTAGTAGCATGAGTGGTTTGCTCTCAAGATTCACCACTTTTCCACTCTCTATCATTATATTAAGAATATTTGGGTGTTAAGGTCCACCACTTGTCCAACCTATAAGACTATATCTTAATGGTTATTCTTTCTCACCCCTTGAAAGACTATATCTTAATGGTTATCCCTAGCTATTATTGCTAGTAGCGTGAGTGGTTTGGTCTCAAGATTCACCACTTTTATTAAGAATATGTGGGTGTTAAGGTCCACCACTTGTCCAACCTATAAGGCTACATCTTAAAGGTTATTCTTTCTTACTACTTGGAGTGACCATGATAGGTTTTACATGGGGGTTTGGTTCCAAGGTCCACCACTTGTCCAAGCTAACTCTATTGAAACATAGAGAGAAGCAAAGGTCCACCCCTTGTCTAAGCTAGGGTCCATTGAAACATGGAGAGAAGGATGCTCCACCATTTGTCCAAGGTAGGCTCCATTGAAACATGAGGAGAATCAAGGTGCACCATGACTCCAAGATGCTAGGCTCCATCGAAAAACATTAAACCCATGATATGTCGTAGATGAGGGGTTTACATTCAAGGTCCAACACTTGTCCAAGCTATTATTGGTAGTAGCCTGAGTGGTTTGGTCTCAAGATTCACCATTTTTCCACTCTATGTCATTATATTAAGAATATGCGCATGTTAAGGTCCACCACTTGTCCAACCTATAAGGCTACATCTTAAAGGTTATTCTTTATTACCACTTGGAGTGACCATGATAGGTTTTACATGGGGGTTTGGTTCCAAGGTCCACCACTTGTCCAAGCTAACTCTATTGAAACATAGAGAGAAACAAAGGTCCACCACTTGTCCAAGCTAGGGTCCATTGAAACATGGAGAGAAGGATGCTCCACCATTTGTCCAAGATAGGCTCCATTGAAACATGACGAGAAGCAAGCTGCACCATGTCTCCAAGATGCTAGTCTCCATCGAAATACATTAAACCCACGATATTTCGTAGATGAGGGGTTTACATTCAAGGTCCACCACTTGTCCAAGCTATTATTGCTAGTAGCCTGAGTGGTTTGGTCTCAAGATTCACCACTTTTATTAAGAATATGTGGGTGTTAAGGTCCACCACTTGTCCAACCTATAAGGCTACATCTTAAAGGTTATTCTTTCTTACTACTTGGAGTGACCATGATAGGTTTTACATGGGGGTTTGGTTCCAAGGTCCACCACTTGTCCAAGCTAACTCTATTGAAACATAGAGAGAAGCAAAGGTCCACCCCTTGTCTAAGCTAGGGTCCATTGAAACATGGAGAGAAGGATGCTCCACCATTTGTCCAAGTTGGCTCCATTGAAACATGAGGAGAATCAAGGTGCACCATGTCTCCAAGATGCTAGGCTCCATCGAAAAACATTAAACCCACGATATGTCGTAGATGAGGGGTTTACATTCAAGGTCCACACTTGTCCAAGCTATTATTGCTAGTAGCCTGAGTGGTTTGGTCTCAAGATTCACCACTTTTCCACTCTATGTCATTATATTAAGAATATGCGCGTGTTAAGGTCCACCACTTGTCCAACCTATAAGGCTACATCTTAAAGGTTATTCTTTATTACCACTTGGAGTGACCATGATAGGTTTTACATGGGGTTTGGTTCCAAGGTCCACCACTTGTCCAAGCTAACTCTATTGAAACATAGAGAGAAACAAAGGTCCACCACTTGTCCAAGCTAGGGTCCATTGAAACATGGAGAGAAGGATGCTCCACCATTTGTCCAAGATAGGCTCCATTGAAACATGACGAGAAGCAAGCTGCACCATGTCTCCAAGATGCTAGGCTCCATCGAAATACATTAAACCCACGATATTTCGTAGATGAGGGGTTTACATTCAAGGTCCACCACTTGTCCAAGCTATTATTGCTAGTAGCCTGAGTGGTTTGGTCTCAAGATTCACCACTTTTATTAAGAATATGTGGGTGTTAAGGTCCACCACTTGTCCAACCTATAAGGCTACATCTTAAAGGTTATTCTTTCTTACTACTTGGAGTGACCATGATAGGTTTTACATGGGGGTTTGGTTCCAAGGTCCACCACTTGTCCAAGCTAACTCTATTGAAACATAGAGAGAAGCAAAGGTCCACCCCTTGTCAAAGCTAGGGTCCATTGAAACATGGAGAGAAGGATGCTCCACCATTTGTCCAAGGTAGGCTCCATTCAAACATGAGGAGAAGCAAGGTGCACCATGTCTCCAAGATGCTAAGCTCCATTGAAAAACATTAAACCCACGATATGTCGTAGATGAGGGGTGTACATTCAAGGTCCACCACTTGTCCAAGCTAATATTGCTAGTAGCCTGAGTGGTTTGGTCTCAAGATTCACCACTTTTCCACTCTATGTCATTATATTAAGAATATGAGCGTGTTAAGGTCCACCACTTGTCCAACCTATAAGGCTACATCTTTAAGGTTATTCTTTATTACCACTTGGAGTGACCATGATAGGTTTTACATGGGGGTTTGGTTCCAAGGTCCACCACTTGTCCAAGCTAACTCTATTGAAACATAGAGAGAAACAAAGGTCCACCACTTGTCCAAGCTAGGGTCCATTGAAACATGGAGAGAAGGATGCTCCACCATTTGTCCAAGATAGGCTCCATTGAAACTTGACGAGAAGCAAGCTGCACCATGTCTCCAAGATGCTAGGCTCCATCGAAATACATTAAACCCACGATATTTCGTAGATGAGGGGTTTACATTCAAGGTCCACCACTTGTCCAAGCTATTACTGCTAGTAGCCTGAGTGGTTTGGTCTCAAGATTCACCACTTTTATTAAGAATATGTGGGTGTTAAGGTCCACCACTTGTCCAACCTATAAGGCTACATCTTAAAGGTTATTCTTTCTTACTACTTGGAGTGACCATGATAGGTTTTACATGGGGGTTTGGTTCCAAGGTCCACCACTTGTCCAAGCTAACTCTATTGAAACATAGAGAGAAGCAAAGGTCCACCCCTTGTCTAAGCTAGGGTCCATTGAAACATGGAGAGAAGGACGCTCCACCATTTGTGCAAGGTAGGCTCCATTGAAACATGAGGAGAATCAAGGTGCACCATGTCTCCAAGATGCTAGGCTCCATCGAAAAACATTAAACCCACGATATGTCGTAGATGAGGGGTTTACAGTCAAGGTCCACCACTTGTCCAAGCTATTATTGCTAGTAGCCTGAGTGGTTTGGTCTCAAGATTCACCACTTTTCCACTCTATGTCATTAAATTAAGAATATGCGCGTGTTAAGGTCCACCACTTGTCCAACCTATAAGGCTATATCTTAAAGGTTATTCTTTCTCACCACTTGGAGTGACCATGATAGGTTTTAAATGGGGGTTTGGTTCCAAGGTCCACCACTTGTCCAAGCTAACTCTATTGAATAATAGAGAGAAGTAAAGGTCCACCACTTGTCCAAGCTAGGGTCCATTGAAACATGGAGAGAAGGATGCTCCACCATTTGTCCAAGATAGGCTCCATTGAAACATGAAGAGAAGCAAGATGCACGATGTCTCCAAGATGCTAGGCTCCATCGAAATACCTTAAACCCACGATATTTCGTAGATGGGGGGTTTACTTTCAAGGTCCACCACTTGTCCAAGCTATTATCGCTAGTAGCATGGTTTGGTCTCAAGATTCACCCGTTTTCCACGCTATGTCATTATATGAAGAATATCTGGGTGTTAAGGTCCACCACTTGTCCAACCTATAAGGCTATATTCTAAATGATATTTTTTTTGACCACTTGGAATGTGCATGATATGTTTTACATGGGGTTTTATTCCAAGGTCCACCACTTGTCCAAGCTAGATCTATTACATATATATTATACATACAATATTCAACTAGATTCCCTACCTATCATGTCCAGTAGCATGGATGCTCTAGCTTGAAGGTCCACCACTTGTCCAACCTATACTCTCTTATGTAAGGGAGATCTCGCTATAAATTCAAACCCTTCCCGCCTAAATTTAAAATATCCCTCCCAAATCTTAAATATCCCGCCTAAATTTTAAACTATCCCGCCCAAATTTTAAAATTCAAACTTTTTTATAAAAATTTAAATTTTACTACTTAAATTTAAAATATTCTACGCAAAATTGATTTTAAATTCAAGTTTACCACAAAAAGATATCATTATACCACCTAAATTCAAATATGCAAACCTCAAATCATTATATTGTACATAAATTCAAACAAATTCAAATTAACAAGCCTAAACTGATATTAGTTTGCATAGATATGAATTTATCACACCTAAATTATGTCACCATGTTAGAGAGAGTGGTTAGAGAATTTGAACAAGGTCCACCACTTGTCCAACCTAGATACCAAGAAGGATTGAGTGTACAAGGTATTGTTTGGAGGTCCTTATAGTCCATTGGTCTTAAGGTCCACCACTTGTGGTAAGGGTCACCAAAAAGTGTATATATTCATCCAAAGAAATACACGTATTTTTGGTCTACATGTCCTAGTTTAAACCATTTATGTCCATTAGGTGTATCACTAAACAACACTACTATTTTTGAGAAACAGAAGTTACAATCATATCTACAAATGGATTAGAGGAAAATCAGCTCAGCATACATCCAGAACTCGCTACAAGAATCGACTTTAACAGATCACGCAAGTAAGTCTTCCATTCAATTTTACTAGTATTACAATGTGTTAGTTATTTGTGATATTTATGTATGTATATATACTATGTGTGCATATCGTAATTAAGTGTAATTGTGTATCTGCATTATGTATGAGTATTACAATGAAATAACACAAATATACATACATACACATAGATAACACAGACGCACACATACATGAGCATGTATTTTCAAGAGAGAGATAGCAAATACAGAGATAGATAGAGAGAGAGAGAGAGAGAGATAAATAACTGTTTTTTAGAGAGAGGAGAGAGAAAGATAACAGATTTCACTGTGTTTATGTATGTGGAAGAGAGGAAGACGATGTATGGGAATATGTGCACGTATTTTCAAGAGAGAGACAACAAGATAACAGATTTCATTGTGGTTATGTATGTGGAAGTGAGGAAGACGATGTGTGGGAATATGTGCATGTATTTTCAAGAGAGAGACAGCAAGATAACAGATTTCACTGTGGTTATGTATGTGGAAGAGAGGAAGACGATGTGTGGGAATATGTGTATGTGTGCGGGGATACGTTTAAACTATGTATCTCTGTCTTTTGACGAGAGAGTGTGTGTGCAAGAAGAGTTACAGAGAACCATCTTCTCTATATGGAGAAAGACAGAGAGTGAGAGAGAGAGAAATACCTGTTTTTTCTCTATTCGTGAGGTGTGCAATGTCTCCTGAGAAGACTGCCCGATCCTGCCCTTCTGGAAAGCGTTGTGTACGCTGCTGTTTCTTTGTCTTGTGCGCGAACTTTCAATCCTGTGCACTCCACCTGTGTGTTGTGTACGATGCCGAGATTGCTCCTCTATGCGCGCGTATACTCCAACTGTGTGCGATCCGTGTGCGCTTTCTGTGTTTTTGCTGCTCGCCTGCTTTCTCTGTGTGCGTTTCTCGTGCGCTCTCTGTGTGCCTAATCTTGATAGGGTTTATTAGAATGCCACGTATGCTACAAGTCCATGTTTTATCATAGGATTAAAAAAAACAAAAGCAATATAAAAAATTAACCAATTCACACGGCCAAAATTAAAGAAATCATGGTTGAAAATATGAAAAACATGCATAACTCTATATGAAAATATGACCCCGCCCGGGGCGCTGCCCCGGACCCCGCTCAGAACAATATCCCAAAATCAACCTCCCAAGCCCCGCCATCGAGAGCGCTATATTCCACATCCCCATCAAGAGCGCTACCCCCAAACCTCACGTGGAAGCGCTGCCTTGTCACCCCATTGTGGCATTGCCCTAAGACCCCGCATCTGGAGTGCTAAATGGGAACATTCTTCATTAGTGAAATTTTGAACATAAATTATATTAGCATATACTTAAATATAATACAAATATTAACATATTAGCTATACTACTAATTTACTATAGCAGTTCTAGATTATGTCCCATACTATATTTAAGGTGCCAAAGGTTTGGCCTTATGGTCCTAGATTTAGCCAAGTGGTCAACACATATAGGACCAAGTGCACACTGTGCCACAAAACTTGGCCACCACTTCACTTGCCAAAGTTTAGGCCACATGGTCAATCCTAACTTTCCAATGTTCTTATTATGTCACCTTTTGCCTCGTGGAAAACCTAGGCTTGTTTTCACATACTCAGGCACTTCAAGCCACAATAAATTGTCATTACTCTTCAACAACCCTTTTGTTCAAGTCTTTGAAAAAACATTGTTTAAGGCCACCCTAAACCATTTTCATTTAGGGGTGTCTAAAACTAGCTTTTTGGCAATTCGAGAAGAAAATGGTCAAAGTTTTATACTTAGTTTTAACCACTTGACCAATTCAAATATTGGAAAGCAAGGTCTTGTAATACTTTTCTTTGGACATCACACATTAAAACTAGGTCCCTCACTTGTCCAAGCTATGCTCTAATACAATAAAGGGCTTTTGGTTTCAAGATGCACCACTTTCCCAACCTTGATTCCATTAAAGAAGCTAGCTCTACTTAGACATTTAATAGCAAGGTCTTGCAGCAGTTCAGATTGAACATTTTCCATGGCAGCTAGGTCCACCACTTATCTAAGCTATGCTCTAATAGAGTAAGGGGGTTTTGGTTTCAAGATCCACCACTTGTCCAAACTTGATTTGGGAAGCAAGGTCCTATAATAGTTTGCTTTGGACATTCACCATTACAACTAAGTCCACCACTTCTCCAAGCTATGTTCTAATACACTAAGGAGGTTTTGGTTTCAAGGAGAACCACTTGTACGACTCTGTTTTTGGAAGTAAGGTCTTTACATAGTTCACCTTGGACCTTGGACATTGGATACTACAACTAAGCCCACCACTTGTCCAAGATATCCTCTATATATAGCCAAAGGGTTTGGGTTTCAAGATTCACCACTTTTCCAACCTTTCTTCCATTAAAGAAAGGAGGGGCTTTATAACTAGGTCCACCACTTGTCCAAGCTATGCTCTGATATGGAAAGGGGATTTTGGTTTCAAGGTCCACCACGTGTTCAACCTTGCAAGACTCAAGGGATACTTGGACATTGGAAAGCATAGTCCTATAGTAGTTGATAGGTGGCAGTGGGTATTACAACTAGGTCCAACCTATGCTCTCATATCGCAAAGAGGCTTTTCTTTCAAGGTCCACCACTTGTCCAACCTTGCTTCCATTAAAGAAATGAGGGGCTACGTAAACATTGGCAAGCAAGGTAGCAAGGTTCTAAGGTGTTTCACCTTGGATATTGGGCATTATAACTAGGTCCACCACTTGTCCAAGCTATGCTCTGATAAAGAAAGGGGATTTTCGTTTAAAGGTCCACCATGTGTTCAACCTTTCTAATATAGAAAGGGGATTTTGGTTTCAAGGTCCACCACGTGTTCAACCTTGCAAGACTCAAGGGATACTTGTACATTGGAAAGCATAGTCCTATAGTAGTTGATAGGTGGCAGTGGGTATTACAACTAGGTCCAACCTATGCTCTCATATCGCAAAGAGGCTTTGCTTTCAAGGTCCACCACTTGTCCAACCTTGCTTCCATTAAAGAAATGAGGGGCTACGTAAACATTGGCAAGCAAGGTAGCAAGGTTCTAAGGTGTTTCACCTTGGATATTGGGCATTATAACTAGGTCCACCACTTGTCCAAGCTATGCTCTGATAAAGAAAGGGGATTTTCGTTTAAAGGTCCACCATGTGTTCAACCTTTCTAATATAGAAAGGGGATTTTGGTTTCAAGGTCCACCACGTGTTCAACCTTGCAAGACTCAAGGGATACTTGGACATTGGAAAGCATAGTCCTATAGTAGTTGATAGGTGGCAGTGGGTATTACAACTAGGTCCAACCTATGCTCTCATATCGCAAAGAGGCTTTGCTTTCAAGGTCCACCACTTGTCCAACCTTGCTTCCATTAAAGAAATGAGGGGCTACGTAAACATTGGCAAGCAAGGTAGCAAGGTTCTAAGGTGTTTCACCTTGGATATTGGGCATTATAACTAGGTCCACCACTTGTCCAAGCTATGCTCTGATAAAGAAAGGGGATTTTCGTTTAAAGGTCCACCATGTGTTCAACCTTTCTAATATAGAAAGGGGATTTTTGTTTCAAGGTCCACCACGTGTTCAACCTTGAAAGACTCAAGGGATACTTGGACATTGGAAAGCATAGTCTTATAGTAGTTGATAGGTGGCAGTGGGTATTAAAACTAGGTCCAACCTATGCTCTTATATAGCAAAGAGGCTTTGGTTTCAAGGTCCACCACTTGTCCAACCTTACTTCCATTAAAGAAATGAGGGGCTACGTAAACATTGGCAAGCAAGGTAGCAAAGTCCTAAGGTATTTCACCTTGGATATTGGGCATTATAACTAGGTCCACCACTTGTCCAAGCTATGCTCTGATATAGAAAGGGGATTTTTGTTTCAAGGTCCACCACGTGTTCAACCTTGAAAGACTCAAGGGATACTTGGACATTGGAAAGCATAGTCCTATAGTAGTTGATAGGTGGCAGTGGGTATTACAACTAGGTCCACCACTTGTCCAACCTATGCTCTCATATAGCAAAGAGGCTTTGGTTTCAAGGTCCACCACTTGTCCAACCTTGCTTCCATTAATATAGCAAGGAGGATTTGGTCTCAAGGTTCACCACTTGTCCAACCTATGCAAACCTTTTTCATGTTGTAGCATGATTTTTGGTTTGAAGAGTATTTTTCTATAACTATGGATTTAACAATGTAATCTTTTTACTTACAGGATGGACTTTGAATCTGGGGAGAAAGTACATATGATACTTGACAATGAAATCGTTGGTATTGGTTGTGTGTGTAGAACAGATCCAGATTCCACTTGTGGTGGTACAAAGATAGGGTTGGGAAATGTCTCCATACTAGTGGAGGAATGCTTGAAGGATGTGGTCCTACCTTTTCCTACAATGGATACTTCATCTCTCCAAGGCTCATTATGGAGTGCTGTTCGATGGTCAAAGCTTCTTTTGCAATCTTTTGTATTAAATGGGAACTTAATTGATCCACACGAAAGCTACAATGGTGATGAAGAACATGATCATTCTGATCCTCTAGTTACAGATGCAATACCTATGACAAGCCCAGAATTTGAAGCAATGATTCGAGAGTCTTGGAGAAATCAGAGGGTCCTTTTAAAAGATGACACAATGATGCAAACCATGAATGAAGGGACCATCTTATATGTATTTCCACATGATTATGTCAACTTTCAGGAACTTGGTCCTGATTGTGTGGGTGTGGGTATTGAAAGAGAAAATGCAAGCATTCATGATGTGGTTGAAGTGGGTAGCATCACTTTGCTAAAGTGGCCCATCAAGCAGACAACAATGTTGAATGGGAGCCCATTACAACGCTTTGTTCCTGTTGATGGCATGCATGCTACATATGAGGATGTATCCAACGATGGCAATGTTGGAAAAAAACTTGATGGGAGTAATGTTGTCCAGTTGTCAAGGAAGAGACGATACACTTTCATGAACAGGACTCAAAAATCAAAAGCAGCACCAGCTTCGACTTTTTACCTTTCAAACAAATCAATTCAAAGGGTATCATGCATTGATTGTTGTGCACAAAAATGCTGCCAATTTGCAGATCGTGATATGGTGACAAGGTTACGACAACAATTTTGGGGAGAGTCTCAAAAATCACGCACTAATTATGTTTATGATGTTCTTTCTATATGTTATCAGAAAGATGAGAAGTCACGATACCAATTCAGGCTAAATGGCTCTATTGTTTGTTGTAGAGCATGGTATGAGCTACATGGAATACCAAAGACATCATTTTATCGATACAAGGAGAACTTTGAAAATGGTGTGCACCAATATGTACATGGGAACACATGTACATTGAGAAGGGGACTTCAACATACTAGTTTAGCAAGAGCACTACTAAACGAGTTTGTGGAAAATAACTCTGAGAAAATGCCACATAGAAGTAGAACACTGCTAGATGGCTCAAGAGAGACTCAATTGGTGATTCCATCAACATACAAACAAGTGGATATTTTATGTGAAATCAACACGACACTTGACCAAATGGGCTATGAGAAGAAGCTATCCCAATCTTCTTTTGGTAGAATTTGGAACAAAGAGTACCCACATGTCACTTTAACAAAGACGAGTGAGTTCTCTAAGTGCAATATTTGTAGCTCAATCAAGGCAAGGTTAGAAGCTAAACCTTCTCTTGAAGAGAGAGCTCTTCTCTTGAGGGAGAGAGAAGTTCACATGGCACAACAAAAGAGTTGCAGAAGCCTATATTATGCATGGCGCACGTATTCAGAAACTCAACCACAAAAATATGTATGCATAATCCATGATAAGATGGATCAAAAGAAGACTGCCATTCCTAGATTACGCATTGTTCCCAAGGGTGTGGATTCAGGATATAATCTACAGGTGGCATTGATTGGCATGATCACTCATGGACATGGAGAAGGTCATTACGGACACTTTGTCTTGAATGGTTTGTGGCCAGCTGATCCAAATCTTACAATTGGCTCAATTGCTAATTGTTTACATAACCTCGAGAGGATAGATAAGCATCCTCTTGGTGATCTAGTAACAAATGGACTTCCAAGGAGCAATATTTCACTACTACATGCTTTGAACTCAAGGGATGCTTTGGACTACCATAACTTGAGTGATGGAAAAGAGCCCATTGTGCAGTCGTCAGAAATTGCAGAAGAGGAATTGGGGTCAACATTTCGCAGATTGCCAGAGAACTTGTTGCTACAATTGGATAATTGTGCAGGGGAAAACAAAAATCGATACTTATTTGCCTATTTGTCAATGCTTGTTGCAAGGGGTGTTTTCAAAACCATCCAGCTGGGATTTTTAATGGTTGGGCATACACATGAGGACATAGACGCCATGTTTAGTAGGTTTTCAGAGAAGTTGAGAGTTACACAAACCTATACTTTGCCACATTTGATGGATACATTACGAAACAGCTCATCTTCATCTCCAGCTCCATTTTTTCTCACAAAGATCCCTGATTTCAAGCAATATTGTGATGGCTATCTTTGTGATGGACAAGACATACTTGTTGGACATTCCAAACCGCTTCAGTTCAGGTTCTTTATGCAAGATGAGACACCAATGATGCAATATAAGGCACATGTAGGTGTATCAAGTTGGAGTGGAAGTATTCGCCTTTGGAAAACAGACACAGAAGGCAAGCCAATGTTACCACATGGAGATCCACCTCTAGTACAAATGGCGGAGTATGTCAAGGCCCACGAAGAAGTCATTTTGGGGCTAAAGAACTATATAAAATTTTGGAAAAATTTAGGGAATGGTTCAAGTATTCCGCGATATTATAGACCCGTGATAGATTATTGGAGTAAGGTAATTGAAGAGATTGGAAAAGCAATCATATCAGAGGGAGTCTTGTATGAAATGTTTAGGCCAAAAACTCAAGAATATTCTCATCTACAAAGCACTACAATGAATTTGCAACAAGGAGCAGAAAGATTCCTAGGCCTTGAAGAGTTGAATGATCATTTTTGTGGGCCTCAACGAGATAGGCCAAGGGAAGAGTTTGACCCTATGTCTGATGTGCACCAAGGTGACTTTCTTATGCTTGTTCCGAGTGACACAGAAATCTATCCAGTGTGGCTTGCAATGGCTTTATCTGACATTGATAATGAGCCTACATCACCAAACTACAGAAAACTCTTGATTCAATATTGGGCACCTTGCGCGAGAAAAAGTGGGATGACAGATACTCAAGCTTACAGTAATTGTTGGAAGGGTTATTGGGCTGTCAACTATAAGGACCCACAAGTGTGGGAAACTATAGATGCAATTGTTTGGTCCTGGAGACCCAACAAAGAAGGACCATTTTCTAGAATAAAGATTCCAGAAAGACATGCTCTAAAAGCCAAAGAAGGCCTCACTCGTGCACATCAGCCACACTTGGATCAAAGTTCAGATATGGTATCAAATGTGGAGTAGAATTATGTGGAGCTTCTATTGTGACTATACTAGTCAATTTGTAAACAAAATCTTTTTTGTATCTTCCTTTGTTTTATGTAATTTATAGTTATTATTCAAATCCATGTGTTGTACATCCTCTTGACTTTTGGTGTTTATCAACACCACAATCCTATGAGATTTTCACTTTATTTACTAGCCACACACCTCAATTTTTCCCACTTTAAGTGGAAAATTCCCAAATTACATGAATTCGGTCGATTTGGAGATTCCCATAATGTGAGATTTTTACCAAAATACCTAATATGGTCTTCATAGTTACAAAGGGTGTGACCGAGAATGAGGTTTACGTATTTGTTCAAATATCTGATAGAGCTAAGCCTCCCGTGACCATAGACTTAAATTCATGGTAAAAGGGAATTTAGAAATGAATGTTTGTGTGTGTGTGTGTGTATGTATGTTCATATATGGAATCCGAGATCTATTGCTGCATTTGGGATGGATGGTTTTTGAATCCAAATTCCAATATCTAGAAGTACTAAAGGATTTAATGTGGATTTAGTGGTGTGTAGCTTGTAAACTTATCAATACTAGATTGAAGTTTTTTATGAAGAGGCAAGTGGAAAAACTTCTCAACACTACAATTGCAGCTTCTATTTAAACTGAGACTCTAAGATTCGAGACTCAAGACTGAGAGAGGGAGGCTTGAGCAGACCCTGAGAGAGAGAGAGAGAGAGAGCAGAGAGAATCTAAGATCTATCAACACATTTGGGATGGATTGTTGGCGAATCCGAATTCCAATATCTAGAAGTACTCAAGGAATTAATAGGGGTTTTAGTGGTGTGGAGCTTACAAACTTATCAATACTAGATTGATTTTTTTTATGGAAAGGCAAGTGGAAAGACTTTTCGACACTACAATTGCAGCTTCTATTTGAGTTGAGACTCTAAGATTCAAGACTCAAGACTGAGAGAGGGAGGCTTGAGCAGAGAGAGAGAGAGAGAGAGAGAGAGAGAGAGAGAGAGAGAGAGAGAGAGAGAGAGAGAGAGAGAGAGAGAGAGAGAGAGAGAGAGAGAAATTTTTCATCCACGCTGAAGCTTGTGCACTCTTGAGTGGAACTAATTGAGCATGTCCTGAGGGTGGGATCCATAGTGGAGGGTGAAATGCAGAAATCTTGGGTCAAGAAAAGGGTGCAAAAGGAAGTCAATGCACGACAGGGGTATGAGATTTGAACCCGACATCTCGGCTTTGGGAGCTTGGTGAGCTAACCACGGGGGTGGAACCCATGTGAGCACATGTTTATAAAGCTACCTTTTGATTACCCTCCAAAGACTTGTTTACTTTTTGTGCCCTTTTTTACCTTCTCCATTGAACATCTTTGTGCACCTTTATTTACGTGCTTGGGCTTCTGCATCATCAATCCCATCACATGGGGTTCATTTAATATCCCATGTTCAACAACGCTGAGAAGCAGCCACCACAATATGATAAATTTGAAATGTAGATTGACTATACACACAATACAACATACAAATGTGAGTTTTTAAAATCTCAAGTAGCACTACAGCTAATTTCATCCAATCATCTCTTCTTTGAATTTCTAAAAAATGATATGCTATGAGCTTTGCCCATGGCTAGGCTCTCAAGGACCCTCTTATTTTATCCTTCCAAGGAATATTTTCATCCTTGTCATGGGGTTTTCATCACTTATAGTTTCCAAGGCTGTGTTTTCTTAGGGTGGTGTGTGGGCAACAAAACACAGATTCAATCTATCAAAAAGATGTGGCTTCTTAACCTAGGAAAAAAAATGGATTCAGTCTATTAAAAAGATGTGTCATCCTTGGATTCCTAGCCTAGAGAACACTCACACAATGATATGGGTTTCCACAGCTTGTCGCACTACTTCATGGTAGTTTGGGAATGAAGAATATTGAGGTGTCTCCTTTATAAAAAATGTTGCTTGCTAGCATGGATTTTTGTTGCAATGATGGGATTTCAAAAATTATTGCAATGTTATCTATAGAGAACATTTGCTACAAGCCTCGAGAGAAATAGGCACAGACTGACCAAAAAAAGAAGTTTCTCTAGTGTGGATTTTGGTTTCAATGATGAGATTTCAAGAATTATTGAAAATTTATCTATAGAGAACATTTTGCTAGCCTAAAGAGAAACATGCACAAGCTAATAAAAAAGAGAATAGTTTTTCTAGCCGGAGGGGGACCTTTTAGCAATTTAGGAGACATAGAAAACATGGAATCTCTTTGGAAACATCACTCTTCCTCTTTCTCTTGTTTTCTCTCCCCATCAAATTGCATGAGATTTTGGAATTAGTGTTAATGTACAAAGGGAACTATCAGAAATTCTAAAAATGTACAAAGAAAGCTATCACATTTTTTTAAAATAATAATATTTTGAAATGAGTGCTAGTGTACAAAGGAAACTATCAAAACTTTGAAATTAGTGTCAATGTACAAAGAAAACTATCAAATTTTCAAAAAACCACATTTTTTACAAACCTTATATAGATTACAAAGGGGGTCAAGTCGAATATACAAGCACCTTAGAAAGGGGGGTATATGGGTTCTTTAAAATTTATAGATAGGGTGCTTGGTTAGTGCTATGAGATCCGAAGATATAGGGCTTTTCCCATATGGTTGCACGCAATGACATCCCCCCCAAGTATAAGTGAATCCCCTGGGGAGCAAGAAGTGATCTATGAAGGACAATGCTCAATCAATGACTCATTGAGCTAGTCATTTTGTGGGCTAGTCATTATGGAGTCTAGAGTTATCCTTTTGTAATTATTGAGAATTTTCTCTTATCATCATTGAGCTCTTTCATAGCATTATTTAGTTCTATTTGTATAATCTTTAGTATCTGAATACATATCAATTCTAGTCTCTTTTTTCATATATCCATTTTATTCTTTCTCTAGTTTTTTTGCTATCTGAAGTTTAAATATTTTATGTGATCTAGTTAGCTTCAAGTATCTAACCTAAAATATCTATCAAAAGTGAGTGGCTCCTTCCAACATATCCTCAACTAGCTTCTTCATCCCCTTTTTTGCCAAATTTTTACCTAGCGCCTTACCTATTTCACTTAAGTGAATCCTACCATCTTTAAAGAAAACAAACTCCTTCATCAAAACATTCTTCAGACTTTTGCAATCACTACTTACATGGTCAATACCTTTTTTCTTCAATATTGTCACATTATATGCATCTATGTACAAATCATTCTCTATTTTGAGTTCTTTGCATTGTAGATTGGCCTAATGGTTGCTCCTAAGGATTTCATTCATGTCTTCACATGAAGTGTAAAGTGGTGATAATTCATGTTATTAACACTCCATGGGAGTCTTAATAACATCGAATTCACAATGATTGGCTGGAATCCAGTGCTCCTATAAGCTCGTCTGGCTCGTGAGGCTTGACCATTTTCTCCGTAGAATGCCATATTTGGAGGTGCCTATTTAAATAGTTTACACTCCTCCATGATCTCCATTTTCTACGACTCTCTAAAGCTTTCACTCAAAAAAATTGTGAGGTGTATTCATTTGGCTTTAGTATAGGTAATTTTGATCCCTTTATTTTCTAAAATCCACAAATAGTTACCTCCCTTGTGCATCTATGCACATGGAAACACGTTTGGGTAGGGAGCAGCCTCGCAGAGGGTTTAAGTGGTGAAAGTCGCTGGGAATAATTTCTTTTGTTGGAATGGAGTGCTCCTCATGGCTACACTTGCGTACTTGTTTGTTATGTTTTGCTACCTCCCTTGGATGTCCATTTGACTAGAAACAAGTCTAGGTACGGAGAATCTTTATGGAGGGTTTAAGTGGTGCAAGTGCCTGGGGATCATGTTTGTGACTGTAATGGAATGCTCCTCATCCTTGTATGCTATATTTAGTTTCCTCTCCTAGGTGTCTACCCATCTAGAAATAGATTTGGATAGGGAGAATACTTATGAAGGGTTTGTTGAGAGAGAAAGAGAGAGAACAGAAATAGAACCCCAAAGTGTGTAGATTATCCAAAGATGCATGACTACGTGATGCAAATGACATGTGTATATACTACATAAAATGACATTTATCAACGTAGTAATGTCAATCAATATCATCAAAGCATTAACAAAACATCATCATTGTATCAATAAAAATAAATGGTATCAACGAAAAGCATCATGATATCACCGAGAATAATCATTGTATCAACGAAACAACATCATGGTATCACCGATAATAACCATGGTATCAACAAAACAACATTATGGTATCATTGAGAATAACCATGGTATCACTGAGAATAACCATGGTATCAACAAAACGACATCATGGTATCACCAAGAATAACCATGGTATCAAGGAAATATCATCATGGTATCACCGAGAATAACCATGGTATCAATGAAGCAACATCATGGTATCACCGAGAATAATGATAGTATCAACGAAACAACATCATGGTATCATCGAGAATAACCATGGTATCAATGAAACAACATCATCGTATCACCGAGAATAACCATGGTATGAACGAAATATCATCATGGTATCAACGAAAATCACCATGACCAAAGTACTAACAAAACATCATCATGGTACCATCAAAATCACTATGGTATCAACATGAGATTATCAGTCAAACGACGTAAACTATATATCTAGAATAATAATTATACCAGAATCAATGGACTAATATATCATATAACAAAAGATCATATACCATCAATAGCTCGACGGAATTTCGACGATCATCAATGGCTCGATTGAATTGGAACGATATTCATGATAGATATCCATGAACAGATCTATAGATATTTGATATCTGGAAATATAGGTATCCAAGAAAAAATCATCAGTAAATGTCTCAAAACATATTAGATAACTTGAAATAGTATAGAGTTTTGAGAACATACATCTATAACACTGATTCGATTTGTAACTGTCTTTTGCATCAAAGTTACGTTAATAAAAAATATATGATTGATGAAGAGAAAAATATAATCGATAAATTTTCAATTAGGAGAAAAATCAAAAGCAACATGAAAAATTTGCTTTTCAGACGTGTCCGCAGTCTGCTGAGAACGATAATCCAAAAACGCTGTAGAATTTAGAGAAAGTTTCTTCTGAAAACTTGTAGATCACATCCATTCTGGTGGCTCTCTCAAACCGTTTCTGCAAAATCGTTTTCAATCAGGAGAAAAATAAAAAACAAAAAGCAAAAGGTGCTATTCAGACACGTTCGCAGTCCGAAAACGATAACTCGAAATTTGTGCAGAATTTGAAAAACGTTTCCTCTGCAAAGTTGTAGACCACATCGATTCCAATGGCTCTAGCGAGTAGTTTCTACAAAATCATTCTCAATTAGGAGAGAAATCAAAAAGAAAAAATGAAAGTTGCTTTTCAACCATGTACACAATCTGCATACATGGCGAGCGATAACTCAAAATTGGTGCAGAATTTGAAAAAAATTTGTTTTGCAAATTTGTAGACCACATAGATTCCCGTGCCTCTAGAGATCTATTTCAGCAAAATCATTTTCAATAAAGAGAAAAATGAAAAACAAAAAGCGGAAGTTGCTTTTCAGACATGTACGTAGTCCGCGAACGATAACTCAAAATCGGTGCAGAATTTGAAAAAAGTTTATTGTGCAAAGTTTAGACCACATTGATTCCGGTGCTTCTTGTAATAGTTTTCAATCAGGAGAAAAATCAAAAATAAAAGTGGAAGTTGCTTTTTAGACATGTACGCAGTCCGCGAATGATAACTCAAAATCGGTGCAGAATTTGAAAAAAAGTTCTTCTACAAAGTTGTAGAGCTCATCGATTCCGGTTGCTTCCACAATTAGTTTCTGCAAAATCGTTTTCAATTAGGAGAAAAATCAAAAACAAAAACGTCCTGCTCTGATACCATGTTGAGAGAGAAAGAGAGAGACAGAGATAGAACCCCAAAGTGTGTAGAATACACACATGAGATGTTGTATATATAGAGGGGACCTGGGTGCTATATATAGAGAAGCCATATATTGAGTAGCTTCACATATAAGCTCAACATAGGTGGTGCGAGTGTCTGGGGATCATTTCTATTTTTGGAATACAGTGCTCCTCATCACTATACTAGATTACTTGTCTCTTACATGTAGTTATCTCTGTGTCTATTTTCTTGGAAACATGCCAGTTAGGGTTCATTCTTGTTAAGGGATTAGGTGGTGCAAGAGTTAGGGACTGATTTCTATGGCTAAAATGGAGCACTCTCATCACTTCATTGATGTACCTATGTGTTACAGTTGGTTACCTCCCTCCGATAAGTCTTGAGCATAGATTTCAACCAACTATCCTGCAAGAGGCACAATGTTCTCTCTCACAAGCTATCTATTTTACATGCGGTTCTATATTTATGGTCACATGAGAGACATGGAAGCATGCATTGAAGAGGTCTATGAGTATGGTGTAGGTCCTTATCCCTCCATCAAATCATCACATGCTATCTATTTTCCCTGCGGCTCTATGTTGGTGGTCACACAAGATCCATGGAAGCATGCATGCATGGAAGAAGATCGGTGATTACAAAGTAGCTTTTAACCGTCCATCATATCATCACATTGGCACAAAGTTCCTTGATAAATTCTTTTTAGACACCCAAAGGAAAGTTGATAGTTTTATCTTGAATACAATTGATCAAATAGGATACACTATAGTTAGTGATGGATGGTCAAATGTCTAGCATAGCCCCTTAATTAATGTGATGCTATTTAGTTCTCGACCGGATGTTTTTCAATAAATCAATGGTGGATAGCTCGGATGAGATTAAGTCAATGATCTATATAACTGGTATCATAGCATAGATAATTCATCAAATAGGTGTCCCCAATGTTACGCAGGTGACCATGGACAATGCAAAAAAGTGCAGAGAAGTTAATCATCTCTTGGATGAGTGCTTTCAAAGCTTGCATACATTTGGTTGCAAAGTTCATAGCTTGAATCTTGTATTTAGGATTGATATAAAAATAATGGCTCCGATGTGTTCAAAAGCATTATAAACAGTGCAAGAAAGGTGGTGTTTACTTTGAAGAGACACCGTGTTCTTGACATGTGTCGGTAACGTATGTCCACAATGTTGAAGCTACTATGTGAAACAAGAATTTGCACTAACTTCCAGAGTATGGAAAGTATGGTACAAAAAAAAAAAGTTGTTCTAGAGACATTTATTTGTGCTATGTTATATGAGGGGAAAGTTGAGCAACCAAAAAGAGTAAAAACAAAGGTGAGGTCCTTGAAAGTGCTTATTGATGATAGACACTTTTGGTCTAGCTTTGGTGACACATACTTGGTGATGAGGCTTGTCATGATATCTTTGTGATAGCTTGATCTTGGCTTATCCAATACATGAGTTGGTATAATTTTTAGGAATGTTTTAAATCTCCTTCAAAGCCTACAATTTGCTTGATTAAGCCTTGGAAAGCACCCTTTAGTAATCTAAAAGGGTTATCTTAAATAAGTATGGACATGCTCGGTGGTTTAGTGTGCATAGCCCTATGCATAGTGTTGCCTTTTTTCTTGATCCAAAGTATTCGAACATGGAATGTGATGAATTGGATGAAGAGGTTATTAAAGACTTCTACTCTGTGGTCTATAATTTCTACAAAAAACTAGATGATGAATCCCAAGTCATCTCTGACCTACAAAAAGTATAGGTTAAAGGATGACCTTTTCAGTTCTAAGTTTCTTCAAAACCTTGCATTGGAACAACCAGCATGGAGATGGTGGCTAGTGAATGGTGCTTCAGTGCCTATGCTAAGCACATTGGTTGTTAGAGTGCTTGCACACTGTGTTGTCAACTCATGTCCAAGAGAAATTGCAGTACTTATAGCTACGTGCACTTGACCATTCATAATCAGCTTCTGAGCGATTGCACAAAATAATTGGTATATTTATATTGCAATCATAATATCCTCTACAATATTAAATTAGAAAAGTATGGAAAAGACAAACCATGGTGGACTCTGGATAACAATACAGATGATAAAGAGCAAGAGAAAGAGGCGATGACCAAAGAACTAGAATTTTGTGAGCTTGATGGGTGCACTTTGTTTGAATCAGATGTGAATCTTATGTTGAACCGAAGACGCGACAAGAGACGATGGAGAGAGAGAGCGAGACAACTCCAAATATGCAAAACCCCAAAGTGTGTGTATTGATCACACGAGATGTGTTTATATGGAGGGGACCAGGGCGCTATATATAGAGATACTATATATAGCTCAACATCCCCACTCAAATGAAGGTCCCTAACTGTGGATGAAAAAACCCTTGGGGGCTCAAGGGAAAAACCCACAGCTCTATATATACCCACCGTTTTATTGAAATATTTTAAAAATATATTTACAATGTTCAAAGCAGCTACATCACTCCTGTTTTACAATGTGCCCTTTCAAGGGTCTTCAACAACCCTATTCATACAATTGAATTGATGCAAATTCTTCAATATCTTTGAACATCTTCAATACGTTTGAGCAGCTTCAATACATTTGAGCCCATGTACACATTTCTTGATGTGCCTTTCATCCTGTAAACAACATTAACTCAAGAAACATATCGAGACGTGAAGGTTAGAAATAAATACATCACATTATCCTTAGAGACGATTCGTGACGCCGCTCTAGAGACGACATAGAAACAAACATAATGCTGATGCAATCACACGTGCTGATGACATAGAAAAGAATGACACATGTAGTATCAATCTAGTCACATGTGCAAACATATATACAAAGTTGAGATGTAATGAACACATTGGGGTCCCCAAGATCTCAACAGCTTGGAGTTGTCATCATCATGGCTTTACGTACAATGGCATCATGGTATTTTCCATGGCATAAGAGACACTCAAAAAAGCTTTGAAATAGAATCATCATGGTTTTATGTACCATGGAATCAAAGACGTTTTCTTCAAATCAAGTAAAAACTATGCAACATTAATCATCATCATGGATTTACGTACCATGGCATCCCGGTATTCACCATGGCATTAGAGACGCTCAAAAAAAATATTTTTGAAATAGCAATCATCATGGGTTTACGGACCATGGCATTAGAGACGTTAGTTTTGTGCAAAATCTGCAAAACCTCAAGACCATGACTAGTAAGTAGATAGTAATGGCTTGGTAAATCTTTCATCTCTACATCGATGATTCACACGAAAACCATTAGATACGTTAGTATACCATCATAAAATGATTGTCAAATTACGCAAAGTATTTTATGACGAAAGCCATGCAGGATGGAGAAAATAAAGACATAACACGTAATATCACCTTGAAATATGGATGAAGACGCATCATGTAATTTTACCCATGATATCATGGAGCTTGACATGTCATTCCAGACCTTGGTGAACCTTGTCATTTAATCTAAATATGACGAGGTGGTTGCAAAGAAATCATGAGTGACGAACGAAGGCCCTCACACGTCCAACCTATTGCTCAAAGCTTGGGAATATTTTTAGCCGAATAAAACAACAGTCCAGTATGATAAAATAACAGAGAAACAGAGAAAACTAAATCAATAGCCCACACGAGAACTCATTCTAAATGAATCAGCTTGTGTGTACATGAGCGCCATGGTCAAAAGACGCCAAAAACAACTGCTTGCCTGTACCGGCCATTGGACCAGCTCTCAATGCTGCTGCCTATAGCGCATGCAAGTGTTGAAGACAACAAGCCCAACAACACTTCCATGAATTCATGAAATAATTGTGTAGGCACGGTGCTCTACCAACACATGTACATAGAACGCTAACCTTGGGTATTGTTCCATAAGTGGACTATACAGTAGACGCTTGATGCAATATGTCTCAACTTAAAACAGCCATCGTTAATGTGCAGTGTAATTCTCTGATCAAATCTTACTGCTAGCTTAAGCATAAAAAGCTCACAAAACAAAAATTTAGCAGGCGAAACCATAGAAAGCTAACACAAACTTAGCAGGCAAAACCATGAAAAGACCAATATACTTAGCTGGGATCGTTTGATTGTCAGCAAATATGTTCTGTCAATCTTGCCATGGAAAGCTTTTGTAGCATCTTAAGGATCACCTGTCTCTAGCTCTTCAGTTGCCTTTTACGCACCCTAGGGAGGGCATCTTTGCTCCATCTTTTCTTATTCGGACCAGTAGGATGAGTTTGGCCAATCAACTTTAGCAATTGTTACAATCTCACCGGCAAGTTATTCGGACCACATAACTTGCTACACAATCTCACCGGCAAGTTATGCGGATGTAGTGTGTATGTGTTGCTGCAGGTTGGGGCATGCAATTGGGGCCGGCCTGTGAGAGATATCCTTGCAGTTGCTGCCATCGCTTAAGCATATTGCTGCTACGCGTCAAATAAAGCATTAAAAAATTCCAACGTGAATTTTAAATAAAGCAATCCAAAGAGAATAATTAGATGGTGAGGGCCTTCCTGCTTAGCGAGTCCGCAGCGTCCCTCTGTATTAAACCAATGATGAACTGCTTTGGCCGTTATGGGCACACTAGCAAAATTGACCAGTATTCCTCAGTATAAAAGTCTGCATCTCTTCGTCACTGTTGACTGCAGGTTTCTCCATAGCTCTGTTTTCTGGCTCCGCGAAGATGATCTCGGGAGAGATGTACTTCTCCGTGCCAAAGCTATTGACACTTTTAATAGAGAAGGCCTTTCTCTTGGCGCAGGCCTATGGCCTTACGTAGGATAGCTGAGAGAATTCTCGAGGAGGTCGATCGTTATGATTTCTTGAGACCAAACATCTCCTCTTCATGGTCTTTGTGGTCATGCGCTCCGCAGCTCTGATACCATGTTGAACCGAAAACGCGACAAGAGACGATGGAGAGAGAGAGCGAGACAACTCCAAATATGAAAAACCCCAAAGTGTGTGTATTGATCACACGAGATGTGTTTATATAGAGGGGACCAGGGCGCTATATATAGAGATACTATATATAGCTCAACATCTTAACGTGGATGGTTGAGCTCCAAATGATAGAGAAGGATATTGCAGATCAATAATGTAAACATAGGTAGCATTGTTGGTTGCCAAGTTGGTGGGGTGGAGTTCACAAGTTTAAGTCGTTTTACAAGGACAATTGTCAAGCTATGTAAAATATTTATTTGTAAGCTATGGACCATGTGAACTACTTCAACTAATGCTTTATCAATTAATGTACTTTATTCATTTTGAATTTGAAAGGTTAAGTCACAAGTCATTTTTACCACCATTGTCTATCAACACTCTTGAATATAGTTTTTATGTCTATAGCAAGTGGACATAAGTACATCAAGGATGCCAATATTAGAACCACCATGTTGCGTTAAACCAAGTTGGACTATCCAAACATCCACATCTCACTCTATCCACTTGCTCAATTTTCAAGATACATAATGCACAATGCCGAGAGTATCATATTCATATAACGCAAAAAAATCACTACAAGTTTTACAAAGTGTCAACTTTCATTGCAATATTATCATATAAAATCATTCAAAAAGTGAATGTACTTCACTCCAGGTTATACTGTTTATAAAACTAAATTTAGCTTGTCTAAAATAGAGTCTCTCTCTCTTGCAATGGTTGCAACTAAGCATTGATAGTCTTTCTCCATTTTGAACATTGAATAAATAAGATATCAATGGGAGACTTGCATCTATGGAACTCCTTTTTATTCACCATGTTTTGCATGAGACATTGCAAATGATACATATGGCCATAGCCACCTGTACTGACCACTCCAATTGTGAAAGAAGTGCCCGCAAATTGGGCAAGAACCCACAATGTCTTTTGTCTAATGTGGACAAGGCCGCAAAGCGTTGGGATTCTCAATCATGAATCATGCATTGGGATGCTTGATCATGCTCAAAAAGAAAATGTTTGAGTAAATTTGGGGTACATCCAACTACCAATGTTTACTCACTAGACGTTTTCAGTTCACACCATGGGGCCAGGGCCGAACCAATGCATGAGAAATGTAATTCCAAGGGCAAACCGAAGGGAGATCAAGGATCGGGACTGCTAGTGGAGAAGGGATCCGAGACCAAACGGGCCATAAAGGGAGGCTGGGTGGAGGATCTAGTACGACAGTTCTAGGGTTTCTTACATTAGTATGAGAGCTCTAGGAGGGAGAGGCTATGGAGGAGGGATAAAGGTTTTGCATGGCTGCATGAAATATCATCTCTCTCTCTCTCTCTCTCTCTCTCTCTCTCTCTCTCTCTCTCTCTCTCTCTCTCTCTCTCTCTCTCTCTCTCTCTCTCTCTCTCTCTCTCTCTCTCTCTCTCTCTCTCAATTCCAGGAAGACGAGTTGTGGGCAAGCTCCCTTGGAGGGAGGAGCAATCAAGGAGGAGTTGTGAAGACCGTGTACAACACAACCATATCCTGGCAGTAAACCTTGAGCATCTTCATATAGCCAAACACATAAGCAACTAGCCCTACATAAGATCTAAACCCTAAGTGGACTGACACAAGAGAACCACTTATCCTAAGCAGCATACCATAAACGGCTAGCCCTAAAAGACCTAAATACCGACTAGCCCTTAGCGTCTAAGCGACTAAAATATAACTAATCGCCTATTCCTAAGCGGCTAAGCGACTCGATAATGAAGCAGGTAGGCCTTAATATTTTGACAAATATACCTAATTGGTTGGCTTTAAGTGGCCAACTTTAACTAAGCAGTGTGAATACCGATTAGCCCTATGCGACTAGTCCTAAATGGCTAAGCGTCTAAATAAAGAAGGGATAGGACTAAGCAGCACGGCTAATTGACTGAATATCTTTGTGACTAGCCCTAAACAGTGAGCCAAAGGTGGCTAAGACTAAGCGGAAGCCCTAAGCGTCTAGCCTTCAACGGCCTAAATATGGACTAGTTCTGAGTGGGTAAGTGACTAAACATCTAAGTGGAAAGCCTTAATAAGTCATCTGAATATCGATTATACCTAAATGAATAGACTAAGAAGCTAACTGGCAAAATAACGAAGCGGGACTAAGCAGTTTGGCTAAGGGATTGAATATCTAAGAAAATAGCCTTCAACGGTCTAAATACAGACCAATCCTTAGCAGTGAAGCAGTTTATTACCTAAACGGTTAGCCTTAAGGGATTTACCCTAATAAGGCGAATAGCTCAAAGTGGGCAATCACGTCTGATGAACATAATGTCTATTTGTCATAAGTGATTGACATAACAAGGTTGATTGACAGTTTGCAAAACGAATAAAGCTAATCAAAGGTACTTAGAACCTAACACTACAAAGTTTCTAATTTACAGTTACAACACCTACGAGAAGTCACAATTGAAAAAAAAACATAGTTTATTAATCTCTAAATTAATCTACACAAAAATGACAAAACTAATTATAACATGACATAAATCAAAATAACTCTTTTTTTAATGATCAAATGTCGTTATATTTCTTTGTTAATGATGATTTTCAATTAATAAAATTTATTAAATTAAAAAAAAATCTTGGTTTGAATTGGAAAATGTGTCCGCGTATCGTACATAGTGTGTTTGGATTGTTTAGTATGCTTCTTTATTTATTTGCATGCATGTTTATGTGAATGTGTGTGTGTGAATGCATGCGTGTGTGTGTGAAGAAAAGAGAATGATAGAGCACTCACATGTGGCCTACCTCAACAAGACTTGAAGGAATTTTTCCAAACCTGCAAACACACACACACACACACACACTGTTACTCTCACACACACAAAAGTGAACAAGCCTACTACGAAGCATGTGAGTGAAAATCTCAAGTACGAAAAGCCCTACGGCAACAGATCTGTAGCAAGTGAGAAGGAGGAGAGCAAGAGAAGAGGATAAAAAATAAGCAAAATACGTAGGGAAAACTCACGATTTCTGTTTTTGCATAGTTCACAGGTGTATATGCATTAAAATGCATGCCAAAATCGCCACCATTATATGCATTGAAATGCACATTGATATGCGCCTCAAAATTGGCATAATTAATTTTAAATTTTATTTTTAAAGAAAAATTGGTCTCCCTCCAAATTTAGCTACACATATACTGATAGCCGCCATTGATGTCGATAATTGATCGGAATTTAGGCAAGCTCTTGTAGTGATTTTGCTACTTGGATTGAGAGAAAGGAATGAGATAAACAAGATTCAAGCCATGGAAAGCTTGAGGGTGGGGAGAAAGGATAGTGAGAGTGTAATGTGAAGAAGAAGAAACAAGTTTTGACATACTCGATTAGGGTCTTGACCATGGTTTCTCTTGGAGAGAGGGGTGTGTGAAGGAGGTGTTTTTGTGAAAGAGGCTTAGGTATGGATTTCTCAAGCTTAATGTCAAGTTTTCACCTTGAGAAATGAAGGAGAGAAGTGAAAAATGACAAGAGAAGCCCTCTTTTTATGCACATTCTAGATAAGTGCCTTCACGTATTTCGATAGCTCATCTTCTTTATCAATAAGCTATTTCTACCTATCTTGATAAATTATCTTGCTCTTTTAAACTTCCTCGACAAGTTACTTACTCGCCTTATGATTAAATTTCCTTTTAATATATCCTTATCTTTTTCTTTTCCTTCTTCCTTATCTTTTTCTTTATGCTATGAGAAGCTAGTTTCTTGTAAGAAACCCTAGAAATCTCTTACTAGATCTTCCATACAACCTCCCTTTCTGGCCCTCTTGGCCTAGGATCCCTTCTCCACTAGCAATCGGTCCTTGACCTCCCTTTGGTTTTCCCTTGGCATTAGATACTCCCCCCTTGGAGAAGCGTTTTTATCCTCAAAATCAAAAGTGGCGAGATCTTCATAAGAACACTAATGTTTTTCATAGTGACACCCTTTAAGGGTCCAACTGTCTGTCGGACTGGAGTACGGTGCAGTAGGAGGTTCAATGAAACCAAGAGTAACATCTGGATTTTGCACATTGTTGTCCATTCACAACCGTCTTGTGTTACCGGCTTCCACCCGACATAGTGTTTAGACTCCATTTGGAATGCATACCAGCATGCTAAATGAGTTATCACAACAAAGATGTACCAAAAGAGTACCTCTTTTCACTTTCCATGAAAGTAACTAGCTTACGTAACTTATTAGGAAAATACAAGTCACTGACTTGTTCTCAATTTTTATCAATAAAAAATCCCACCATAACAAGTGTTCAAGGTTGAGAACCTGAATTATACATGAAGAGACTAAACCTAGTTGCAAACATGCTTTAACTTATGGTAAGCAAACTCCAACTAGAGAAATACATGCTTTCCAATTGAATTTCTTGGTGCTAATGTATGAACTTCACATATCCTTTAGCACAAGATTACACTTTGTAATCTGCCTATCCCCTTGAATAGTGACACTAGCATAACTTTTGTAATCTACCTATCCCCTTGAATATTGACAATAGTGAGGTGTTTGGAATTTCCCACAGTTTACAAACAATCTTCCAATGGACTGGTAAACCTGGATCACAATGTCATATAACATTGCTAAAAAAAAATCGATGTCATGAATAACCATGTTGGTTAACTTGAAAGATCCACAAGCACCCAAACCAGGCCATGACCTCTATTGGTGATTGGTAGATCCAAACATAATCTCATAGAGATGCTGCAGATAAGTGCAAAATGCTTCATAGCAGTAATGTGATGAATATGCATGCTACTCCAAATCAGCCTTTGCAAAACGCTAGGGCCCATAACACCTAGTGTGCAAGAATTTAGCAAAAAATAGATCCAAGCCTGTATATCCATGATCATCCTTGCCAATACTTATGGTGAATGCAATGCTCCTAGCACACGCTAAAGGGGAATGTAAATAGTTCCAAAAAGAAACTAAATACTTTCTGTTGTAATCATTTGCAATTCTTGCTAGAACGTTTGAACTATAATAGAAGGTGAAACATTAATCACTTCTAGGTACAAACAATGAAACCTTTTTAAATGTTAACAACTCATAGCCTTGCTATATGCATAAACAACCATCCATTAATGTTTTTTAGTATCACTTATACCTTAACAAGTCATTTTGAGTATCCGACAGCATCTGGCCACTCAAATTGTTCTTGACACGTCGTGCTAAAAACGGTCTATAAAATGGATTCAACAAGCACCTAGGGACTTTGTCATGACACATACTTGAAATAGGGGGCACCAATCTCATATTATTCACATGTGGAATATGTCTCATGGAAGCGTGTCTAAAAAATGTACTTATGCATGGAGGTAAGTGCAACAACTCTACGATGGGAGTGAGAGGGACCCTCATTAGCCTTTCTCCACACTGGCTTAACTGAACCCCTTGAGTTCCTAGACCATGTTTTATTTGAGAACATGTGCCAAATACACCCTACAAATGGGTCTATAACTGCATAATGCATAAACTTATTTTGGACACTACATCCCAAATTTCTAAGCTCTTACGTACCTGACCTTGTCATCTCTCTTAAGAGCAAAAATGGATGAAGACATAGAAGTTTAGGCATCTGACTTGGAAAATAAAACAAAGAAATATTCAAAAATGATCATAACCAAATCAAATGCGTACGTGTATGTTCAACATAGTGTTCACTTACCTGTAGTCAAAGGCACATGCCCGAATTTCCTACCTGCAAAGGCCTAGGAACACTAACTAAAAATTAGTGAAATGCAAGTAGTATTGTACATGTAACCTTAGGTGTTGCCTTTGCAAATTAAACCCCTTGGTTAAAATCGACATTGACAAACCCCTTGGTTAAACTTTGTAGAAAAAGTGCTCAACTAGCAGCCGATAGTAATTGAAGTCAACTTTGAGAGTTGAAATTGTCCACTACTCCTTGGCAGCTTGTGGATTTCTTTCCTTGAAAGTGCAAGTGTGAAGGTTTCAAGAATTGACCATCACCACTGTATAAGTTATTGAGTGATCACAAACTGGGTCTTACTCCAACATTGTATGCATATAGACACTCTTAGCACTATAGATGAAATAAGAGATACATTAAAGGTGGAATCTTATTCACCACTAACTGTTTCTCAAACCTTAAAAATCAGTAATCTTGGATTTTTGTGAAGAGCCGTGCTGTCTGAAATGATGGTTGCATCTATGCACTTTGTTAGAGAAAAGTCATTACGAGTTTAAGACATTCAAAAACTCAACTTGATCCACACACTCAAAGTGTACGTGCAGTGCAAAAATAATACTCAAAAAATTAATAATGGAAACACTCTTGCTAGCTTGGCCATTAAAATCGATGGGGTACTCAACTAGATAGAATTGTTCGATCTTGAAAGCAATCATTGATGGATTACAAACAAATATCTCTTAGACACTCCAAAATAGGTGTCAATAGATGGCTTGTAACCCTTCCTATTACCATGTTGACATAGAAAGATGCCAATAGAATCATGCCTAGTTTCACGTTTCTTGCATAGAAGTTGGAAAGAGAGGAGAGAGATATATTGACCTAAGGAAAACCCCTTATTCTAATTTGTTGTATTCCCCTTGCATGTGCTCTAATGCAAACCATGTATGTGTCATAACCTATCCTATAAGCATACAACAATGTACTTTACCATGCTCTTATAGAGAGAGATACCATACGTCACATCTTGACCCACTTACCTTGTATGTGATCTTGATTGTATCTGGGTGGATATGTATGAAACTTTTACTATTAATAAACATAAATACAAAATGTTTTAAAACATCCATAATTGAGCTCATCCTTTTAAAAGAGTAGCTAGTGCTATAGTGGAAGCGTATACAATGATGGAGTGTCATACGTCCATCGTACTAGTACAATGAATACATATAAAAAAAATAGAATAATAAGCCCTTGGATTCAATGACAGTATCAACAATGTGATCCCTTGGTATACGTGCCTTGCACGTTTACACTGGCATGGATACATCACAGTGCAGTGTTGCATAAACTGTGAGCTTATATCCAGGTAGTGCTAAACATGTGTGACATTATTGTCGATCTAAAGTCAATTGATAATACCTTTTCACATAAGAGAAACCTTGCCTTGCATGAAATTTGGCAAAGCACTTTGCTTGTACTTGGCTTCGTATGGATTCTGCCTAAGCACTTTTCTTTGCAGAACAAAGAGATCATTTATAAAGTGAGAAGTAAAAAATAGACCAAAAAAACATAATTTGATATTTACTAACCTTGTTGCCCTCTTGTGACCAAGTTTTTGTTAATTTTCTCGAATCTGGCTCATAGCTATATGTACTACTCAAGTGAGTTAGCGTATGTATCATATACGGCCTCTTGTAATGTAAAAAACCCACATACATCTTGGCAAGTTTCCCTAAGTTTGTATGGTAAGAGAATATTCCAAACTATGGAAACCTCAATGCCAAATGCCAAAAGGGAAGCCTTGCTTCACATAAGTACTCATGAAGTTCTGGTGCTCATAGCTAATAGATAATCTTGACAATTTAGAATGGCATAGCAAAAGAGAAATGACCTCGTCAAGCATTCATCAATAATTGACCTTGTCAAATTGTGCAATGTGTTGAAAAACAAGAAATACTTGCAATAGATGTGCCTCGTTCTTGCTTGACTTGATTACATAGACGAAGCTGACAAAAAAAAAAAAAAGTTGTTATGTCAAAAAAAAAATCATTGGATCATGCTTGCCAACAATGGGTGGATCCTATCCTTGTCTGATTACATGAATGACAAACAACTTTCCTAGAAGACAAACCGTAGCAACTTGCTTGACAACTTCTTCAGATTGTCGTTAATGGTTGGTCTTGCCAAGAACTTGTACCTCCTTCATCAAGGTTAGCAACAAACCGTGTCGATCTCCATGAGATTCTCAAGCACTACCATGCCCTAACCTTTGCAAGACATGGAAAGAAGTCTTGATTTTAAATGATATCATTTCTCACTCAAGACTTGCTTGATGGTGAGTGGTTGTTGTTGAGCTTATATGTGAAGCTACTCAATATATGGCTTCTCTATATATGGCACACAGGTCCCCTCTATATATACATCATCTCATGTGTGTATTCTACACACTTTGGGGTTCTATTTCTGTGCTCTCTCTCTCTCTCTCTCTCTCTCTCTCTCTCTCTCTCTCTCTCTCTCTCTCTCTCTCTCTCTCAACATGGTATCAGAGCAGTATATTTTTGTTTTCCATTTTTCTCCTCATCAAAAACAATTTTGCAGAAACTACTCGCTAAACGCACCCGAATCGATGTAGTCTACAACTTTGCAAAAGGAAGTTTTTTCAAAATTTGCACCGATTTTCAGTTATTGTTCGCGGACTGCGTACATACATGAAAAGCAACTGTCGCTTTTTGTTTTTGATGTTTCTGCTAATTAAAAACGATGTTGCAGAAACTACCCACGAGAGGCACTGGAATCGATGTGTTCTATATTTTTGCAAAATGGAGTGCCGCTTTTTGTTTTTGATGTTTCTGCTAATTAAAAATGATTTTGCTGAAACTACTTGCGAAAGGCATCGGAATTGATGTGGTCTACAACTTTGCAGAAGAAAGTTTTTTCAAATTCTACACCGATTTTGAGTTATCGTTCGCGGACTGCGTACATACCTGAAAAGCAACTATTGCTTTTTGTTTTTGATTTTTCTGCTAATTGAAAACGATTATGCAGAAACTACCCTTCAAAAGGCACTAGAATCGATGCGTTCTACAACTTTACAAAAGAAAGTTTTTCAAATTCTGCATCGGTTTTGAGCTATCGTTCGCGGACTACGTACATACTGAAAAACATCTTTTGTTTTATTTTTTTGATTTTTCTCTTAATTGGAAACAACTTTGCAAAAACTACTCACTTGAGGCACCAAAATCGATGTGGTCTACAACTTTGCGGAAGAAAGTTTTTTCAAATTCTGCATCTATTTTGACTTATCGTTCTCGCAGACTGCGTACGTACCTGAAAAGCAACTTCGCTTTTTGTTTCTTTTTTTTCTCCTTATTGAAAACGATTTTGCAAAAACTAGCTGCTATAAGCATCGGAATCAATGTGGTCTACAACTTTCAGAAGAAAATTTTTCCAAATTCTGCAACGATTTTGAGTTATCGTTGGCGGACTGCGTACATGTCTCAAAAGCAACTTTCGCTTTTTATTTCCAATTGTTCTCCTAATTGAGAACGATTAGGCAGAAACAGCCCGCAAAGGCACTGAAATCGATGTGAAACTATTCGCTTGAGCCATCGGAATTGTTGTGGTCTACAACTTTGCAAAAGATAGTTTCTCTAAATTTTGCATGGATTTTGGGTTATCATCTCGGACTGCGAATATGTTTGAAAAGCAAAATTTTACTTTTTGCTTTTGATTTTTCTCAAAATTAAAAACCTCCCAATTATATTTTTTCTTCATCAATCATATATTTGTTACTGACGTAACTTTGCTACAGAAGCCAGTGACATATCATTCCAATTCAGTCGAGCTGTTGATGATCGTCCAAATTCTATGGAGCTATTGTTGGTACATGATTTTTTGTTATATGATATACTCATTCATTGATTCTTGTATAATTATTCTTCTACATATATAGTTTACGCCGTTTTATTGATAATTTCTCGTTGACACCATAGTGATTTTGATGGTAACATGATGATGTTTTGTTAATACTTTAGTCATGGTGATTTTCTTTGATACCATGATGATATTTCATTGATATCATGGTTATTCTCAGTGATGCCATGATGATATTTCGTTGATACCATGGTTATTTTTGGTGATGCCATGATGATATTTCGTTGATTCCATGGTGATTTTCGTTGATACCATGATGATGGTCCATGGTTATTCTCGGTGATACCATGATGTTGTTTCATTGATGCCATGGTTATTCTCAGTGATACCATGATGTTTTTCGTTGAGACCATGGTTATTCTCAGTGATATCATGATGTTGTTTCGTTGATACCATGGTTATTCTTGGTGATACCATGATGTTGTTTCGTTGATACAATGATTATTCTATGATGCTTTTCGTTGATACCATGATGATTTATTCGTTTTTATTGATACAATGATGATATTTTGTTAATACTTTGATGATACTCATTGATATCACTACGTTGATAAATGTTGTTTTATGTAGTATATACACATGTCATTTGCACCACGTATCATGCATCTTGTACTTTTTATGTTCATACTTTATGTCCACATGTGTTGTTGTCCGTATATATGTTGTCAAAAGAGTGGCGTCGCAAACCATCTCTTATGGCATTGTGAACGTAATTATTTCACTAACGATGCTAATAATTTTCATGAATATGTTTTTTGAGTCTATGATCTATGTAGGATTGATCAAAGAATTGATTTCATGAAGACAAACTTGGTGACAATAAAAGATTTATGAAGACATGTTTGGTGATGCCATATTGATGACAACATGAAGATATGTTTGGTGATGCGATAGTGATGACAAGCTACACAGCAATTCACGGAGACACTTCTGATTACGAGCTAATCTCGACATCCTTTACACATCTTTATTCAGCCTTTGTATTCATTATTGTATTTGATAGGATAGGAGTAATGTAACTCCTCATAAAACATTCATTGTAAAAGGAGTGATGTAGCTCCTCATAAAATATTCATTGTAAAAGGAGTGATGTAGCTCCTCATGAACATTTGTACTTTCAATGATTTTTATAATATAACGATGGGTGTATATAGAGCTGTGGGTTTTTCCCTTGACACCCGAAGGGTTTTTTCATCCCTTATTTTAGCGGGGGTGTTGATCTTATATGTGAAGCTACTCAATATATGGCTTCTCTGTATATGGCACACAGGTCCCCTCTATATATACATCATCTCATGTGTGTATTCTACACATTTGGGGTTCTATTTTTGTGATCTCTCTCTCTCTCTCAACAGTTGTTGTGTATCGTGTGTTCAAAAAAAAAAAAATCGTACTATTGGGAATGCTCACAAGCCTTGCTTGCAAGGAAACATACATACTTCAATAAGTGCTCCTGCTACCTACTTTCTCCTTTGTACTAATCAAAGGAAGAAGAAAACCTACAAAACCTTGATGTCAAATTTGTTGCCTTGCATGCATTCGAAAATAGTTTTACAAGACTTTGCCGCATGGCAAAGTGGATACTTGTAATGTTGCCTTCCCTCGATCTTCGGTATCATTGTTGATTTTGGCCTTACCTTCTTAATTCATACCAAGGCTTTTTTCTTGCTTTTAAATTTTTTACTCCCCACTTGGCATGCCTTGCATGATTTATGTGTTTGCGCCTCCATTGTTCTTGAAATGGGTTATTGTTGACATGAATTTCCTATCCTGGTTATTAACATCTCAGATGCCACAACTTCATGCATGCCACACCATCTCTCAAAAATTCAAACTTTGTAGCCCTTTTGCATCTGTAGTTGTGCAGATGCCAAGGGGTGCTAACACTGTGACTATTGGGTGTGTGCTCGGGGTGAGCATGCACCCTTGGGATCTTTAAAGAGTGGCTATGCTTTAACCATGGGCGGCCCCCAAGTGGAAAATGGGGGAAACAATAGAGGTTCTCTACGTTGTGTTGCTCCCCTAGCTACACCGTAGGGTTGGGATTCACTCCCCTTGGTGATGCAGACGGGCTTTGATAAACGAAGTAAAATAATGCAAACAAACTTCAAAAGAAAATAGACTTTAGAAATGCAAACAAATTCAAAACAAACAAATAATTTTGTGGTTTGTTGAGGATCGGGTTATATTACATTGGTCCATTTAATTAATCCGCATGTACTAGATTAGAGTTTGTATTAGATGTATGTACATGCATTAATTGTCATGTAGACATGGGTGTGTTCTTATATAGAACCCTTGAGTGTAGGCATTGACCAATAAAGACGAGATTATGACCCAGTGGTCCTGATCTCCGATTACCTCTAGATTGAGGTGTGTAGGGATCGAGTATGTCTAAAGAATGTGAGGTAGTTAGAGCTAGTAGCAAATGGTAGAAAAAGTACAAACAGACTTCAAAAATGCAAATAGACTTTTGACAAATGAAGTAAAATAACGCAAATGGACATCAATAATTCAAATAAACCACAAATTTTGCAAACGGATTTCAAAAACAGAAATTATTTTTAGAAATGGTAGTCTTTAGAGGATCAGATCGTATTAGATTAGTCCATTTAAAAAATCCACATGTACTAGATTAGGGTTTATATTGGATCTTTTTACATGCATAGTCATGTAGACATGGGTGTGTACTTATGTTGAACCCTCTAATATAGGCATTGACCAATAAAGACGATATTATTACCTAATAGTCCTAATCTTTGTGCACCTCCAGACCAAGGCGTGCGAGGATCGGGCATGGCTGGAGAATGTGAGGTAGTTAGAGCTGGCAACAACTGGTATAAAAATTATAAACGAACTTCAAAAATATAAATGGACTTCACAAACGACTTGTATACTTCAAAAACGTAGACGAACTTTGACAAACAAAGTAAAATTACATAAATGGACTTTAATAAAGCAAACAGATTCTAGAATTACAAATGATCTTCAAAAATGGTAGTCTGTTGAGGATTGGTCTGTATTAGATCGGTCAATTTAAGTAATTTAATAGACCTAGTACGACTATCCCTACGCCTAGGACTAGTGTGTCCCCTACACCAATTGTCCCTTCACCTCACCTAAGTGTGCCAATTACATCGACGGCTTGTTCTTCTTCAAGACCAGGTAGGTGTCATTTTGAAGGCAGTGGTTCTTGTGGTAGCGGTTCTACCCATGCGTCCGCACCACTGAGAGAGTGTCCACCACTCTCCTATTTAGATAGTTCATTGATTGATACACCACATACACCTTGGGGATCACATGTGCATGATCCTAGCAAGGTGTACAAGACCAAGGATGGAGCTATTGTGGTAGATATGGTGGGAAACGCCATGTGAGGATTTGGTAGCTCTGTACAATTCAGTTTTTCCACTAAGTGACGGAGATTTTGGATGATCATGACGATGAAAGAAATAATTACATCATCGAGGACATTCACAGAGAGTAAAGGCCGCTACAGGGGTATGATCCAGTCTCAAATTTCTAGATTGAGTGTGGAGATTACCACAATGTCACACAGTTGGTCAAAGGCACGAGATAGGTACAAGGCTAAAAGTCCAAAGCCGGCATGGTTGGATGCACAAAAGTGGGTGGGGATTAATGCAAGACACAAAACAATCCTCAAAGATTTTTGCAGCAAAGAGATGAGCTAGAGCATATTTGGAGTTTGCTGGAGCATCACATATCTTGAGAGCAGGGGCTATGACATTCTCTGGTATAAGTTTGTAAGTATTATATGTATGCTTTAAGTTGCAAAATATGTATATGTTATGCGAATATTTATCTTATGGTTACTTGTTTACTTTGTAGGAAGTTCTCGTGAAGCACCCTCTAACACACCAAGAGGAGAAGTATGGGTACAAGCATGGATTTGTGGCCCTTTTGGCCCAGTTCTAGGAGGAGGGAGAGGCCATCAATTGGAAGGCATTACCATGAGGGTGAAATCCTCCATATATGTTTTTTTTTGTAGTTGTCATAATCTTGATACAGTTGTGCTCATTCATTATACATGTACAGCTTGACGTTTATGTTTATGGTTTTGCATTAAAATTCAAAATGGTCTTCATGAAGGTGGAAGCTTGTGTATTCCTTTCCACCGTTTGATGTTACGACTTGTAATTGGGGGCAAGGGATTGGTATTTATGTTGTATGATCACTAAGGTTCCATGGCTAAAAGTTTAGTGCTCTAAATCTCTCTTCTTAAGTGAAATTGAATGTGGATTGGTGAACCTTTTGTCATGAACTCGCCTACAAAAACAAGCAAATCCCAAGCACAATAGTGGAAAGGGTTTGTAACGCTCTTTTCATGAATTCTCTTAGATTTTCATTCATCTTTAGAAAGAGAGTTGCTGATTTTCCATAAACGTTTGTATTTTACTCTCATCGGGAACTCTCATAGCCAAAGGTATGTTCTGCACCTTCCCAACTAGTTCGCACACATCCCAGTATTTCTCGTGAACCTGACTCAGAGATGATGGGGTGGGAGTTTTTGAATTGATCTTCAGACTTTGTTAGCCATGAATGAAATTTCGGAGACACATGGAATGCACTCTGATCCTGTAGTCGTGTAGATGTTTCAAGCATTTTCCATGTATATGGAGCAACAACAAGTAGTGGAAAGAAGCCAGATTTCAATCACCAAGGCACAACAATCTATTGTGAAGAGAATAAACCAATTTGATGGCAAGGACATCACAAAGTATCTACAAGATTATATGAAGGAAATGGATTTGAATCGTGTGTGAGGCTGACATGGTCCAAAGTTTTGAGCTAGTTTGTGTCCCGGAAATTATAGATCGTATTAGAGAAATCCAAAATGCTCATGGATGAAATCTGGAGGAATTCAATCTTTCTCTAAAAGAAGACTACTTTATGGAGGACTCCAAGAGGGTGACCAAAAAAAAATTCTTAGATTGGGTTGCAAAGCCTAAAGAAGAGATTTTTGCTATAGAGCTTCTCAGAGAGTTTGAGCGGCGTTATGCTCCACTATCACATACTGAACAAGCCTCCTTCGATAGGGAGAAGGTAGAAATTTTCCTACAAGCAGTGGGAAAATAAATTGAAGAGAAGTTAGAGCTTCTCTTCTTGGAAGACAAAGATAGAGAGCAAGGTTTGAAGATAAGGTGAAATAATGTACAAGATGAAGTCTCCCTATTGGCAAAAAGAAAGCACAGAAGAGACAAGATGGTGGTGAACAATGGTACTCCAGTGTTTGCTTTTTAAAAAAAGCCACCAAAACCTACTATTGTAGCTTCTAAGGATGATGGATATATGCTCGAAGAGCTTGTGAAGGGCATACATTAGCTGAAATTAAAGCTAGCAAGGCTTGAAAAACAAGTGCAAACATATAGATAGTCTTTAAGTCAAATACCTCAAAATAGAGAGGTGTTTGTAAATAGGTGCATGTGGTGTGACAACCCAGACCATTCAATAAGGGAGTGTGAAAGCTTCAAAGATGCCTTGGGCAAAGATCTTGTCTTCTTCAAAGAGGAAAATATATATCTTAGTGAAACAAGAGAGCCATTGGCAACCAAATTCTGCAAAGGAGGGATGAAAAATCTAGTTGAGGACATGGAAAACAGTCATGTTATCTCAAGGGTTAAAGCAGCAACATTTGGCTTGAAGTCTGGTCAAGAAGTCATTCTCAAAGGATCAAAATTTATTTAGTATTACGTGAGTGAGGATAGTGAAGTTGTCTGGCCATTTGCGATGGAGTTAGCTATAAAGGAGAAGTTGACTATAGAAATCTTACATGAAGTTGGAGATTGTATCCATCTTGAGACTAGGCAGAATGAACCTGTAGGTAGCTGCCATGTCAGTGCATGCCTACATTGCAAAGTGTTGAGGCAACAATGCATTTGTTGAAGGAAAAAGAAGGAGAGAAAATGGCGATGAAGGCCCCTCAAAGAGGGCTAGTAGAGGTGGAGGAAGAAAGGATCCGAGTCCCTCTCAAGAGCCCATGGCATGAGAACCTTCATCAAAAAAAGTACCAATGAGAGCTATTGCACCAAAGGAAAAGCAAGACAACACAAAGAGCAAAGGAAAAATCCCATCATATAAGCTACAATCAAAATTTGAATCTTCCACAGATTTAAAGAAAGTTTTAGAGGAAGTGATCTTAAATAGAAAGGTGGAGTTTACATTGGGAGAATTCTTTGGCATTTCAAAGAGAGAGTTTAACGAGAGAAGCATTGATACCATAAGAAGAAAGAGACAAGATTTAATGGACTTTATACAATTAATGACTAAGGAGTGTGCTTCAAAGACACATCTAATACAAGTACAACAAGGGATGAAGATGAGAATGTTGTAAGCTACTACCAGTCTTCGTGCAGCATAAATATGCATGTTAAATTTGAAGATGAAGATGATGAGGAAGCCACTCATAAGAGCCACTAATCTAGAAACCATTGGGAAAGGGCTACAATAAAAATCTTGGTTAAGGTGGGAGATCTTGAGGAGTCTTTTGTAGCCTTGACAGACCATGTTACAGAGATTTACTTCATGTCCAAGAGTCCGTATATGAAGTGAAGTTTCCAATTGATATTGACCATGGATGGATGATTAGGGATGAAAACAACTCATTTGGGGATACCTATGGTGCTTTTACAAATGCTAATGTAACCATAGGGGATGTGAAAGGAGAGCAAAAATTCTTTGTCCAAGAGAAGTCATCGTAGTGCGAATGGAGACAAAAGTATTGGATAATGGATTCGTCTATGCCAGGGTCAAAAGAAAAGATGAAAAACAAGCTGTTCAATTCTTGACAGTTTGCATTGACCATCAGATAAATTGTGATAGCTTAAGAAACCTTTTTAACCTAAACCAAGCAAGGAATTTTGAGATCAATGGGAGATGAGGGGTTCTGGCCAAGTACCATTGTAAAGTGGGAGTGTAGTGCTACGAGAAGAAAAACGTTCTTGCTTGATCCAAAGGGAGACAAAGCTTTTTCTACAGGTGCTCTAGTAGCAAAGGATGGATCAATATCTTTTACAATGCTTGGAGATTCAAAGAAAGGACAAAAACAATATATAAATAGTATATAGAGAAAATACAAAAACCATGATTTGCTAGATGAGGATGAATACATTTCAGGTTTTGTTGAAGAGGTTTCCTTCATAGATACTATGGTGATTTCAATGCTATGACACCTTCTAGTTTTCTGCATGGAAATGACCTGGTAAACGTAGCTTCTATGGACATGTATAGAATCATTGAATCTTTCAAAGATGAGCAATGTACAAAAAGATCTAGAAGTGCAAGTGGAGACAAAGTACAATACTGTAGCAAAGAATATGAAACCATTGACATTTCCTTAATTTGCCTATAGATTACAAGGAAAAGATGTATTAGTCTTCTTTGCAACCTAGTCTTCAAGATCCAAATGAATTGGGCACAAGTTTACGCAAGAGTCATTGAAGATGTTAAAAGCTGAAAGCAATGAATCCTTGATAGAGATTGAAAGAAAACGCATTGAACAAATACTCTCCAAACATGGCGAAGATTTTTCATTTGAGCCTCATGAGATAAGTTATGTGGATCCTTCTATAATTGAAATAATGGTAGTATTCATTGTACCTCATGCGCCTTGGAATCTACGACTAATTCCAATGCCAAAAGAGCTCTTGACAAAGCTTATAGATTTACTCAATAAAAAGATAAACATGCGGATTTTGGAGCCTTCATGTGCCCCTTGTTGAGCTTATATGTGAAGCTACTCAATATATGGCACCCAGGTCCCCTCTATATATACATCATCTCATGTGTGTATTCTACACACTTTGGGGTTCTATTTTTGTGCTCTCTCTTTCTCTCTCATCATGGTATCATAGAGATACATTTTTGTTTATGATTTTTCTCCTGATTGAAAACGATTTTGCAGAAACTACCCTCATAAGGAACCGAAATCGATGGGTCTACAACTTTGCAGAAGAATTTTTTTTCAAATTTTGCACCGATTTTGAGTTATCGTTCGCGAACTGCATACATGTTTGAAAAGCAACTTCGCTTTTTGTTTTTGAGTTTCTATTGATCCAAAACGATTTTGCAAAAACTACCCGCATAGGCAACGGAATCGATGTGTAGAAAGTTTTTCCAAATTTTGCACCCATTTTGAGTCATCGTTTGCGGATTGCCTACATGCCTAAAAAGCAACTTTGCTTTTTTTTTCTACTAATTCAAAACGATTTTGCACAAACTCCCCACCTAGGCAACAGAATTGATGTGGTGTACAACTGGGCAGAAGAAAGTTTTTTCAAATTCTGCACCGATTTTGAGCTATCGTTCGCGGATTTCATACATGCCTGAAAAGTAAGTTCGCTTTTTGTTTTTTTTTTTCCTACCGATTCAAAACGATTTTGCAGAAACAACCTGCGTAAAGCACTAGAATCGATGTGGTCTACAACTTTGCAAAAGAAAATTTTTTTCAACTTCTGCACTGATTTTGAGTTATCGTTCGCGGACTGCGTAGATGCCTGAAAAGCAACTTCGCTTTTTGTTTTTAATTTTTCTCCTGATTGAAAACAATTTTGCAGAAACTGTTCATGTAGGACACCGAAATCGATGTGATCTATAACTTTGCAGAAGAAAGATTTGTTTTTGAAATTTTGTATCGATTATGACTTATTAAACAATTCGCTTGAGCCATCGGAATCCATGTGGTGTACAACTTTGCAAAAGAAAGTTTCTCTAAATTCAGCACCAATTTTGGGTTATCGTTCTCTGATTCCGAATATGTTTGAAAAGCAGCTTTTGTTTTTTTGTTTTTTTTCTCATAATTGAAAACGATTTTGCAAAAACTATTCATGAGAGCCATCAGATCAATCGATGTGTTCTACAACTTTGCAGAAGAAAGTTTCTCTAAATTCTGCACCGATTTTGGGTTATTATTCTTGGACTGCGAATATGTTTGAAAAGAAAAATTTAACTTTTTGATTCTGATTTTTCTCATAATTGATCGTCGATCATATATTTGTTACTGACGTAACTTTGCTACAGAAATCAGCTACATATCGTTCGGATTCAGTTGAGCCATTGATGATCGTCCAAATTCTATCGAGCTAATGTTGGTACTGTTGATTCTCGTATAATTATTCTTCTAGAGATATAGTTTATGTCATTTTATTGATAATCTCTCGTTGATACTATAGTGATTTTGATGGTACCATGATGATGTTTTGTTAGTACTTTGGTCATGGTGATTTTCGTTGATACCATGATGATATTTCGTTGATACTATGGTTATTCTCAGTGATGCCATGATGATATTTCGTTGATTCCATAGTTATCTTGGTGATACCATGATGTTGTTTCATTGATACCATCATTATTCTCGGTGATACCATGATGATATTTCGTTTGTGCCATAGTTATTCTCACTAATACCATGATGATATTTCATTGATGCCATGGTTATTCTCGGTGATACCATGATATTGTTTGTTTGATACCATGGTTATTATCGGTGATACCATGATGTTGTTTCGTTGATACAATGATTATTCTCGGTGATGCCATGATGGTGTTTCGTTGATACCATGGTTATTCTCGGTGATACCATGATGTTGTTTCATTGATACAATGATTATTCTCGGTGATAACATGATGCTTTTTGTTGATACCATGATGATTTATTCATTTCTATTGATATCATGATGATGTTTTGTTAATACTTTGATGATATTCATTGATATCACTACATTGATAAATGTCGTTTTATGTAGTATATACACATATCATTTGCATCACGTAATCACGCATCTTGTACTTTTACATTCATACTTTATGTACCATATGTTGTCATGCGTATATATATCGTCAAAAGAGTGGCATCGCGAACCATCTCTTATGGCATTGACGTAATTATTTCACTAACGATGCTAATAATTTTCATGACTATGTTTTTTGAGTCTATGATCTATGTAGGATTGATCAAAGAATTGATTTCATGAAGACAAACTTGGTGACAATAAAAGATTTATGAAGACATGTCTGGTGATGCCGTATTGATGACAAGCTACATAGCAGATTCACGGAGACACTTCTGATTACAAGCTAATCGATACCCTTTACACCTCTTTATTGAACCTTTGTATTCATTATTGTATTTGATAGGATAGGAGTTAGGTAACTCCTCATAAAACATTCATTGTAAAAGGAGTGATGTAGCTCCTCATAAAATATTCATTGTAAAAGGAGTGAAGTAGCTCCTCATGAACATTTGTACATTCAATGATTTTTATAATATAACGGTGGGTGTATATAGAGCTGTGGGTTTTTCCCTTGATCCCCCAAGGGTTTTTTCATCCACAGTTAGGGACCCTTATTTGAGCGGGGGTTTTGAGCTTATATGTGAAGCTACTCAATATATGGCACCCAGGTCCCCTCTATATATACATCATCTCATGTGTGTATTCTACACACTTTGGGGTTCTATTTTTGTGCTCTCTCTTTCTCTCTCAACACCCCTTACTCAAAGAAGATCGTTCATAATACCAATGAAAAATGGTGTAACAGGACTTGATTTTTGAAGTGTTTTAGCAATAAATTTTGTTTTTCTAGGAAATTTTGGTCGTTTTAAAGTTGGTCCACTGTGTAGAAGGATGTGGGGATTGTTTTCGTCCAAGAAAACTTTTTGAGCCGGAAGGCACTTTCTGGGTCATTTTTGAAGGTGTTAACGTGTGATTTTGGAAAAGTGATGTATGAAGTGATTGAAGCTTGTGTTATAAGGAACAACTTTGGTTCTCTGAGTTTTTTGAGATTTTGATGTTTTGATGCTCGTTGACGGCCAAAGATAAAGGAAAAAGTAAGATTTTCAGTTTTTGCATCATTATTGTACAAAATGCTGTATTGCAGGTTGATTTTTAGCAAATCAGAGCAGGCTATGGAAATTTTTCATCACATAGTCGTCGAAGAGCGCAACAAGAGCAACAAGATTGTGTGAGACGGACTTGGGTTGTTTTGGCTCCGTTTGGGAGTTATGTTCAGTTGAACACAGCTGAAAATTTTAGCACTTTAAAAAAAAAAGAGTTTTAAAAATCTAACCTTTACGGATCGCTGGGCGATCACGTTCTTATCTTATTCTCGCACGTATACTTGCTGCAAAAATCGACTCCACCGAACGCCTAAAAAAGCGGCTATTTTTGAGAAGTCGCATGCTTTTCGAGGAAAAGAAGGATAAAAGAACGACGGGTGGTGCGTTTGGGGATCTTTCACAGATATCCTCTTCTGTGAGTGCGAGTGCGAGTGCGAGTGAGACGCTGCATGCAAGCGGGCTGAAGCTCGCGGGTGGTCGGGAGGTTTGAGCTCCGTACAACGGAGTGTGACCATATTCAATTGCTCCGCTGTTGTATCAAAACTCTGCAAAAAACGATCAATACAAAGATCTCTTTCTCTATCTTTTGCTATCTATCTCTATTATTCTGTTCCTGTGACAAATGGAGCTCTATGCTTCATTCAAGACATGCAATCTATCAACAAAGTCACAATCAAGAATATGGGTGTAGGGCTAATTGTAGATGAGTTTGCAGAGGCATTTGCAGGAAGGGAAATATATTCTATGGGATATTTGTACTCAAGGTATGATTAGTTCCAGCTAGAAATGAAAAGCAGGGACTTGAATACCATGCAAACACCCTTGGGTTTGGTAAGGATGTGCACCTTATCGCAGGAGCAACTAACTCAGTTTCACACATGATGAATGTTATGAACAAAGTCCTATGTGATTTCATACCTCAAATTACAATTCCCTTTCAAGATGACATGCCAATCAAAGGACGCGACAAAGCAAAAAAAGACGAAGCCCTAGATTCGTGGGGGTGCCAAAAATATGTGGCAAGATAGAATTTTAAGAAGGCTGGAAGAAGTGAACCTTACATTGTCTAGGAAAAACTCTATGTTTGGGGTTGAAGAAATATTGATAGTGGGAAATATATTTGTAGACATAGCCGCCAACCTTGTCTAGCTAAAGTGGATGCAGCATAGAGGATGAAAGAATTACTTAAATATCATGAAGGTGAGAAGATTTCTCGGTGCATGTGTCTTCTATCTCAAATGGATTCCACATTATGTCCATGTCGCAGATCCTCTTTATCAATTGCTAAGGAAAAAACAAAGGTTTCAATGGATTGATGTACATGTAAATGCTATGAGAAAGTTTCAACGGAATGGTGTACATGTAAAAGGTTTCAATGGAGTGATATACATGTAAAAGCTATGAGAAAGTTGAAGCATTTGCTATTGTCTATACCAACTTTAAGGAACATCAACTATGAGTGTGAAAGACCAGTGATTGTAACAATGGACACTAGTCTAATGGATGAGCAATAAGACAAGACTATGAAGAGAAACATAGGTATGTGGTGAGGTTTGGGGCCAATGTTCTAATCTCTTGCCAAATAGCATATCCACAGGTAAAAATTGAGTGATGGGGAGTGGATACATCATTAATGTGTGACAAAGAGTACTTGATTGGATCAATGTGGTTGTGAATACTAATTGCTTACCACTTCTAGGGTTGATTAGAATTTGTTCTACTCCTGACATTGCTATGCTTAGGTGGATTTATTATATAAAGTCCTTGAGCCCAAAAATAAATCACATTGCAAGAAACGAATAACCCAATGGCAGATATTCTTTCAAGGGCAAGGTATGAAGATGAGGATGATATGATCAATGAGGAAGAAGATGTGGGCACAAAATTCTACACAATTTCTCATGAAAAGTGATGATATATGCATTGTATCCTCACTTGAGTTCTCCTCAGAGGAGTTTTATGAGGATGAATGGCTTCTCATAGGTCACTACCTAAATGCTTTACAAAAGCAAGATAATTGGACTAAATTAGAACTCAAAAGGAGCAGAAAGAAAGAACATGGATTCTTATTGAGGGATGGATACTTATTGAAACATCCTAAAAGAAGAGATGGGACTCCATTTTGAGTAGTATGTGATAAGCCTACTTAGCTCAAAATTATCAAAGTGCTTCATGAAAGCCTATATGTTGGACATTAAGGTGTATGGGTTACTTTTTCCAAAGTGAAAGAAAGATATTGGTGGAAAGGCATATATAAGGATGTGGCAAATTTGTGGAGTCCTATGACACATGCCAAATGTATTCCAATGTACGGGATCGCGATGGATTGCATCCTACATACCCATTAGCCATGCACTATGAATGGGTTGTTGATCTAGTTGCAATGCCTTTAGGAATTTGGTAAATGAGAAACTTGGTATTTGCACGAGAAGGCTTGACAAATCAAGTGGAAGGACGTGCATGAATAAGTCCTCTCTCTCTCTCTCTCTCTCTCTCTCTCTCTCTCTCTCTCTCTCTCTCTCTCTCTCTCTCTCTCTCTCTCTCTCTCTCTCTCTCTCTCTCTCTCTGCGCTCAACTGAGCACTGTCCGGAGGCTCAATTGTCAACAGCCGGCCGCCTCTCTCTCTCTCTTTTCGAGCGCAGAGGTGCAGGCTACACTGAGTTTGCTCCTCTCTCTCTCTCTCTCTCTCTCTCTCTCTCCGCACTCAGCCTGCCTCTGAGTTTGCTCTCTCTCTCTCTCTCTCTCTCTCTCTCTCTCTCTCTCTCTCTCTCTCTCTCTCTCTCTCTCTCTCTCTCTCTCTCTCTCTCTCTCTCTCTCTCTCTCTCTCTCTCTCTCTCTCTCTCTCTCTCTTTCCTCTCTCCGCGCTTAGCCGAGCACTGTCCGGAGGCTCAACTGTCAACAGCCGGCCGCCTCTCTATCTTTTCAAGCGCGCGTAGTCTGAATTTGCTCTCTCTCTCTCTCTCTCTCTCTCTCTCTCTATTATGGGGTGGAATTTCTCCTTTTCCCCTTGCCGTGAACCGGCATTTTGGAAATTGAAATCCCCAAGATATGAAGCTCAGCTATCAACGGCCGGCAGCCTCTCTCTCTTTCTTTCTCTCTCTTTTCGAGCGCGCAAGTGCAGGCAGTGTCTCTCTCTTTCCAAGCGTGCACGTGCAGGCTACAGTGAGTCAACTCTCTCTCTCTCTCTCTCTCTCTCTCTCTCTCTCTCTCTCTCTCTCTCTCTCTCTCTCTCTCTCTCTCTCTCTCTCTCTTATGGGGTGGAATTTCTCCTTTTCCCATTGCCGTGAACTAGCTTTTGGAAATTGAAAATGGCAAGATATTAAGCTCAGCTGTCAACAGCCGCCCGCCATGCTCCATCTTCTCCCTAGTCCTAACCATACAAAATTCCTTTCCTTGAATTTGCCAAGAGGAAATTGTAGAAATTATGGGGCGAAATTTTTCTCTGTTATGGGGTGGAATTTCTTCTTTTCTCCTTGCCGTGAACCCGCATTTTGGAAATTGAAAATGGCAAGATATTAAGGTGAGACACATCACAAAAAAGGGAAATTATGTCTAAAACTAACGAAGCAATTCATCTCCAAACCTTACTCTCTGAATTTATTTAATATAACATTTTATTTCATTTTTCTCTCTCTCTCTTTGGGAACAGGCAGCGAGGCATTCAATATAACATTTCATTTCATTTTTCCCTCTCCATTGCTTTTCTCTCTCTCTCTCTCTCTCTCTCTCTCTCTCTCTCTCTCTCTCTCTCTCACCTACTGCCAAGGCCTCTTCTCTCTCTCTCTTTCACCATGCAACCGAAGCACAAGGAACACAGCCCCCGGGCCCGTACGTAGCACGAAGGCCGTCTCTCTCTCTCTTCTTTGTGTGAAGTCCTTTCTGATCGCGACTGCAGTGCACACCACCGGATGAAGGAGGTAGCACCACCTGACAGTCGAAACCGGATGTTTGCAAACCTAATTTTTCATGAACGTCGAGTCGTGGTCAGCGTGCATACAGGTGCCGACTCGTCGAGGCAGCAGGCCTGTTCTACTGTCTCTTTCACCTGCACTGTGCACTGTGCACACACGTGCCAAGTATCTCTCTCTCTCTCTCTCTCTCTCTCTCTCTCTCTCTCTCTCCCCTACTGCAGGTGCACATTGCTCAGCATTTTGTTCAACGCACACCAACCGGAGCTCGCCTGAGTGTTCAGGAGATGACATGTGGCAGGGGGGGAGCCGGAATCCCCTCCCCCATTATTTATTAGTATAGATACAAAAGTTATGTCTCATTTACTAGAATCCTGATGTGAGCCATTTTTGTGGCTTCAGCCACTTTTGTGGCTCATTACAAGTCTAGTGTTAAGGACATAAACTAGAGAAGCTATCTGTAAATTTTTGCTTGAAGATGTAATTTTCCACTATGGCTGTGTGGGAAAGATAGTTGCTAATAGAGGTGAGTTAGATGCAAAAGAAGAAAGGGATTTCTTTACAAGAATAGGTATCAAGCAAGCCTTGACCTGTGCTTATAATCCAGAGGAAAATGGGAAAAGTGAAAGAGAAAATCCTCCTGTTGTCAAAGCTTTGGCTAAGGCATGCAAAGGTATAACGCCTGAATCACCAAGCTTGCTACCATATTCTTTATGGACTGGCCATACAACTCATAGCTTATTGACCAGCTACATTCCTATTGAATTAATGTGTGGTCAAAAGCCAGTCATGCCAATTGAGTATGTAGTTCCTACTTGGAACATGTTACCTTGGGAAGATGGTGTAAGCAAGGAAAATCTACTTGCATTTCACATAAGGCAATTGGAAAGAAGAGAGGAAGACATAGAGATGCAAAATCTGGATTGAAGGATGCAAGATTAAAGAATAACTATAGGTTTGATAAAAGACATAGGCTTCGACTAAAGCCTAACAACCAAAGACTATTGAGAAGAGCGTGATTGGGTCCCAATGTATGATAGTATCTCTAACAACCAACACACCACACAAAGAGCGTTTGCAAAAATGTGGTTTGGTCCCTATGTTGTCAGCTATGTGCATGGAAATGTACATATACTTTGAGGGAGATCGATGAAACAGAGCTCAAAATTCCCATTGAAGGCAAAAGAATCAAGATGTTCAAGAGGAGACAGGATAATGATCCTTTTGATTCACAACAAAATGATGATGAAGAAACCAATGAAATTTCCATGGACGAGGATGAAGAAGCAGAGGATGATCTCCTAGACTTTCCACAAGATGAAAATGAAATCCAAATATTGATGGATCTTAATGAAGATTAAACAGACATAACTAAAAATCTTGGCACATGCCGGAGGATGTACACGTTCAGAGGGGGTGGATGTTGTGATGTGGCATGTACATAGTGTGAAACAAATATATTCACCTCTGTTTTGATATCTTATGATTCTTGAAAACAAAAACAATTATGTACACATTGTGATCTATGCTAGAGTGGCTATTGCGGTCGCTATCATGTAGATACTTATTTGGGGAGTCATGGTCCTGAATGTGGTGACTTTGCATGATTTCCTACTTCTTATGATGTCTAACTTGGTTTTGTGATGTACATAATTCAAGATTTTCATGGTGGGACACTCATATTGCCTATAAAGATTGATGTGGACAAAAACTGCCAAAAATAGCAGCTAACAAGCATCCTCATAAAATTGCAAAGAAAGTGGCTCAAAATGAAATATTGATGCAAAATGATGAACATTTATGATTTTTATGCTTATTCAAGTGATCCCATAATTTTAGGGATTTTTTGGACTCTATTTGGGATTTTTCGCGTAAAAAATGAGCTGAAAATGACCTAGTCTTGGTCCAAAGTGGAAAATGGCCTCAAATTGAAATGTAAGCTGAAAATTCCTGGTGAATATAGATAGGGCTTCTATTTAGTGGAAAAACCTAAAGCTTATCATTAGTGTGCAATAGCTTCCATGGTTGCCCAATCTATGTGTGTTGCAGTCTCGCCTCTTTGCAATCTTCTACATGAGTTTGTGAGGGAGTAAATTAGGGTTCCCTTACCAAAATGGTGTGTGGGATTCAACTCATAATCTCTTTAATCTCTAAAACAAATGGTCTCGATGAAGGTGGAAGCTCGTGTATTCCTTTCAATCGTTTGATGTTACAACTATGTATTTGGGGGCGAGGCTACATGATACCATGAAAGAGGTTTCGGTTTTGATTGGGATTTGTGTTTGTATGAGAATTGAGGTTTGGATGAAAATTTAGTGTTCTTAATTTCTCATTTTAAATGAAATTGAATGTGAATTGGTTAACCTTTCATCACTCACGAACTCGTCTACAGAAACAAGCATAATAGACGAGAGGGTTTATGAGTATCTTTCCACAAACGCTCTTAGAATTCCATCCATATTTAAAAACAAAGTTGGTGATTTTCCATAAACACTTTTTTGTAAAGTGTTTGTGACTCTCATCATGAACTCTCAAGGTTCTACACCTTCCCAGCTAGACCACACACATTTTCGACATTTCTAGTGAACCGATGCAAAGCTACTAGAGTGGAGTTTGTAAATTGATCTACACACTTTGTTAGCCATGAATGAAAATCCAGAGACACATGGGATGCACTTTGATCCTGCAGTCATGCAAATGTTTCAAGAAATTTCCATGTATATGTAGCAACAACAATTGGTGAAAAGAAGCCATACTTTAACCATCAAGGCACGAAGAGAATTGACCAATTTGATGGCAAGGACATCACAAAGTATCTACAAGATTATATGAAGGAAGTGGAGTTGAATTGTGTGTCAAGATGACCTGGTCCAAAGTTTTGAGCTAGTTCATGTCCCAAAGATCAGAGACCGTATTAGAGCAATCCAAAATGCTCATAGATGAAATTCAGAGGAATTCAAGATTGCTCTAAAACAAGACTAATTTATGAGGACTCCAAGAGGGTGACCAAAAGAACTTTCTTAGATTGGGTTGCAAAGCCTAAAGAAGAGATTTTTGCTATAGAGCTTCACAAAGAATTTGAGCGACGCTATGCTCAATTTTCAAAAACTAAAGAAGCTTCCTTGGATAGGAAGAAGGTAGAAATTTTCCTAAAAGCAGTGGACAAAGAAATTGAAGAAAAGTTAGAGCTTCTCTTGGAAGACAAAGATACAAAGCAAGGTTAGAAGACAAGGTGTAATGATGTACAAGATGGAATAAACCAAATAGAAATCTATACATAGTAACACATATTACTCTTGAAGATTTTTCCATCATTGAAGGACTTGGTTACAATTAAGAAAAAATATTATATAGACTCAAGCTTAATACATGTGATACAATTCCCTTGCATTACATTATTCTTGGCTAATAGTTCTCCAATGGATAGGCACAAGTTAAGATTCTCCGTAGAAAGATTTTATGATTGTTGGCATATTGACCATCCCAATTGACCTGAATTATGTTCAAACACCATTGGTTTGTGTGATGAAATTCCCAAATCCTACTACATCTCACATGGATAGAGCTATATGATAGAAGCATCTGATAAAATAGCTTTGTCAAGGATATAGCTATAGGATAGAAGCATCTGATAAAATAGCTTGGTCAAGGATAGAGCTACCACATCTCACATGGATAGAGCTATATGATAGAAGCATCTGATAAAATAGCTTGGCACCTTTATTTTTGACCTGCATAGAACACATCATACATCAGCTGTTTTTTGAAAGAGTATATAGAAAAAACAAAAAATTGAAATTGAATATACTGTACCTTGACAATTTAATGTGTTGAAGATCAACTATTTAAAAAAGTTACAAATAAAATGAAACTAGTTGTATTTACATTGTGCCATATTGGGACTTTATGAGAATTGGGACAAATCATTTTCTACGTAATCCTCCTCCTCCTCATCGTCGTCCAAAGGCATGCACGTTTGATCTCCATGACTCTACATTAACCCAAACCAAATTAAAGAAATATCAACATCTCAAAAAAATTGATCAATACTATATTATTTGTTTAAACTTACCACTTGTAGTGATCCAACTGCTTAGTCAAATTGCTCACGAGAGATTGGGCGTCAAGTTTCAAATTATGTATGCCACTCTCGAAACTTGACCATCTCTTTGGTTGGTCGAGTAAGAGTGATATTTTTATAAAAAAAATTGATTTTGGGCTTATTCGAGGGCATCAGAGAAGATCTTTTGTTAAAAACCAGAGTTCCCAAATCTTTTGTAGGTGTGATAAATCCAAAATTTATCACACCTACTTCGGAAGTTCAAAAAATTCACCCATAGAAGCACCTAAGTATGTTATATTAAGAAATGGATAAACAAATGAGTTGAGGACTTGGATATTTCTCTATACATTAGGGACAACATCTACCCCCTACTTGGACCCTAGGGTGGGGCTCGTCCTTCAGTTTCAAAGATGTGCGTCATGCATGACATCACGTGCGCGGGCCATTAAGCTCGAGCATGGAGAGAAGAAGTGAAAGCGCGCGCGCGCGCACACACACACACACACACACACACACACACACACAGGTAAGTCAGCAATAATAACAATAAATCATTAACTAAAATCTTTATAGTCAAGGATTTAGGTTTTAATTTAACCAATCTTACATATTTGTCCTTCCATGCCGCTTTGCCTTCGAGCCATAGTGCATGGGAGTTTGTCTGGCCCGAGCTTCATGTTATTATATGTAGGATGAGCCTGTTGCAGATTGATCACTCTTTTCTTGCATTGTCCACTCCCACTCTGCATCTGTCATGTTGCCACCATGATAGCTCTTGACTGTATCTCTAACTTGGTTGGCCACTGCGCGCCATACACTCGATTGCTTGTTTTTCAAAAATGTTTTTATGGAGTCCTCCAACCATGATTTTGAAAAAAATTGAACGGGGGCATTTGGAAATCTAGTATGCAAGGTGTCCTCAATCTAGCGTGCATGACTGGATAGCTCTTCTCTAAACTTTATAAACTATTTTTTATATGTGGAATGTATAAGAATTTAAAGATGACATCGAAATGCCCTACCCTATGGTGTACAAAAGTCCACCTCCCGACCATACTTTAGCCAATAGTAGCATCCATGCATGTCTAACATTGGTGTGTCCCTATCCTTGTTCTCTATGTCTGGGGTGGCATGTTTCAAAATAGGGAACTTCGTCTCCCCCACTCTCAAATAGAGCGGAGCCACAAGAACCCCCGTTGCTCCGTTTCTCTCAAGGCTGAAAAGGGAGAAATGAGAAAACCACCAGCACATAATATGATTGCCTCTCTATAGCCCAGCGATCTCACAACACCCCTATACCCTAGTAAACACACCTAGACTCATGATCTTGAAGAAATCAATGTCCAAGTCTGATCCCGACCAGCCTTAATTGCACACACTTGACCGTAAAGCAAGCATTCAGTGCTTTTATCCTTAACCCCTCAAAGGACTGCAACTCAAAGTAGACCAACACGCCGATCATAATGTCGATGGAATTATCTTTAATTTAGGAGTGTACAATGATGGATCCCAAAAGAACACTCTCCTTGACGTAGCTTCCAGCAAATCTGCGGTGGCATATTACGAGCGAGAGAGCATGGCCGACTCACCTTCTCTCTTGCTTGGAACGCCTCAACCTACAGAGCTCTCCTTTTTTTTTATCTTGAAGGGATTCCCTTCCAACCCTCAGCTCCCTTGGCTTGCTTGTAACCAGGCCCTTGACGGCCTCTCTCTCTCTACATATAGCGCAGCCACAAAAACTTGATGGGCTGTAGCCCTCCTCCTGCAGGTGTTTGTCCGTGATGGCCTCCTTTTCATGGCATCTCAGCCCCTGAGTGCTCCCCTTCAGACCCAATGGAGGCCTCCTATCGACCTTCCCTTCCTCAAAAAACCTCACTCTCCTCTCATGCGGATCCAACCCGTCCTTTGTATTGGACTGGCAACCCTCCTTCAAGTACTGGCTCCTGATCTTAGGCCTTGCTCTGTGGTGACAACTGCCCATCCACAACTGGCGGCCCTCATCCCTCAACGGCCCGCCTACTTCGCTCTTTGTCTCTCGATGGCTAAAGACCCCTGCACACGGCTCTCCTCCTCTTTGGCCAATAGCGACCTCGCTATTGGTCACCCCCTGCAAACTGGCCGACTTCCTTTCTTATAGAACTACTGCGCTCTCTTGTAATAGCGCCCCCTCTTTCTTTTGCATGGCCACCAGGTGGTGCGTCTCATCTCTCCCCTCATGTTGCTCGGACTCGTGTCCTTCCATCTGCAGTAGCACCACCGTCCATGCAGCGTTTTTTCTTCGAGTGAAAGCTTTAAAAAACTTTGGGTTTGGCCCCCTTTCACGCAGTTGGCAAGCCTTTGATTGCGGTATCAAAAAGACTCCAACTCAGCTCCTTTTCTTGCCTTTGCAATGTCCACATCGGCTCTTAATAAAGAAACCCAAGCGCCTTGAAACTTACCAATAATGGCGGCCACACCAAACATTGGCCACCTCTAACCCGATGAAATCGCGATAGGTGACCACATTCAAGCTTTAATTTGAAATGAACCTCCAAAAAAGCCCCGAGTGACAAGCCCAATAATCAAGTCATAGAATAAACGGAGACCATACTTCATGTACTTGCAAACATCTCGATTATTAGAGACCAAAAATCACTACTTGACCTGTTAATTGCCACATATGGTATACACATCATTGTGAGACCTGCTCCAAAATGCATCCGAGTCCTGCCAAAGGCCTGTACCATCAACTTGCTTGATGCCATATTCCTGGTGCTGACACTTTCATAAGTCGACAGAGTTTGGGTGCACCATCATTGCCCACCCCCTTGTTGAGCATTCATGCTCAACCATAGTATTATTTAGGTAAAATAGGACTGTATAGAGAGAATGATATAAGATAGATATATAGACTGCATAAGGAAAATGATATAGTGTTTTTATAAATATGACGGAGACATAGAAAAAATTATCAGCTAATGCATCACCCTCCAGGGTCAAATGGAAAGCTCGAAGCTTCCCCAAGCATGATGTAAACTCCACCTGGATTAAAAAGAAACATTGGTTGTGGCCATCCACTTGTAAAGCATGTATATCCAAGCCCTCCTTTGCACTTGCAGGCCAATAGACAAGCCACCCTTCCAACTCTTTATAGCATGGAGCTTCATTACCCTGCATCCATAACCCTTTCTGCCAACCATAAGCATACTTTCGATCACTTGAAGCACCGGTACCATAAGCCACTATCATGTCACCCGTTAGAGAACCCTCAATAGCGTAGTCTTTATCATATGAGCACTGAAACCTGCATAGTACACGGTGCAAAGCAACTTGCAACAACATATCCATCAGCAACACAACACATAGCTTCAAAACCATGCCATTTACTTGAGCCTGCTGCATAGGCAAGAAAACCTGCTTCCTTTGCAAACCTTTATCCAAAACCTCTGTAAATGGCTCCAAGGCCACCTTTTCATACTCAAGAGTATGACCTGCTAGAGCTTCAACCTGCTCTTCAAATACCTCATGACCTTCAAGCTCATATACCTTTGATTTTGCTTCTAGCTCCTGCAAGTCATCCTCAAAAACCTGCTTTTAAAACAAATCGGATTCACAATCAAACCATGCCTCTTCTGCTAGCAAGGACTCACCACCACAAGACACAAGAGAAGGTTGATCGACTGGCACACAAAGCATCTTTGCACTTGCAATATGCTTCTCTTTAAACTTCATTGGACTGGTAAACAACTCGTATACATCTGTATCCACTTCATCTACATGGAAAAAATCATAACTTTCATACCTAAAAGAGATGGATTCTGTCTCCCACATGCTATCTGTGGCCAAAGCATTGCTAGAGCTATGAGAGTTGTCAGACTCCTCTTTTGAACTTTCCAATTCTTGTGCCTTTGCTACCTTTCTCGTTGCTGGTTTTGGAATCACCACTTCTTTTCAAGACCTTTTATCACCTTGTCCTCTTGAGCAAGCATGATGGGTGGCACTCTGAATATGCCTCTCTGTATCTTTTGAGACCTGGTTGGCACTTGTTCTACCTCTTCTAGCCTGGCATCGGCTTCACGTGCTTTGATCAAATGCATATCAATAAAAGAGAGGGCTTTTACCTCTTGGTGATCATCAATCTGTTTGGGCCTAGGTCCACTGGCTATCGTGATTGTTGATTGTAGCAATCCTACCTCCATCTTCTTCGTCATCTTTTGACTCTTTTCTCTGGCGACTTTGACAGCTTCATCAAAGGTCCTTGGATCTTCATAATCCACTCTTTCACGCACATAGGGATGCAAGAAAGATAGAAACCTTTCCAGCTTAAAGTATCCCACATGGGTTGCTTGGGTAGCAGCCCCAAGATCCCTCCAATAAGCTTCAAATTTATCAACAAAAGCATCGCAATTTGCACTTACGTCCTGCTGCAAACCTTTGATCTTTGCATCTGCTTCCAAAGCTGACACCACCTTTCAATACCTTTGAAGAAATTGCTCGCGAAATCTGATCCAATTTTGTTTGTGTGCATCTTCTAAGCCATCGAACCAAACTTTTGCTTTAGCTCGCAGCACCAAAGGTAGAGTCTGGAGCTTTGCTTCATCACCTCGCATCCGCAATACAATCAGCATAAATATCTCAAAATCGGCAATCCAATCGTCTGCATCTCCATCTCCTTTGAACACCGGACCAAAATCCTACTTCATCTTGATTCATGAATACCTTGCTAAAGAGCAATCAGTGGATCCTCCATGGGGGCACCACAAGATGGAAAGGGGGAAATGAGAAAAACCACCAACACATAATATGATTGCCTCTCTATAGCCCAGTGATCTCACAACACCCCTAGCCCCTAGTAAACACACACCTAGACTCCCAATCTGCAAACAACACCTTGACCGCAAAGCAAGCAATCATGGCTTTTATCCTTAACCCCTCAAAGAACTACAACTCAAAGTCGACCAACATATGCGGATGATTTCAACACCTCTAGCATACATCTACTCTACCACAACCTTTCAAGATCTTTGATATGCACGAACTCTACTGTAGGCTCATATCTCATGTCTACACACCTCTCCCACACGAGAAACACACATAATTGACACATGGGTTGACATGAGAGTGAGAAAGAAATTGAGAACATTTACTCAAACACGGAAAAAGATATAGAGAATATCATGATGTCGATAGAATTGGCTTGAGTTTAGGAGTGTACAATGATGGATCCCAAAAGAACACTCTCCTTGACGTAGCTTCCGGAAAATATGTGGTGGCATATTAAGAGCAAGAGAGCATGGCCGACTCCCCTTCTCTCTTGCTTGTAACACCTCAACCTACAGAGCTCTCCTTTGTTTAATCTTGAAGGGCTCACCCTCCAACCCTGAGCTCCCTTGCCTTGCTTATAACCAGGCCCTTGGCGACCTTTATGGGATCGCAGATGAAGGTGTCCAAAATGCCAAGTTAGGGTCCGAGAGTGTAGTGTTTGATGTGCTCTAGAAGCTGGTCCAGATGGCTCATCAAACGGAGCCCTGGTGTGCAAGTTATTGAAGTGCAAAGATAGAAGTTGTTGCAGATCCTCGACGGGCAGGGAAGCTGGGGATAGTGGCCCAGGCAGGTGTCAGTGGATGGATGTGTAGACCTCAAGTTACAGAGCATGCCTATCTTCTCAGATTGCAAATCGGAGCTCTGGTTAGCAAGTTATGGTTATTTGAAGATTTTCTAGGCTCCGGGTCTGAGCCCACTTGACCGCATTGGAGGATACGCCATCTATCATTTTTTTGTCCTTGCCAAGGTTCATGGTGATAGTGTACATCATGGGGAGTTAGCACCAATCAATGGAACATCAATCAAATACTTGATCAACAGGATATAGAGGGACAAAGTCGAGAGCTAATGTCAAGGAAGGAGCTGGCAAGTGTTTTTTACCTTTTTTGCGGCCTCGAATCTCGGGCCCAGGGAATTTGGAGTGTGGTTAGCATAGGGGATTTCAAGGTCAATGGCAGGTTCTGTCGGCCAAGTTTTTCGTCTTGACACTCTGGTATGGGAGCAAGATATGGAAGCCGGGGGGAAAAGGCCCAAAAAAACGGTGGGTTTTAAATATTTTTTTGGGTATTTTTTGGTGGGCTTGAGACCAAGAAGCCAATAGCTGCCACGTGGCCTTCAATAATCCCACATGCGCATGACAAGTATGGAGCAAGGGGATATTTAGCCTAGCCCGTGGGCTCATTGAGGCATGTGAAGCATGAGGTGAGCTGAGGCTATGGTGGAATGCAGGGGTGGCTCTTTCGAGCACAAGGCTCACCTACGGGAGGCAGTTTTGGCCAGGAGGCGCGGCGCAGGTGGTGAGTGTGGAGGCTGTGTGAGTCCATAGTCATTTGATGACGTGGCCGTCCTAAGCAAGTGGTCCCGCGGCCCTTGGGGCTTCCCATTTTTAGAGGAGCAGTCACCAACCCCCCCAATAGTGACATCGCTATTGCTTGGCAAGGGGAGGGTCCCGCAGCAGGGAAGTGAGCCAGAGAGGCAAGAGTGCCAGGTGGTCAACGGTGAGGCAAGTGGGGGGCAGTCCCAAGGAAAAGGAGGAGAGAAAGCCCGAGGAGGGCCTCCATGTGGACCAAGCAAAGAGGAGTGGGCCATTCAGAGGCCGGTAGAGCAAAGTCAAAGGTAAGAGGGCCACCCAAAGGCTGGGACCAAAGTGAGGGAGGAGAGAAATAAAGAGAGAGAGAAGGCTGGAGGGAGTCGGATTAGAACTAGGCCAAGAAAGCAATGCAAAGCTAAACTCTCAGAACGGGTAAAAAATGAGAAAAAATAAAATAATAAAAAGTACGAAGGGGTAATAGCGACGTTGCTATTGCACCCCCCTCCCCCTCCCCCCCCCCCCCCCCCCCCCTCGCCCAAGTGCAAAGAGAGCAAGAGAGAGCAGAGAAAGAGCAAGGCGGTGCCCCCTTCCCACAGATACCAAATTAGGGTACCAGATGGACCAATGAGATGGAAATTTCCAAAATTGTAGACCCCCCAATAAAAGTCCAATTTTCATCAAATTAGGGGCTTTTTTGGTGTCGTTTGAAGCCTGCAAAGTGGAGCTCTTGGACAGAGGAGTGTGCCTATCAAAGCCCTTTGTATTTTCTTGTGAAAATGGCCATGGTAATGGCAGTGTAAGCCTTGGTACATGTTTAGTTAAGTGCAATCAAGCCACCGTTGCCCCGTCTTGTTGTTGTTTCCCCTTCCCCCCTTCTCTTTCTCATGCTTTCATGTTTCCCCTCGATGCCGGCAATGTGGATGTGTGTGCCCCCCCCCCGCCCCCCCGTACCGACGGTGTTTTGTGTGAGAGAGTGAGATTCAGTGGCTGTTCGTGTGTGTAACGGTGGAGACAGACCATGGCAGTAGGTATGCTTTGTGTGGTGGATTTTTGCACTGTGTGAACAATGGAAACTGAGCAGGCAGTGGTCTTCTAGTGTAAAGTGTATTTTTGAAGGAGTTTTCAAGAGGATAGGGGTGTTGTGGATACCCTGAGCTATAGAGAGGCCCCTGTTTTTGTGCTGGGTATGTTCTCCCATCCCACTCTCCATCTTCTGGTGCCCCCACAGAGGAGTGTGCAGATGCTCCTAGTTAAAGTCAAAATGGTGATTTTGGTGATGCTAAAATTGCGGCCTTTGAAGAGCAGGTGGTGCGAGTGATGGCTTGGACGGGATTTACCATTTTCACTGGGGTTGAAGATGCGGAAACCTGGCTTTAGGTTTACGGATTGTTCGTATTAAAAAGGGGTTTATCAGGAGAAGACGGTGTGGTACAGGTATTCCTGCTCTTGGTTCATGGTAAAGCGAGGCTATGGTTTGATAGCCTTGGTGATGAAGAAAAGGGAGATTGTGAAGCCCTGGAGGCGGCTTTTCAAAGCAGATTTGTAGCGGATGTGCAACTGGATGAAGTAAAGCAAAAGCTGGACAATTTGAAGAAAAGCTTGGAGGGTGATTTTCAAGGGTTCGAGTAGAAACTCAAAGCCCTTTGGGGGAAATTGATGAACGTAACTTCTACAGAAAATGCCAGTTTTTTAAAGTTGAGTAAATTCATGGATTGCCTGCACGAGGAAGTGCGAGATAAGTGGAGATAGATGGCCCGGTGCCGTATGAGGATGTGGTAGCCCTAGCGAATGGGCGGACCAAAAACATTTTGAAGAACTGCGAGGCTAGAAGGTGTTTTCGAAGTGCAATGATGCCAAGGTAGTGTAATGCGGTTATAGTCGAGCCACAAATGGTTCAAAGGGAAGTGCAAGAGTGCGAGAAGAACCAAGGGTTCTTTGGTTATAGAGAGATAGGGTGGTTCCTATGCCGAAGATTCCGGATAGAGCGGTTCCAATTGTGGAGGAAGTGCAAGTGGTTCCACAGTGGACAAATAATGTGCTATCAAGTTTTAGTGCAGTTGTTGAAGCTCCATTGAAGTGTGGTAAAGACCAAAGAGTGAGATTTGCAGACGAGGTCGAAGCGGTGACGCTAGAGGAGATTCCTGAGCTTGAAACCGAATAGGAGACTGGGTCCAATGGAAATAGCTCTATGGACGTAGATATAAGTTGGGAGACCGAGTCGTCTCAAGCCAGATGTAATGAGTTTAACCTCTTACATGTGAGTGGAGAGGCAGTGAATATGTGCGAGGAGCAGCATAAAGTGTAAGTCGAGGTGCCTAGTGAAGACCAAGTAGAGAGGTCTAGGCCTATGAGTGATGATGTGCAGGTAAAGCTGGTGTGCAGTGCCATGCTAATGGTTGTGTTGATGAAGGTAGCAGTGGAATATGCCATAGTGGTGCAGCAGGTGTAAACTTTTGCCAAAAGGTGTGAAGCAGTTGTGTGGGTGGAAGAAGACGAGGGTGAGGCTATAGAGAACGAATTTCTCTCTTCCTTGGTAGAGTTTGATGATGCAACAGTAGAAGAGCAAGTAGTGAGTGCATGTTGGAATTGAGTGCATGGCAGGTGAGAAGGGTAAAGTGGAGTCAGAGATAGAGGTGCTTCCTATGGAGTCAGTGCTATGAGAGGTGATGTGAATTCCAAGGCGGTGTCCAAGATTTCTAAAGGGGTATGTGAGTGGTGGTTGAAGGGAATGCTAATAAAGACATTTGTGCAGTTTGCCATTGAGCAGGTGCAGGATCTTCTAGATAAGGATCTAGCTTTACATGGTTGGGAGGGTGGGTCAAGTATGTCAGGAGTGTTGATGGAGCAGCAAGGTGAGCACGAGGGTGCTCTATTTGGTGTTCTTGGAGGAGCTTCAATGTGAATGGGCAGTTTGTCGCTGATTGCTTGGACTTGTAGAAGTATGATGCTGCCGGTTTGGCTATGTAGTTGGTTATGTGCCTTGGTGTGGCACTATACAAGGGAGTTACATGTGGACGAAGGAGGCCAATGCAAGGTGTTTGATCCAGGCGGTTGATGATAGATAAATCAGGGGGTTGGGAAACCCGCATAAACAAAGGGATCGGGAAGCAGATGGCAGTTTTGTACATATGGTAGTGTTTTTGTGCTGTGCAGAGAGTCTTTTTTTGGTGTACAAGTTTTTAGTGCCAAAAGGGCTATGGGATGGTCTAGATGATATAGCAGATGAAAGGTGTCCAAAATGCCAAGTCAGTTTCCTAGAGTGTAGTGTTCGATGTGCTCTAGAAGATGGTCCAGATGGCTCCTCAAACGGAGCCCTGGTGTACATGTGAAAGTTATTGAAGTGCAAAGATAGAAGGTGTTGCAGGTCCTCCACGGGCAAGGCAGCTGGGGACAAGTGTCCCAGGTAGGTGTCAATGCATTGATGTGTAGAGCTTGAGCTACGGAGCATGCCTATCTTCTCATATTGTGAATCAGAGCTCTGGTTTGCAAGTTATGGTTATTTGAAGATTTTCTAGGGGTCGGGTCTGAGCCCACTTGACCACATCGAAGGATACGCCATTTATCAGTTTTTTGGCCTTGCCAAGGTTCATGGTGATAGTGTACCTCATGCGAATCTAGCACAAATTGACAGCACGTCAATCGAATACTCGGTCAATAGGATATAGCAGGACGAAGTCCGCAGCTAATGTTGATGAAGGAGTTGGTAGGTGTTTTTTATCTTTTTTGCAGCCTTGAATCTCGGGCCCAGGGAATTTGGAGTGCGGTGAGTGTAGGGAATTTCAAGGTCAATGAGAGGTTCTGTCAGCCAGGCTTTGCAACCTGGCAGTCTGGTATGAGAGCAAGATATGGGAGACAGGGGAAGAAGCCCAAACAAAGTGATGGGTTTAAAAAAATATTTGGGTAGTTTTTGGTGGGCTTGATACCACGAAGCCAATAGATGCCACGTGGCCTTCAATAATCCCACATGCGCATGACAAGTATGGCACAAGGGCCTATTTAGCCTAGCCCGTGGGCTCATTAAGGCACGTGAAGTGTGAGGTGAGCTGAGGCTATGGTGGAATGCGGGGATGGCTCTTTTGAGAGCTGCCCAGGCGGCCCTTGGGCACTGCGGAAGGAGGTTTTGGCCAAGAGGGGCCGCCCACGTGGTGCGCACACCCGCGTGTGGAGGTTCTGTGAGTTCATAGTCGACTCATGACGTGGCTGCCCTTAGCGACTGGTTCCGCGGCCCTTGGGGCTCCCCATTTTAGAGAAGTCAACCCCCCCCCCCCCCCCCAATAGCAACATCACTATTGCTTGGCAAGGGGAGGGTCTCATAGCATGCAAGTGAGCTAGAGAGGGAGGAGTGTCGGGCGGACAAAGGTGAGTCAAGCGGGGGGCAGTCCCAAGGAAAAGAAGTAGAGAAAGCCTAGGGAGGGCCTCCATGTGCATCAAGCAAAGAGGAGTGGGCCATTGAGAGGACGGCAGAGCAAAGTCAAAGGTAAGTAGGCCACCCAAAGGCCGGGACCAAAGTTAGGGAGGAGAGAGAAATAAAGAGAGAGAAGGATGCGGATCAAAACTAGGCCAAGAAAGCATTGCAAAGCTAAACTCCTAGAAGGGGTAAAAAATGAGAAAAAAATAAAATAATAAAAAGTACCAAGGGGCAAAAGCAACGTCGCTATTACACCCCCCACCCTCCCAAGTGCAAAGAGAGCAAGAGAGAGCAGGGAAAAACCAAGGTGGTGCCCCCTTCCCAAAGATACCAAATTAGGGTACCAAATGGACCAATGAGATGACAATTTCCAAAATTGAAGACCCCCCCATAAAAGTCAAATTTTCATCAAATTGGGGGATTTTTTCTGGGTTTTTTTTGGTGTCGTTTGAAGCCTGCACAGTGGAGCTCTCGAACAGAGGAGTGTGTCTGTCAAAGCCCTTTGTATTTTCTTGTGAAAATGGCCATGGTGATGGCAGTGTAAGCGTGTGTACATGTTTGGTGAAGTGCAATCAAGTCACCGTTGTCCCGTCTTATTGTTGTTTCCCCATCCCCCCTTCTCTTTCTCCTGCTTTTATGTTTCTCCTCGGTGCCGGTAGTGTGGATGTGTGTGCCCCCCCTGACCGACGGTGTTTTGTGTGAGAGAGTGAGATTGAGTGGCTGTGACTGTGTGTAAGGGTGGAGACAGACCGTTGTCGTGCCTCTCCACTCCCATGACAAGAAAATGAGAAAAGGGATGCCAATGAGGTATATTTGAATCATGCATGATTGTTAGCAGTTATAAGACAAGCCAATTTCTAAGCTAAAAGTGTACCAGATGAGGCTCTAAGGGCCAAAACATGCCTTAATGATGCTAAAAAGTGTTATGATTGAAGTGGGTACGGATGGGATATTTTGACCTAGAAATGCACGCTTGATGTGCTCTACCAGTCTGTCTTTACGGCTCGTCGATTGGAGCTACGATGAAGAAGTTATGACAGTTTAAAGTTCAAGTCGATTGCAAATCGGTACCCGATTGGGCAACTGCAGCTAAGGTGACAAAATTCCAATATATGGGCGGGTAAAGATTCATCGAGAGCTGGTTCCGTACCAGTCCAGTCCGCTCGGTCAGTGTGCCATTTTGGAATTTTGAGCAGCAGCCAGGGTTTTGAATGCAGTATAATAAGTGCTCGAGGTAATAGTGCTTTGGTTGAGATGTAAGCTGGATGTGATGCACTTCAGATAGCACAATAAATGCTTAAGTGGAATCTGTTTTAAGGTCATTTCTTGATACGGGCAGCAGATTTCATGGTGAGGTTGCTCGACGGGGGCTGCTGAAGAAAGATGTTGTGCTTGGGGATGCTTTAGTTGGTATGTATGCCAAATGGGGTGTACCAAGGTTGTCAAGTGATTGGTATTGCTTGGGCAGCATGTATGCCAAAGGTGGTGCCTTTACATAAGTTATGGCCGACCTCAAAGGGGCAAGGCCACCCGCTCAAGTTCAAATTAATGGCCACCCAAATTGATTGGCCGATGTGCTTGCCAGTGCTTTGCTAGATTAAGCATGTCAAATGTGTGCCCTTACGACCTTGAATGCCCGCCCATGCCAAATAATTAAGGGCCACCCAAGGACATAAGCAAAAAAGGCCGTCCGATTAAACCCTAAGGGGTGTGAAGCCAAGGAAAAAACATGGCGTGGAGCTGTAGACAACGAGCAAGAATGCAGAAGGATGAAAATACGCTCACACTGGCCTGCACAAGGCTCGGGTGAGCTAGATGAAGAGATGACTTTTTCTCAGCAGGCCTAGGTGCCCTTGTTCAAAGCAAAAACCCCAGGATTTGGTGAAGTCGGAAACACGCTGCTGCCACATCATAGGATGGCTACCCATTAGCGATGTCCCTAATGGGTAGGCCAAATTTAGAAAAGAGGCATGCAACCTATATAAAAAGAGGACGAATCCCTCTTAAGCTTTGCTCTTTACAAAAACGCTCTCTTCAGAAAGAAGGCAAGCCAAAGCTTCTAAATCTCATTACTCATATGCCTAAGCCCTCTAATTTGAATCCGGAACCTAAACCTCCATAATCCATCCTAAACCTATTCTAAGCCTCATTAGCCATTCGAATCGAACGAAGCCTAAGGCGGATCATGATAAGCTTCTTTATTCAAGCCTAATCTCTAATCTCTCAGAAGCTAAGCGAAGTTTGCCCATTCTCAAACTCATTAGCCATATTCTTAAGCTTTAAGCCTAACCTCGTCTTCATTAGCCAAGCTTAAGCAATTATTAACCGGGACTATTTTAAGCCCTAATCCTAATCTTAAATCAATAGCTCAGCCTAAACCCATTCAAATCTGGGATTTAAGCCATAAATCTTAAGCCAAACAGACGGCCATTGGAAGACAAAGTTCCTATGCCATAACGGGAAGAAGCAGAAGGCAGTACAAAGTAGGTCATTATTAGTTTTCTTGATTAGCACCTAGGTTAAGCCACGTTTCACCTTGTAAGGAGCATAAAGCCTCCATTAACGATTGATTAATCATGGATAGTGTTGATTAATTGGTATTAAGCGAACTATTTGTTTTGAGATCTATCTTCGTTAATTGTGTCTGCTGCACCTCTTTCCCCACACCTCTCATAGCCAGGGGCCCGGTGCCTTCCCGGCTCACCTTTCGCACACTTATCCCCCGACACCGTGGCAGTAGGTATGCTTTGTGTGGTGGGTTTGTGGAGTGTGTGAACAGTGGAAATTAAGGAGGTGGTGGTCTGCTAGTGTAAAGTGTATTTTTGAAGGTGTTTTTTGAGAGGATAGCGGTGTTGTGGATACCCTGATCTATAGAGTGGCGCTTGCGTTTGTTCCGGGTGTGTTCCCCCATTCCCCCTCTCCAGCGTCTAATACAATAGATGTCATGTATATACCTTTCTGGGAATTCATCTCCCTACATGTGGCACCATTGTGTGTTTTTACACTTAATAAGATTCCTAGTACATATTTTAAGTGTTTCATGGTGGCACACTATCTCACCTATAAAGACTGAAAACTGGCAAAAATAGAAGCTAACATGCATCATCCGCATAATTTCATGCAAAGTGATCCAAACTACGAAAACAAGCAAATTCCAAGAACGATAGGAAAGAGGGTTTGTGACTTTGCTGTCATGAACGCTCTTAGATTTTTAGTCACCCTTAAAAAGAGGTTTTGTGATTTTACAGAAATGTTTTTTCTTGAAGTGTTTGTGACTCTCATCATGAACTCTCATAGCCAGAGGTCCTATACCTTCCCAGCCAGACCACACACATTCTGACAACGTGCCATATGAACCCCGTCATCATGCACATGGCGGAATATCAAGCCGTTTCGTGGCCTTGTGTGCCACAGAGCGACTTTTGGAATTTTGACATAAGTCAGAATTCCAAAAGTCGTTCCGTGGCCACATGGGGCCACAGAACATATCGATATTTTTCCATGTGCACGATGATGTTCATAAGGCCCGTGGGGCTAGAGATGGCAAGAAAACATCTTCTTAGTACGTAAATTTCTTGTAACGTACATAGATTAAGACAAAACTTCACTCAAGCTGATAATTTTATTCATTTCAAAGATACATCAAGATGTGCAATACACGTTGCTAAGATAGCTTTATTACAAGCTCATTGAAAGCATCTTGATCTAGTCTCCTTACGGCTGGTTTTCCACTAACATGTGATACAATATCTGCCTTGCTTATTATTCCTTGCCCGACACAAAAGCCATAATTTTATAAATGGCTTTCGACCCCTTTCTCACCTAAACTATGGATTGTTGCCTCTCTGTTTACAAGAATATAGTTGTGAGCAATTAGAGCTACAGGAGACTTGACCAAAACAGAGATAAACGATCTACACTAGTACATCTCCACGATGCATAGTCCGTATACTTGTTATGGATGACCTGGATCTTCTCTTCATTGAAGCTTGGGACATAATTCCACAGAGCAAGGTACTTTGAGTCACCCTCCATGCGAGATACACCTTTTTGTTGGACAAACGGATCATATTCAAAGCAAAATACAAGGAAAAAATATTGGATTATGATTCTAAAAAACAATAATGACCATTCAGAAGAATGAAGTACATACTAGTGTTGTAATAGGATAAATTTTTGAAGTTCTTAAAGTTCAAAAGAATGTAATAGGCCATATCTTTCGTTAAGCACGATCTGAAAGATTGTTGAATAGTCTATTAGATAAAGAGTATTATTCTTATATAAATGAGTTTAAGATATTTAGAGAGAAAATACATTCTCTTATTTTAAAATAATACACTAAAGACATATTTGAAAAAGATTAATGTATAACAGATAGTCTGCCTCTATGAACAGTACAATAGAAGCGTAGTTAAATTTGATGTTTTTAGTAATATTAATATTTTATTTTTATGTGTTTTAGCTTAAAATACATGGGTAAGCTTAAAATAAGTTGAAAAAGTCGTGGAGATTCAAAAATAGAGGTTTTATGAGTCGCGAGCTGAAAATTGTGTTTTTAGCTACATGAAGAAGTTTTTTGCAATTCTGTCTACGCGGCCTTGTAGACCAAATATGTTCCCATAGTTTTGAGTACTTGGAAGCCTATATTTTGAGTTCATATGATAAAGTTATGGAAAAAACAAATTATCAGCAGCAGAAGCACGATAGCGTACAAGCAGCAACAGGTTAGCTTACAAATAAATATACACAGGTAATATCTCTTTTGTTTCATCCAATCAAAAATTTATTGCACTCTTTTATGATGGTACAAAATGATGTTTTGAATTTGTTGCACGAGTGTGTTCTTTTGACTATTTTGTAGACGATGTAGAAACCAATGTGTGAAATAGTATCTGTGCAAGGTGTCATGATATTGGAATTGTGATAGTGTTGCGATTCCGATTATGATCGTTGTTTCCATCAAGATATTGAGAGTGTGACTGTGATTGAGATTGAGATTGAGATAGCTCAAGGTGGATTACCTTACATCCATAAAGACTCTTTGTTTTATATATTGACTCTATATACTTTCGATATTCTTTGTAACCTACAAGCAACAATAGGTTAGCTTACAAATAGATATACACATGTAATATCTCTTTTATTTCATCCAATCAAAAACTTATTGCACTCTTTTATGATTGTAGAGAATGATGTTTTGATTTTAATTATCATGTTGAATTTGTTGCACGAGTATGTTCTTTTGGCTATTTTGTAGACGATGCAGAAACCAATGTGTGAAACAGGACCTGTGCAAGGTGTCATGATATTAGGATTGTGATCGTGTTGCGATTCCCATTATGATCATTGTTGCAATCAAGAGATTGAGAGTGTGATTGTGATTGAGATTGCGAGTGAGTATGTGACTGAGATTGAGATTGTGCACAAGATAAAGATTGAGATTGAGAGTGAGAGTGTGATTGAGATTGAGATAGCTTGGGGGTGGTCGGGAGGTTATGGAACGAGCTATGCTCTTCTTGTAATGATTACCTTACATCCATAGTATAGACCCTTTATTTAATATATTCACTTTGCGTACTCTATATATTCTTTGTTCATTATCGATGTATTTTGCTCTCCCGTGTCACGTCACAAGCGAAATCAGAGGCGTTTTGATTCTATGACGTTGGTACAACCAAAGTTGATCCAAGCTAGAAATCATGCAATGCCAGGCTAAGACTGCAGGTAGGCACAGTGCACAAGGCTAGAGAAGTTATGGTGTCCCTTGGTAGCCAAAGGGTAGCGGAAATGTATGCTTAATGCAGCTTTTTAGGCCAAAAAAGCTCCAAGGTAGCTCAGTTTGGATAGCAAGCTAAGGTGCCTCCAGACGGCTCGTCAAATGGAGCCCCACTGTGTGTGATATTGAAGTTTAAAGCTAGAAGGTTTAGCAGATTCCCAACGGACAAGGCAGCTAGGGACAGATGGCCCTGGAAGATGTCAATAGATAGATGTGAAGTGCTCAACCATGGAGCATACCTGTCTTCTCAGATTGCAAATCAAAGCTCTGGATAGCAAGTTATGGCCATTTGAAGTTTTTTCGAGGGCTAGTTATAAACAAGGTTGACCGCATTCGGAGTTGTGCCATCTCGCATCTTTGGGGCTTTGACAAGGTTCAAGAAAATAGAGCATACCGTGTGGAGTGAATCGAAATTGATAATTCAACAATCGAAGCTACGAAGATAAAGATATCGCACCTGGAAGTTCGGCGGTGATTGTCGACAGAGCAATCTCAGATGTTTTTTCTCACTTTTGCGGCCTTGATTTATGGCCTTGGGGAGCTCGGAATGTGACAGGGGATCGGCAAGTTTAGAGCTGAGGAGAAACGCTTTTGGAAGGGTTTTACATCTTGGGAGTTGGGTCTATGAGCAGCAAATGACAATAGTGTGAAGCAAGGGATTAAAAAAATGTGTTCTTTTAGAGTTTTTTCCAACCCACTTTAAGAGGGGGTGCCCCTTATGCAGCCAGGTGGCTCGCAAATGAACCCTTATGTGCAACTTTAGGAGAGAGAGCTATGCTATAAAGGGTGGGCCGTGAAGCCTATTGGAGGTGTACAAGGGAGAGAGAGTGAGATCCTCCTATTGCATGGCGATGGCGGGCTTTGTGGTGCCGCTGTTTTGGCTCTCCACAGTTGTGCATAGGGGGGGCTCGGCCCCTAGGCCGCTCCAGTTGCCTATTTTGGGTTGAGAGGGTAGAGCGACTAGAGGCCGGCGGCGTTGAGGTGGCATGCAAAGATGACATGGCAAGTGGCTAGTATGGGCTTATTCCTATGCCTCAAGGGGCCCCCCCCCCCCCCCCCCCCCCCCCCCCCCCCCCCCTAGTGATATCGCTAGTGTCTAGGGATAGGGGATCAGTCCCATGTAAAAGGTGTGAGAGAGAGAGACAACCCTATGTGTCGATGATAAGGGACAGTTTCCAGAGAGAGAGAGAGAGAGAGAGAGAGAGAGAGAGTTCAAAGCTCACCTAAAAGGGCCGCTAGGTGTGGAGGAGGGTAGGTGGGCCCATTCGAAGGCCAGGCAAGCAAAGGAAAAGGGCAAGGAGGAGATAGCGGGCATGGCAGGACCAAGATGGAGGGTGAGGAAAAAGACAGAGAAGAAGGTTAGTGGATATGGATCAACCAAAGAGCCGACAAAGGGGGTCAAAAAAGGAGATCAAAAGAGCAATGCAAGGCTACGCTTCCCAAAGGGTGAAAAATGAAGGATAAATGGATAAATAAAAAAATACAAATGCCAAGGGCACTAGTGATGTCTCTAGTGCACCCCTCCCCCTTGAGAGCACAAGCCCAAAGAGAGCAGATAGAGGCAAAGCGGATACCCCTTCCAAAAGATGTCAAATTAATCAAATTAGAGGGTAGATTCTAAAGTTAAATGGGCCCCACTATAAAAGTCATTTTTTAATCAAATTAGTGGCTTTTCTTTGTGCTGTTGGAGCCTATAAAGTGGATCTCTCTGGCTCCTTTGTAATTTTTCTTGAAAATGGCCATGGTGATGGCATTGCAAGCTATGGACGTGCCTTTTAAAGCATAATCAAGCCATTGTTGCCTTGTTTTTGCTATTGTTTCGCCTTCCCCTCTTCTCTTTCTTCTGGTGTCGTGTTTCCTTGTGGTCTGACAACATGGATGTGTAGCTCTGTGTGTGTGTACAAGTGGAGACCGACCATGGCAATATGTGTGCATTGTGTGATGGACTTGTGGAGTGTATAGGCATTGAAAAAAGAGTAGGTGGTGGTTTGCTAGTGAGAAGTGTGTTTTTGAAGGTGTTTTTTGAGAGGATAGGGTTGCTATGGATACCCTGAGCTATAGAGAGGCCTTTGTTGTTGTGTCGGGCATGTTCCCCCATTCCCCCTCTCCATCTTCTGATGCCCCCATGGAGGAGCACACTATTTGGTAGAGGTTGAGGTCAAGTATTGTTTTAGTGTTGAAGAGAGCAAGCAATGAAGAATCCTGTGCAGCCAGCTCCGCCAAACGAAGGCGAAGTCCCAAGAGTGAATATTATTGGAATGGATAAGCAGGATGTCATGTTTTCAGTCACAACAAGAGGGCAAGAATTGAGAGGGAGACATAGATAGAGCGGGAAACTAGAGCTTGCAAGGGCAAAGAGAAAGTCTACAAAGGTAGAGAGCAGCCGGAGCAGCCTAGCAAAGGAAGGAGACGCCACAAAATCAAGCAAGCAAATTTCCAATTAGGGCATGGCTATCCCGAGTACAACCTGGTAATCTTTAAATCCAAAATTGAGGAGGCAATGGTCTATGAGTGTTAGCAGGAGGCTGCCGAGAGCAAAGGGGAATGTGCAAGTGGTGCAAAACATGGCAATGAGGGTAGGTAGCCCATCGATTGATGTTCTTCCATTGGTGGATGTGGTTGCAGGTACAGGCCTATATAGATGGCGCGGCACAGGTGTGTGTCATGATAGAAGTAGCCATGAAGGAGAAGGGCGTTAAGGCGTTGAATGTGTGCATGAGGATAGCCAACCATACTAAATCTAGGTGTTTGGGTCTGGTTGAAGATGTGAAGGTCAAGGTGATGGGCGTAGAGTGTGTGATAGACTTTTTTGTGATGAAGGTAGGTGATAATGCTTATCCAATTATTTTGGGTAGGCTATGTCTTTTAGCAAACCGTTACTAAGCAAGAGAGCAGGGTGTGCACTTTGCGTGATAGAGAGAAAGGGAGACAGATTTAGTCCAAAAAATCTCCAAGTGGCTCAATTGGGATAGCAGGTGGAGGTGCCTCAAGTGACAAGTCAATGCTCTAGAATGTAGTTTTTGATGTGCTAGAAGGTTAAGCAGATCCCAGATAGACATGGTAGTTGGAGTAGATGGCCTAGGTAGATGTCAATAGATAGCTGTGCAATGATAGAATTATGGAGCATGCACGTCTTCTCGAATGAAAATCGAATTTCTGGATAGCAATTTATGGTCATTTGAAGTTTTGTCGGGGGCGAGTTATGGGCTGGGTTGACCACATTGGGAGTCATGCCATCTGGCATTTTTGGGGCTGTTCAAGTAGATAGAGTGTACCATCTGGAGTCAACCGAAATTGACATTTAACCAATCGGAGCTACGAAGATGGAGATATCCGACAGAGCAGTCTCAGATGTTTTTTCCCACTTTTGCATCCTTGATTTACGGCCTTGGCAAGTTCGGAATGCGACAGGGGATCGGCAAGTTTGGATACGGGGAGAAGCGCTTTTGGATGGGGTTTACGGCTTGGGATTTGGGTATGTGAGCAGCAAATGACAATAGTGTGAAGCAAGGGGCGAAAAAAGTGTGTTCTTTTGTAGTTTTTTCCAACCCACCCAAAGAGGGGGTGCCCCATATGCAGCCACATTGCTCACAAATGAACCCATATGCACAACTTTAGGAGAGAGAGCTGTGCTATAAAGGCTGGGGTGTGAAGCCTATTGGAGGTGTACATGGGAGAGAGAGTGAGATCCTCCCACTGTGTGGCGATGGAGAGCTTTGTGGTGCCATTGTTCTGGCTCTATGTAGGGGCGCATGGGGCGGGATCCGTGCCTAGGGCATTGCAATCGCCTGTTTTGGGCTGAGAGAGTAGAGAGGCCGAGAGTCAATGGAATTGAGGTGGCACGCATAGCTGACGTGGCAAGTGCCTGGTATGGGTGCGTTCCTGCATCTCAAGGGGCCCCCACTTTTGAGTATAAAGCTGCCCCCGGCCCCCTTCACTATGGATATCGCTAGTGTCCTAGAAATAAAAGGTGTGAGAGAGAGAGAGAGAGAGAGAGAGAGAGAGAGAGAGAGAGAGAGAGAGAGAGAGAGAGAGAGAGAGAGAGAGAGAGAGAGAGAGAGACAATTGGACGGTGGTCCCTTATGTGCCGAGGATAAGGGACAATTCCTGCAGAGAGAGAGAGAGAGAGAGAGAGAGAGAGAGAGAGAGAGAGAGAGAGAGAGAGAGAGAGAGAGAGAGAGAGAGAGAGAGAGAGAGAGAGAGAGAGAGAGAGAGAGAGAGAGAGAGAGAGAGAGAGAGAGAGAGAGAGAGAGAGAGAGAGAGAGAGAGAGAGTTCAAAAACCACCTAAAAGCGCCACCAGGTGCAGATGATAGACGGGCCCATTCCAAGGCCAGGCAAGCAAAGTAAAAGGGCAAGGAGGAGATGGCCGGGCATGGTAGGACCAAGATGGAGGGTGAGAAAAAAGAGAGAGAAGAAGGTTGATGGAAATGGATCAATCAAAAATCCGGCAGAGGGGATCAAAAAGGAGATCAGAGGAGCAATGCAAGGCTAGGCTTCCCAAAGGGTGAAAAATGAAGGATAAATAGATAGATTTTTTTTTTCTGAATGCCAAGGGGCACTAGCAACATCCTGCGCTCAACAACACAAGCCGGAATAGAGTATATAGAGGCCAAGCGGCTACTCGTTCCAAAAGATGCCAAATTAAGGTGCTAGATGGGCCAATGAGAGGGCAGATTCTAAAGTTGAAGGCCCCCCACTATAAAATTCATTTTTCAATCAAATTAGTGGATTCTCTTTGTTTCATTTGAAACATACAAAGTGGAGCCCTCTGATAGAAGAGTGTGCTTGTCTAATCTGTTTGTAATTTTTCTTGGAAATGGCCATGGTGATGGCATTGCAAGCTCTATAGATGCCTTTTGAAGCATAATCAAGCCACTGTTGCCCTATTTTTACTATTTTTTATCCTTCCCTCCTTATCTTTCTTCTGGTCTCATCTTTCCCCGTGGTGCCGACAGCGTGGATGTGCGTGCCCCCCTGGACCAACGGTGTTTTGTGTGAAAGAGTGAGATTGAGCAGATGTGTGTGTGTGTAAGGGTGGAAACCAATGTGGAAATAGGTGTGCGTTGTGTGGTGGACTTGTGGAGTGTGTAGGCATTGAAAAAAGAGCAGGCGGTGGTCTCCTAGTGAGAAATGTGTTTTTGAAGGTGTTTTTTGAGAGGATAGGGGTGATGTGGATACCCTGAGCTATAGAGAGGCCTTTGTTGTTGTGTCGGACATGTTCCCCAATTCCCCCTCTCCAATGTTGATGAAAGGATATGAGAAACAATTGAAGAAATAAGAAGATAAAAGTGAGGTAAATGACCAAAGGAAAAAAGCAAAAAAAAGATCGATGAGGATGACGAGGACTCCGATGCGGGAGAAGCAGTAGTGAAATAAGTCTTCAAGAAAGCTAAGCTCAATGTGTTTGATGGCATATGGAAGACCTGCAAAGATATAAAGGCGTGGATTGAAGAAATCAAAGCTTTTGGATTATGCTTTCAATATGGAGAACAAGACTACCAGAATTTTGAATGCTCGAGCAATATGATCGATAAGACCAGAGATTTCATTAACGTAATCATGATCGGGTGATTATGTCAATAACTTTAGTATTTACATAAAAAAATCACGTGATCATGTTAATTGTTAACGCGAATTTGTTTATAACCTGCAAAAACCTATAGAGCCGGGTAGCCCTCCGGGTTTTCCACTTTTTTCTGTGGGGCCGGCCTGGCTTTTTTATTTTCCCGGCGTGCCCGCCGGGAAAATAAAAAAGCCAGGTGGGAATAATTATATATAGGAAACAGTGTGCTAACTGGTATCCCTCTATATAAACACATCTTGTGTGATCAATAGACACACTTTGGGGCTTGTACATGTTGGTTTCATCTCTCTCTCCTCTTGTCTACATGCGCTCTCTCCCTTCGGTTCAACATGGTATCAGAGCAACATCAATCCTCCACAACACAGAATCAACGAATCAACGATAAGTCATATTATTTACTTGTTTCATTACAGTTTCTTTGTTTCTTAGTACTTTAAAACTCATGAGCATGTAACGTTGTGTATTTTGTAAGCAGTATGTTTATCGGCATGCTCTCGTATTTGTGTATATCTCTGTCTAGGAACTTTTAGAGGTTGCTTGGTGGACGTAAACAGTCATTTATTAGGTCTGTAATTTGTAGCGTAGCATGTTATCAGTTAACGAATGTATATCTCTGTCTAGGAACTTTTAGGGGTTGCTTGGTGGACGTAAACAGTCATTTATTAGGTCTGTAATTTGTAGCGTAGCATGTTATCAGTTAACGCTGCAGAGGGTCAGGAATTTTAGAGAAAAATGCAGTTAGTAGGATTCGAGATAGGAAGCATTGCAGTAGCGCCTCATGTTGGCTACGTTTAATTAAGAGTGACGGCCCCAATCAACACAACACAAACGCCACTCGCGCGTATTACTGTGATGAGAGTTGGCAAAAGATGGCGGCCAAAGCAGAACTGAGCACCTAGTTTAGCAATATCTCCTATTAGCTCTTGAGTGATGCCAGAATTAGAGGCAGACAATCGCGCAGTTGTGGACAAGAGAGAGCAATATGATGTAAAGACACCAGCCAGTTGTGCTAAATTTAAGGGCAAGTAATATAAATAGCGCTCATCTGTACGCATGGCAATGATTTTTTTTTTTTTAGTTACGTCCCTGGAAAGTGGGTTGGGAGCTTGCGTAGCTCCTGGACTCCTCAACTTTCACATGCAGAGTTATCGCTGCCTGGTCATCGATCAGTTTGCTACCAAGGCTCTGCTAGTTATTTAGTGCCAGCGAAAAATTCTCTGTTAAATATAGGGGGCGCTAATTAAAGTGTTGGACAGCAAAGCAACAAAGCGCTATCTACGGCGGCCAAAAGCCTATGCTATAATTAGCGCTACGTCTTCTAACCTCTGCAGCTCGTACAACTTCGATCTGGGTAGCTGCTGCAGTCTGAGCAGACAACCCTTATGAGCGACCAGGTGTGTGTGTGTGCAACGACCGAAATGGTCACCTTCCATCCCGTAGGCTGCCTGCAGTAGTGTGCATGGTACCGCGCATGTTGTTGGAAAGAAAAGCGCAGAAACTAGGAGATGGAGATGTAGACGGGACTGCAGAAGCACTTTTACAAAATCTGTCTACTATGTTCATGATAGAATAACATTAAAATAAAATATGATGTTGTTTTTAGAGTGTGTATCCCCTGATTTAGCACAACTTGCTCGTGTGTGTGCAAGACAATGCTGCCTGCTATTTTCTCTAGTTCGTAACGCTGTGAAGGATAGCAAGACAACCGCCTGTCCTAAGAGCCATCTTTAGCACATTTCTTGATTGGCTATGCTGTTCTTCATCATAAGAGGTCGGGAAGACACGGCTTGACCTTCTTTGGCACTCAGCCATATTAAGTGCTCATCTTCGCTTGCGCTTTCTCCGCTTTTATGTTCGCTTCATAGTGGTATGTAGATGATTTGATGCGGGCAATAGACTCGGACTGAGACACAGATATTTTCGACCTTCGTTCTCACTAGGGACTGCCCTGTAGCCACCTCGACCTTGCCATATTTAGATTGGATATTTTAGGCATTAGTTCTTGTAATTTGTTGCTATTGATCTCGTTGCAATTTGTCATAAAATACTTCACGTCATTTTATGATCATTTTATATGATCGTATACTAACTGTGTGATGGTTTTCATGGGAATCATCGATGTAGAGATGACAAGATTTACCAAGCCATTATCTACTGACTATACATTTTCTTGAGGTTTTGCAGATTTTGTACAAAACTAGCATCTCTGATGCCATCGTACGTAAAGTCTTGACGGTGATTACTATTTTATAATTGTTATTTGATTTGAAGAAAACGTTTTTGATGCCATGATACGTAAAACCATGATGAATATTCCTATTTCAAAGTTTTTTGTGCGTCTCTAGTGCCATAAAGAATGTCATGATGCCATGGTAAGTAATTCCATGATGATTATTGCTATTTCAATGTTTTTTTGAAAGCATCTCCCAGTGCCATGGTACGTGAATCCATGATGACTATTCCTATTTCAATGTTTTTATAAGTGTCTCTTATGCCATGGTGAATACTGTGATGCCATGGTACGTAAAGTCATGATGATTGGTATTTCATAGTTTTTATTTGTTGAAAGCGTCTCTAATGCCAGGGTACGTAAAGCCATGATGATTGTTATTTCAAATTTTTTCTAAGCGTCTTAATGCCATGGTGAACACCGTGATGCCATGGTACGTAAAGCCATGATGATTATAGCTATTGGTTGAGATCTTGGGGACCCCAATGTGTTTATCACATGCTGGCTTTCTATATATTTGTGCACATGTGATTACATTGATGTTACATTTGTTTCTATATCATCTATACATGTGATTGCATCGGCATTATGTTTGTTTCTATGTCGTCTCTAGAGCGGCGTCGCGAACCGTCTCTAAGGATAATGTGATGTATTTATTTCTAACCTTCACGTCTCGATATGTTTCTTGAGTTGATATTGTTTACAGGATGAAAGGCACGTCAAGCAGTGTGTACATGAGCTCAGAGAGATTGAAGCGGCTCAAACATATTGAAGATGTTCACAGATATTGAAGAATTAGCATCAATTCAATTGTATATATAGAGTTGTTAAAGATCCTTGAAAGGGGACATTGTAAAACAGGAGTGATGTAGCTCCTTGAAACATTGTAAATATATCTTGAAAACATTTCAATAAAACGATGGGTATATATAGAGCTGTGGGTTTTTCCCTTGAGCCCCCAAGGGTTTTTTCATCCACAGTTAGGGACCTTCATTTGAGTGGGGGTGTTGAGCTATACATAGTATCTCTATATATAGCACCCTGGTCCCCTCTATATAAACACATCTCATGTGATCAATAGACACACTTTGGGGCTTGTACATGTTGGTGTCATCTCTCTCTCCTCTTGTCTACATGCGCTCTCTCCCTTCGGTTCAACACTAACCACGGTCTTTTAGCTAGGCATATCCTTGGGGAGTGTATCCGAGTGCCAGGTATAGTCATCTCCTTGTGAATTGACCTAAGGTTACAGAGTCACAGGTCCTTTTTTTGGGCCAAACGTGATTCTTAATTCGGTAACCACTTCTAAAATTTTTTAATTTGTTTATCGACATAAAGGTACAAAACCAAAACAACTGAAAAGTTGGAGAGTCATGCTCATTGCGAAGATTCCATTGGTCCAAATGAGGAATGTAATTGGTTTTAGTAGCTGAGCATATGTAAATGAAGAGTCGATAGTCAAGGTTTAGATGTCCTATACTAGTGTACCAGGCATATAAAGATCCTTGAAGTCTTGCATTTGAGTTGATTTACACTTGTCACTCCACAATATAAGAGCTATAATCCTTAATTGGGTTCAAATAGCTTTTATATATTGAATTGGTTGCATGGGTGGGCTACAATCCTTCACTGGGTACAAGAAGTCCTCAATTCAGCGATTATATTGAAGATTTATTTGTGTTAGTTCATGCATTGGCTTATACAGAGAGTGTGTTATGTATTACGATAGATTATTAGTGCATGAAATGATCAATCATATATTTTATTGCTTTCATTTGTTTTCTTGTAGCAATTGAAATTAGATATGTCTTATTGTTTGCAAATCAAAGTGGACATATAAATAATCATTATAATAATAATTGCATAGAGAGATTCATAGAATTGTTATTGTTATTATTCCATGCATACACTGCATTGCAACGTGTATGGTTGCTCACAATATAGGTGATCTTTATGTGCATTGAAAATCTCATATTGTGCATCATGGTTACTATCATATTGAATGGTTTTTAAATCTAAATATATATTGAGAATAAGAAAAATGTTTCAAAATTTGAACATCTGGTTCTTTTGCCTTCAGTTTTAAGTTACAACAATGGAGCAAAATGTGGGCACAAGTGGTACAAAGAAGCCAATGAATAAAAAAGCTCATGGCAAAGAGTGAGATTATGCTCCATCCGGACTTATGAGGGTTGGGGTGTCTGGGTGGCAATAGAAAGCCGTGTCATTTTTTCATCTTTCTCTGCCAACTATGTCGTGTAAATATCCTTCTCTCTCTTTAACTGTAGATCGGTGCCTTCCACTATCAATGCCAGCTCATCTCGGGTGAAAGTGATACAACTCTCCCTTAATTTATGAGTGGCAATATTTGTCTCCTTTGACGAGAAGTCTACTAGTCGCTGTTGCAAAAAGTGAACATATAACATTTTTGCAAAATATAGCGTACAATCTACATTGTGTAGGGGCTGGCCATAAACCTCCAAATCCTCTCAGTGTTTTCTTTGATCACATCATGGTTGCACTTCGAAACCTTCCATCTTTCTTTCTTGATCTCTACGTCCTCACATGGCTATATTATCTTGATCATGTCATTTGTCACTTCTTTATTGATCTCTTTCCATTGCATGTGGTTTGGATTTGCCCATTTTGAGAGTCGTCGAGCAGTATGTGTTGCTTGTTGTGCCGACATGCCGTGTGCCAGAGACTTCATGCGCTGAAATGCATTAACAGTCGCTTGACGTTGCTGATCATGATTCATCGAGCAGTGATTGGGTGCCAATATCTTGTTCTTCATCGGGCATTTTCACTTAGAGCTACAATCGACTGATAGATAAATATTCAATATCATTGGAAAATATATATTCTCACAATTCAATAGTCTCACAGATGTAGTATGTGTAGCAACTTCTTGTTCACTATAGAACACCACGGAATCCACTAAATCAAGCCACAACAAATGCTACTAATTGAACCACAAGTGCTAGTGAGGTCTTTGATGAAGACATCGCTGTAGAGTCCGATTGTGCACTTGGATGCAAATAATTAATTGTTGCACGCTTAGCTGGTGTTCTAAGTATCATACTCCAATCAATGATGCCAACGTGGGGTTTATTGGTGCAAGTAAAGTCCAAGATTATGTTGAACGGGTGTAGATTGTTGTGCACTATACCGACCGAGTGGGCAGCTGCAATGCCTTCGATTAAGACGTGACAAATGACTGGCATGTGCTCAATCACTACTTTGATCTGCATCGTGTCTATCTGTTGTACAGGAAGATTTGCTGCAGGCAATGACCTCTAGCCGTGTTGTATCCTATGCATGTGTCGTCTGCAACTGAACAATCCGTGAGCGAATGGTAAGCGGCACATCATGTCGCCCACGGTACGCCCATTGTAGTATGGGAATATTGTGATCCAAGGAGCTTCGGTAGTAAACCCAATGTACCTTACAATGGCGGGGCGAAGTGTTTGCATTCCTTGGTCTGTCTGAAAGCTGTCAAATTTTTCCTCACTCCATTCCTTGTAACATTTTCCCACATATGTAATGTGGTCGGGAAAAAAAGAGATGCTTTTGATGGTGTACAATGTGCACAAACTGAAGGAGCCTGCTCCAATCCTCATACCTTCTACCAAGGCTTCATGAGGGATGCCAAAAAGATGAGTGCACTTTGCATTCAAAGACGTGCGCATGATTGTGCCGGTGCCGCTGGCATCGGATCAACCTCCCAAAGTTGCTTGCGCATCTTGAGCCATCTTCAATCTCTTGGGTAAGGCTTCTTGGTCGTGCGCTTTCACATGCTTCATCTTTACCTTTTGTTCTTCCCACAATTTATCCCAAAGCTCTAATTTTGACATGTCGCAGGCAAGTGGGATATCTTCCTTTAAGTCTCTGCAACATATTTTTATATTGCCCAACACTGTCCTAACCTTGTGGTGTGGGTCAAATTCTCGAATCCCTGCTGGAATCAACAACTCCTATTAGCCTTCAAGTTGCAACCTGCGTCTGTGTTCTCCCATATAGCGCTAGTGAGGTCTTTGATGAAGACATCTCTTTCACTAATCTGTTGTTTGCAATCATCTGCACATGATGAGATTACCAAAATTATACATTCTTTACGAATTGCACGCATAATACTTTTCTTTTGATATGGCATCATATTTGCACTCGTTAATAGAAAACATCATATCAAATACAAATTCATGGCTACGAATGATACTAACACTCTCACACTATTTCAAGCAAACCCTTAACCACCGCTTGAAGACTTTAAGAAATGTGGAAGGAAATATTGATAAAAATTGGAACAATCTTCACTTAAAATTGCAATCTATTACACATGTAAAATGCAGATCAAACAAGTGGCTTATAAGAAGTTAATTTAGATCAAACAATACATGTTAACAGTCTGGCACACTTCAGCATATATTGAATTTTTAATTTATATTTTTCTCCGTGCGCACATACTAGTGCAAACAAAGCACACACCGACTTAAAAACTTTAAAAACATTTAAAACATTGGAAGTATACAAATTGGACTAGCAAATTGTGTTCACACACTTTTTTCATATAATTTATGTAAATGTAGCAATCAAAAAAGCGATGACAATTGATGCTCTTTAAAAAGATACAAAAGAATATTTAACATGCAAATTATGTGCATTTAGATTTTTTACAGAGAATTTATGTAAATGAAGCATTAAAAATATCGATAATACTTGAGGCCCTTTAAAAAGATAAAAATAGAATATTTAACATGCAATTTGTGTGCAAATACTTTTTTACGTATAATTTATATAAATAGAGCATTTAAAATAGCAATGATTGATGAATAAAGTATTCTTTTGAAAACGATTAGCTAGTTATATATAATTTCAAACGGACAGTTAAAAACAACAAAATAAAGAAAATAAACATTTTGTATATGAAATACTCTTCACAGCCGTGTTACCGACCAAGTATTTCATATTCTTAGTACTTAAAAAATTAATTGCACATGCACATACAAATTATATGACGTTCGTACGGCCGGGTTAACCACCTAAATGCCACATTTATGCAAAAAAAGATGCTTCCAACAAAGGACACTCTATTAGCCGCGTTACCAACCGAGTGTCGCCTGAATCTAAGGAGAAACTATAGCTTGCATACGAACATCATATAGCCGCGTTACCAACCGATGCCCATATGTTTTTTGGGTTAGGGGAAGGGAAGTTCACTTACCATAAAAGATACTAGATTCACCGCATTACCGACGTAGTACCCAGACAATAAGCCAATACTTACCACAAGGACACCATCTTCCCCGTGTCACCGAGGTGATGCCCCGTGATAAGCACTGTTCCGTAGAACAGCTTACACACACACACCCATTGTGTGGTAAGGTACCTATTACTGCCGTGCAATACGACAAAAGGCATGCTACCACACAACGCATACACGCACACAACACATACCCGGATCATGTGGTGAGGTACTCTGGTGCTGTCGCACACTGCGACGCAAAGCACGCTCCCACACGACCCCCTCTCTCCTCTCAACGTACCTGCAAAGGTAGTCAACCAAATCTCTCTCTCTCTCTCTCTCTCTCTCTCTCTCTCTCTCTCTCTCTCTCTCTCAGAAGATGAAAGTTGAAAATAACACCTAGCGGGCCCGATCGGGCCCGCATATATATAATTCTGCGAGCCTGTCGGGCTTTTTCATATTCTCAGTGAGCCCGTAGGGAAAGTGGAAAAACCTAACGGGCTCGGCGGGAAAACTAAAAATCCTTGAGGAAATTTAGTGGGTCTACCCTTAACCGGATTCTTTGTGATTATGTTTAGTGTAATTATGTAAATGTGTCAATAAGACCTTGTGATCACACAAAATTTGTCATTATTACATAAATATTAAATCCCTGGATAAGACAATACGTACCAAGATGGCTCAATGGGAAACTATTGGCAATGCGGATGATAAAGGTAAGTCATCTAGCCCTTCTTTGTGATGTTTTATGCCTTTGGTACGTCATTTGAAAGCTTTTGTGATCAAATTTATGGATAAAATCAGAAACTTGAAATTGAATTTCTTAATTGATTCGGGTAGTACACATTACTTCTTGTACTATGCATTGGATGAAAAATTAAACTTAAAAATTGAAAGTCTTGTGGACTTAGCTAGTGGTAATAAAAGTTTCATGAAAGAACTAGTTAAAAATCACGTTTTGATTGATTACAAAGAAAAGAAAAAATAATCTTAAAATCTTTTGATGGGGTTAGTTTGCACTATTTATAGAGAAGAAAGAGATAGTTTTGGCCATGAAATTGATAATGTGACTTAAACAAGGGTGTGAGACCTTCATAACTTTTTCAAAAGAGTTAAACAGTAAACCTGAAAAAGAAAAAGATAAGAACAGTTGTGTATCTCAAAAGGGTAATCTTGACACAAGGTATTTACATTGATCCTGATAAGGTCAAGGCAATTAAGGAATTGCCAATACCAAAACAAAAACTATGAGATATATGAGGAGTATTTTAGGATTAACACATTATAAGTGAGCACATATTAATTTTTTTCAAAAATTGTGTGACGTCTAACTGAACTAACGAAAGAAAATAAGGGATTTGTATAATCTGAAGTAGGTCAAGCTACGTTTGAAACACTGAAAGAAGAGGGATTTAAAACTATATTAAAAACATTCTAGAATTAGGAAAAAATTCTTTGGTTATATCTAATACAAGGGAAGAGAAAATAGGATGTATTTTATATGAGAAGGCATGATTTGAACTATCGTGTGCATGATTGAGAATTATTTAAAAATATATCTTCACTCGTTCATTGCTCCATAACAGGCAGAAGTGATGGCTTCAACTATTATGTGAGTACAATTTTGATTTGAAATATTTGGATTGAGAAAAGGTCAGCAATGCATTGGCTCAAAGACCGATATGTATTATTATTTATGTATTTCGTAGTGATTTGATTGATTAAGTTTGATGTGAAGTGAATAATGATTTTTTGTATTCTATCATAATCTCTTATTAAAATCCTCATTAGAGCGAGAGGTTTGAGAGAAAATTTTGCTTGCATAAGGGTAACTTGTATTATCATGATTGCTTATGTGTGTTTATAAATTTCTCTCTGAAATATCAAATTTTGTGAGAATGTCAAAAATATTTTTTAAATAATCTTGTTTTAAATAAAAGATATGAGATAGTGAAATAGTCATTCTAAAGACAGAACTAGAACTCATTTCGATTGTAGAGTTAGGCAGCTTAGAAGTAAGATTTTTCTTGTACTTTTGGTTAAGTGAGATGTATACTGTAAAAGATGCCTTTTCGGTTGACTTCTATATTTTGTATGCTGAAAATCTCTCCTTCCAACTATGAGGACAGAGTTAATTTTGATAAGGAGAGAATGTAATAGGACATAATTATGAAGTTCTTAAAGTCGAAAAGAATGTAATAGGCCATATCTTTCGTTAAGCGCACGATCTTAAAGATTGTTGAATAGTCTATTATATAGAGGGTATTAGTTTTATATAGATGAGTTTAGGATATTGAGAGAGAGAATATATTCTCTTCTTTTTAAATAATACACTAGAGACATATTTGAAAAAGATTAATGTATAATAGATAGTCTTTCTATGAGCAGTACAATCAAAACGTAGTTAAGATTGATGTTTTTATTAATATCAATGTTTTATTTTTATGTGTTTTAGCATAAAATACACGGGTAACCTTAAAATGAGTTGAAAAAGTTGTGGAGATCTAAAAATAAAGGTTTTATGAGTCGCAAAGTGAAAGTTGTATTTGTAGCTACACAAAGAAGTTTTTCGCAATTCTGTCTATGGGGCCTTGTGGATCATGCCTGTTCTCGTCGTTTTGAGTACCTGGAAGTTGATATTTTGAGTTTGTATGATAAAGTTATGGCAAAAACAAATTATCAGCAGCAGAAGGGTAACCTACAAGTAACAACAGGCTAGCTTACAAACAGATATACACATGTAATATCTCATTTGTTTGATCCAATGAAGAAGTGATTATACTCTTTTGTGGTGATACAAAATTATGTTTTTAAATTTGATTATCATGTTGAATTGGTTGTAGGAGTACGTTGTTTTGACTATTTTGTAGAGATGCAATGGGGTATGATATATTATGGCAGAAACAAATTGCCAGCAGTAACAGGGTAGCCTACAAGCAGCAACAAGTTAGCTTACAAATAGATATACACATGTAATATCTCAATTGTTTGATCCAATCAAGAAGTGATTATATTCTTTTATGGTGATACAAAATTATGTTTTTAAATTTGATTATCATGTTGAATTGGTTGCACGGGTATGTTCTTTTGGCTATTTTGTAGACGATGCAAAAACTAATGTGTGAAACAGGATCTGTGCAAGGTGTTATGATAATGGGATTGTGATCGTATTGCGATTTCGAGTATGATCATTGTTGTCATCAAGAGATTGAGATTGAGGGTGTGATTGAGATTGAGAGTGTGATTGTGATTGAGATTAAGATTGTGCACAAGATTGAGATTGCGTTTGTGATTGAGATTGAGATTGAGATAGCTCGGGGGTGGTCGGGAGGTTATGAAACGAGCTAATCTCTTCCTGTAATCATTATCTTGTATCCATACAAACTCTTTATTTCATCTATTTGCTCTGCGTACTCTGTATTTTTCATCATCAATCTATTTCTCTCTCCCTTGTCACGTCACAAGCGTCACATCATCTTGCTCACAAAGGCTCTTGTTGGTTATGTCAATTGTGTCAAGATTAGTGTTACAAGACTAGGCACCCTCCTGTTGCATGTGGTTAACTACAATTGGGATATGTAGAAGGCGAAGATAGTTTCAATAGGTGCAAAATATATTGTGAAAAGCCGAACAGTAAATCAGTCACACATCAATAATTACCATGGTAGTTGCTACAGCAACTTTTAGAAGGCTATAAATAGGACCCATTACATTGTAATTGGGCTTCTTGCTTCTTATGTATTAGTTCTCTTGACTTTAGCTTTAAAGTATTTTTCGAGCTACAATCTCTTCGCCTTTAACTTCACCTTGTAATCATTACTGCTATAATCATTTAAGCTTCAATTCATTATAACTTGTACTGGTTTTTCTTGAACTATGAATCTAAAACTACAAACACTTTTCTAGTTGTCCAGACTGTTCCTCAATTCAGTATAGTTATCTCAGTTCAGATAACTATTTCAGTCTAGTCTCCACTCTCTATTCTAGTTTCACTGAATGAAGTGATGACTTACCAGTAGCTCTAAATTCTAACACTGGAATCAGCTATCCGAAGAGATTAGCTCCAATTCCATTTTGGAAATCATGGTGGTTAGATTTGTTTTCTCGCTGACTAGAAAACTCTTCTCCCAATTAGAGATTTTGGATGTAGTAATGGCGTCCAAAACCAGTCGTGGCCGTAAACCATCACACCATGTTGACCCTGTTCATGACGATTGCGAAAGAGATTCTGATCCTAAGAAGGACCCGGTGACTGAGACTGAGGCTTGGGAGGATCACAGTCATGCTGATGAGGCCAAGGACTCTCAGCACGGCAATCAGTCCAGAAGGAGAAGGGATGAACGGGAAGAACGCAAGGCCAGGAGTTCTCAAACAACACATAGGGATGGTGGGGCCAAAGGCAACAAGGATAGTCGTCATAGTTCCAGTAGAAAATTGAGAGAAGGGACAAAATTAGACTGACAAAGAAATTGATTGGGATGCTGATACAGACCATTACAAGAAGTCTTCAAGAGGGATTCATGCTCTGAAAGTTAGAAGAGGCAAAGAAGATGCTCGACATGATTATACCTCTTCATTAAAAATTTCTTTCCCAGTGTTCAAAGGTGGGAAGAAAGATGATCCAGATGTTCATATCCAAGATTTTGAACAGTATGCTGAGTTAAAAAATATTGATCTGAAGATGACTAGGGTGAATACTGTCCTCAGACACTAAAGGATGCAGCAAGAAAATGGTACTACCATTACCCATCTTTCCAACTCAGATCATACAACAAATTGATCAAAGATTTTAGACTAGAATATTCAGAAAACAGAGAACATGAGGACATCCTCTGTGAACTGGATAAGATGAAGCAAGGAAAATTATGAGTCAGAAGTTATGTTGAGAAAATCAAGGAGCTACCAGGCAACTGCAGGAGCCACCATCAGAAAACATGTTGCAAGCATGGTTTTTAAATGGGTTCCGTAGTAAAAAGCTTAGGGGACAGGAGGTACCGGCACCAACAAAGAAATTCAATGATTTGGTGCAGCGTGCCCTGAAGCTTGAACAATATGCAAAGAAGGAGAGGAGTAACAAGAAGAGGAGATCCAATAGTAGCAATTCTTCCACTGAGAATCCTGATTCCTGTAAGACCTCCATTATCTCTGAAAGTAGCTCAAATGAAAATAGCAGAGACAAGGACAAGAAGGGGTCTTGGTCTAGAAAGATTGATGAGATGGCTCGGCAGATTGTTGAAATCGGCCAGACCAGACAACCAGTTAGAAGAATGGAAACTTGGTGTTCAAAGTGTAATCTAAATATCGTGTTTCTAATGAATGTCCACAGTTTACCTATTGCACTGCATATGGTCATTTATGGAACAATTGTGGCATTCGCATCATCACTTCAAGAAGGGAAAAGATTTGCTTATAGTGGGCATTTACCAATGATAAACTAGTTAGAATGGAGACTACTAGTGTACCCCAAGAAGAGAAATCAAGTACAAGTGGTACTGGTACTGGGTGCGGCAGGTACCATGGGGGTACTGGCCGGAGCCAGGGTTGTGGTAATTTCCAGAACCGAAGTCTGAACTGTTATACTTGTGGCAAGTATGGGCATTTTACAGCTCAGTGTCTAGAAACACCTACTACTACGGCTATTGAGGCAAAGGCTCCAAAGTAAGTTCCTGTACGAGCAGTTACACGCAGTAAAGGGGTGGTCATTGAGGAAATTCCAGATGAGCCGACAAAACCAGCTAGTCTTGAAGGTAGCAAATGGGCTAAGCAAAGAGAGGTGTGGAAGGCCAAGGGTAAAGAAAAGATAGTTGATGAATGGAAGGATTAGAGAGAACTGGTGGCTAAGATCATACAAGATTTAGCTAAGAAGCTGCCAGAGCAGCCAGAAAGTTCTGATGCTCGGGTCATTCAGAAGATACCAGCCCACTCTTTTGAGAAAGCATAATCAGACTAGTCAAGGTCTGGGATTTTTGAGACTATGTCGGCTACACAGGAATTATGGAGTGTTAAATCAGATATAGCTACAACAAAAAACATTGAAAGAGGCACTGAAGGCACCAGAACAGAGGAATGGGACTATACAGATACTCCGGATTCTTCAAGTTTTGACAATAACTCTGATCAAGAGAGGAAAGAAATTCATGTTGAGATTTGTGACATAATTCAGAGGACCATCTTGGGATTATGGAGAGGAGTCAACCAAAAGAAAGGGTGATGGGCCTAACTAGTTGCTTCTAGATGATCAAGAAATAGAGGAATGGAATCTGGGTTCTGAGGAAACTCCTAGATTGATCAAATTCAAAAAACATCTGAATCTAGGGATGAAAGAAAAAGCCAGGTACATGTTCATGCAGTACAAAGATGTGTTCGCATGGGAACATACTGATCTCAAGGGAGTAGATCCAAGGGTATCTCAACATCGCATACCATTGAAGCCAGATGCCAAACCAGTGAGGTTGCAAAGATACAGAATGAATTCAAATTATGCTAAGAAGGTTAAGGAAGAGATTGATAACCTTCTGAAGGCTGGGTTCATTACTGAAGTGGTCTGTAGCGACTAGTTATTTCCTATTGTGGTGGTGCCCAAGAAGAATGGAAAGCTTAGAGTATGTGTGGATTATGGAAAGTTGAATGTTCCGACCATCAAGGATTCCTTTCCATTACAATTTACGAACATGCTGCTAGACGAAATTGAACGTTATGAGATGTATAGCTTTATGGATGGTTATAGTGGTTATAACCAGTTACAGATGGCTCATGAGGACCGGAGTAAAACTACTTTTATTATTGAGTGGAGAGCATTCATGTATCTGGTTATGCCGTCTGATCTTTGCAATGCTCCACCGACTTTCCAACAATGTATGATGGAAATATTCACTGAATTTCTTCATCAATTCCTTGCCATATTCATGGATGACTTCACTCTATATTTAGAGGAGGATAAGTATTTACTTTTTTTGGAAATGGTTTTCAGCGTTGTTAGGAAAAGCGGATCTATTTAAACCCATTCAAATCTATTCTCTTGGTCTAGAAAGGACAACTACTAGGACATGTGGTGCCCATAAATGGTATAGAAATGGCCAATGACAAGATTCGGTGCATCCAACAGGCCAAGGTGCCCCACAATGTATCAGAGTTAAGTTCTTTCTTGGGATATATCAATTTCTATAGAAGATTTGTGCATTAGTTTGCTTCCCGGGCATTACCTTTGTATGAGCTCACAAAGAAGAACATCAAGTTCAATTGGATTTTTGAATGTGAGGAGAGCTTTCAGAATTTGAAGAATGCCATTATTAGTAAGTCAATACTTCAACAAACGGTTTGGGATGTCATTTTGCATGTACATGTAGATGCTTTAGGACTGATGATGGGAGCAATATTAGCTCAGCCAGAAGGGAGGACTGATTATCCAGTGTATTTTTTTGGTCGGAGATTCAATCAGGGTGAGCAAGGATATACCACTTCTGAAAGAGAAGCCCTAGGAATGGTTTTTAGTGCTACTAAATTCCAACATTATTTGCTGGGCAAGCTATTTCATTTTTATGTGGATCATCAGGTATTATTATTCTTTATTGACAAAGTCATTATTCAAGGCAGACTGATAAGATGGATGATGATCCTGGTGGAATTTGAGTTTTGCATTTTTCATAAGCCCGATAAAATCCATTGTGGTGATGACTTCCTGTCCAGGAGTATGGATGGCTACACTAAGGCATCCTTGAGAGATAAGCCACTGGATGCAGAACTATTTCAGATAACAGCTGAGAAAATAATTGATCTAGAGTTGTATCTATTGAGATGTAGAGAGAGAGAGAGAGAGAGAGAGAGAGAGAGAGAGAGAGAGAGAGACGAGACAAGAGACACACCATGTACGCTCCCAAAGACTGATTCATATTGAGGACAAGATACAAATATATAGGTGAGACCAAGTTGAGTAGAGTGAGCCTTATATAGCTCCAACACCCCCACTCAAACAAAGGTCTCTATCTTTGGATGAAAAAACCCTTGGGGAGTTCAAGGGAAAAACCCAAGCCCTTATACAATGTGAAAATATGAACCGGTGATGATGATGTGAAAGTGAATTTTTCATCTATGTACAAATATACAAGTGACTCAAACATTACAATGTGGAGATGTGGAGTGTGCATAGTGCCTGGTACCTATAGGATTACAATGTCATATGTACAAAGCTATTACAATAGCAAAGAAGCTAATCTAGAAAGAGTGAGGCGGAAGCAACTCCAAGCTTTGAGCGCAAGAGGATTAAACGTGACTCGTTGAGGCCTTTGGTCAGAATGTCTGCAATGATCTGGTCACTTGGACACTGTTCAACTATAATGGTTCCTTTGCGTACTTCATACTCGACATAATGATAATGGACAACAATGTGCTTTGACTTATTATGTTGAACATAGTCTTTTGCAAGACTAATAGCACTTTGGTTGTCACACCGCAAGGGTGTGCTGGAAAGAGGAGAGTGACCGATATCAACTAGCATTTGTCGAAGCCATATCAACTCACGAGCTGCAAGTGATGCCGCAACATATTTTGACTCAGTCGTAGAAACTGCAACACGACGTTGTTTCTTCTTAGTCCAAGAAACAAGACAACCATTTATAAAGAAGCAGTTTTCATGAGTAGATCGCATAGATAAATGTGAGCTTGCCAAGTTTGCATCAGTGTAACCCAAAAGAGAAAGAGATTGTATAGAATCCGATGTGAGTTGTCGTTGATAGACCAAACCAAAATTTGTAGTGCCTTTTAAGTCTTTCAACACACGCTTTGCTGTAGACCAGTGCTTAAGAGAAGGACGTGCAAGATGTTGTCCAAGATAATTAGCAACAAATAGAATATCAGGACGAGTGTCCATGCCAATAAATTGAAGACATCCAATCAAGTTAGCATAAGGTTGATTTATGACAAGTTGACCGCCATTGTCAGAAGTGTTCTTCGTAGAGCTCGCAAGACAAGGTGTGTTGGTTGAATGTGCAGATTCCATACCAAACTTTTGAATAGTATCTGCAATAGACTTTGACTGTCAAAGGAATAAAATACCTTTTGTACGATTCCGTTGGATTTGAATGCCAAGACACGGGTGAATCTCTCCAAGATCCACCATATCAAATGCAGAAGACAATAACTTTTTCACTTGCTGAAAAAATCCTAAATCATTGGAAACAAGGATGGTATCATCCACATAAAGAGCAAGAATCACAAAACTGCTACCTTGGTGTTTTATGTATAAGTTGGGGTCTAAAGAGCAAGAGATGAATCCTTTGAAGGTGAGAAAAAGATCAAATTTTGTATATCAGGCTCGCGAAGCTTGTTTGAGACCATATAGTGCCTTATGGAGTTGAGCAACAAGGTCTTCTTTACCTGGAATAGCAAACCCTTTTGGTTGTTCCATATAAATTTCCTCTTTCAAGTCACCGCTAAGAAAAGAAGTTCGCACATCCATTTGATGAGCTTCTAAATCAAATTGAACAGCAAATGCCAATAAAACTCGAACACTTGTATTGCGAACAACTGGTAAAAAGATCTCTTGATAATCAGCACCAACTACTTGGGAGTAACCTTTTGCAACTAAACGTGCCTTGAACTTGTCAAAATATCCATCTACTTTTACTTTTGTCTTATAGACCCACTTACAGTTAATAGCTGTACGATGAGGACATAATTCAGTCAGTATCCATGTACCTTTAGAGATAAGAGAATCGTACTCTGCTTCGCTAGCCTATTTCGATTGATCCTTTTGTGGTGAAGAGATAGCTTCATCATAAGTAACGGGATCTTCAGAAGTAGAAAAAGAATTATCAACAATATCATTGTCATAAACATGACATGAGCCATGTTCAAAATCAACAAGCAGATCAACAAAAATATCAATATCATCATTGGCAGCATTCGGAATGGATGGTTGTGAAGAGAAAAGTTTCTCTATAGGAAGAGTTTCATCATCTGAAAGAAATGGAAAAGCCTAAAGCAATGATTTAGTATCATCAAAATCATCCATGGACCATGAGCCTCCCATAAGCTGTTTGTTAAGAGTAGCATCACGATTCACAATTACTTTCTTGGAGGAAGGGTCATAGAATTTGTAGCCTTTGGAAGTGTCAGAATATCCAATAAAAATAACTTTAAGACCATGAGCATCAAGATTTGTTCGTGTTTCTTTGGGAACTTGAATATAAGCAATACATTCAAAGGTTCTGAAATGAGATACAGAAGGAATGTCACCTGTCCATGTTGTGATGGGTATCTTACCAGAGGGTACAGTAGTAGGAAGATGACTCTGAATAAATACGGTTGTCAAAGTAGCTTCAGCCCAGAAGACACGAGATAAACCAGAATGAATCAGCATACATCTTACAACATTGAGAATACTGCCACTACAAGAGGTTGTGTGCTCTTGTGACGTGTTAGCGACGGAAATACACTGGGTTTTTATAACCCCCGGCGTCGCTAATAGCGTCGCTACGAGAGCGTCGCTATATGCGTCGCTATAGGCGTCGCTATATAGAGACGCTCATAGCGACGGTCATAGCGACGGTTATAGCGACGTTTACACAGAAGTCTATAGCGACGCTCATAGCAACGCTACAAAGCCGTAAATAGCGACGCACGAGAGAAATATTTTTTGGTGACAGGGCATTGAATGCCCTGCCACCCATCAACCATACTATACTTGATTCACTTTTTAAAAAAAGTGCAAGGGTAGATAATAGACCCAAAATAGTCACCCACAAGACGCATTGTTTGCAAAATTGACAATTGTACACATCATAGGCAAAATGAATTGATTGGCAAATGTAATAATGACAATTGTACAACATCATAGGCATAAAGAATTGATTGGCAAAATGAACTGCGGTGACAAATGTAATAATATACATGGTTCAAAAAGACGTATAAAATCCGTCTCATGATACATAAGCTATGAGAAACCCTAAACTAATGCTATCTAGCTACGGCTAAACTGGCGTCGTCTAATCAGACGTCTCATCGCGTCCAAGCGGCGTATCTGTCGGATTCTGCAAAAAAAGACAATAAGACAGCTTTCAGTAAGTATAAACATATAACGACATTTATAAAACAATACAAAAAATAGAAAAGAGTAAACCCTAATACTAACCATGCCGCCGCGAGAACTGAGAATGTCCATCAGGGCGTTTAAGCCCTTCCTGCCTGCGTACTTGCGCTCGTACGGTGTGAGATCACGTCCTGTCATCGACCACTGTCAAAACATACAAAGATTTCATTATGTTAGAATTAAAAAATTCATAAACCCTAAACTATCGAATATAAAGAGCAATGCGAAAACACTTACAAAATCGGCCTCAAATGATGCCCATCCTCCGCTCCCCAAGTGGTGCGAGCTCCCTGCCTCTACTCGCGCTCTGGCTACATCCTTTTGTTGCTTCCACTTGTCGGGATTCTCGCGCGCTGCTTTCTTCACATTCTTCCAATCTTCTTTGGCCAGCCAATCTGGCCTGTTCCACCCATGATTAATTGCTTTTTGCACTTCGGAACGCTTGTGTTTGCAGTATTCCCGCATTCGAATCTTCATCAGGTCTTCATTGAAGAGTTGATCCCGTGTTGGAACGGGAAACTCATCATGAAGTATGCTGATGACTCTGTTTTTTAAATCACTTGGTACTTCACTCCATTTGTTTAGTATGTAGTGTCTAAACAGCTGAGAGCAAAGACCACGCATGCGCGAGATCGCCTTATTGCCGTCATCATCCATGATGATACCGCCGTTGAAGTCGACGGAGTAAGGCAAGCCCTCTGGCCGGTGACGCGTGAACCTGGGTGTCCCGGCAGGAGTCTCTAGCGGCGTGTCGATGGGGGTACGGACGTCAGGTGTCTCCACCGGCGTCTGGGCCCCGAAGCGAGGAGTGTCGAGTGGGGTGGCTCCTGGCGGAGTAGGTAGAGGTGTGTAGCTACTAGGAACAGTCAGCCGCGCAAAACCTGGCGTAGATGGCGATGCTGTGGCTGGTGTGGGGGCGGGCAAAGAAGGGGAGGGTAAAGAGCCTCGTCGAACACGAGGCGGTGTGGAGGCATCGGCGGCGGAATCCCCACAACAACCGCCACCGCCACCACTAGAGCGCCGGTGTCTAGACGAGTGTGAAGATCGTCTCGTCGACGCCGAAGCTTCGGAGCGCGTCGAATGCTCCGAAAGAGAGGGAGATGCGGATAGAGTAGGAACGCGCGATGATGCGCCAGAGCGATGACGCTCCACGTACCACTGTCTCTGCTGCGGTGACAAAGAAGAAAGAAACTCCTCATCATCCATATCTGCATTAAACACACGAATATTTAAACTTAATATTGAATGAATAGAGTAGACAATGACGCAAAGACCATTAAATACAATGACGTAATGATGCATATAAATACAATGACACAATGAATTCAGTGATAGAAGAGGCAAGTTGAAAACTCAGAATTTTCAATCAAAAGATGTGAGCGCGAGTAGAAAAGAGTGTTATACACCATGGAAGGTACTTAGAGAGCCAGAGCTTTTACAACACGGAGCAAAATTGTTCAAATACAATATTTGTGGCTTTAAGAGATCTCTCTCTCATCCTCGCATAACTCATCATAACTTCCTATATCTATATAGAGCTCTCCGTTTAAACACATATCCTCTATTTCATTTTGTAGCTCCTCAGCATGCACCCCATATAGAGTAGTAGCATCTTGATGCTCGTCTGGCACCACCACAGCGGCTTCTGATTGAGCATCTTCTCTGATCTCCTCCATTGATGCCGTTGTGATTGGCACATGGTAGCCTTCATACGTCCTTGCACTACGAGGGGCTACCTCTATGACGTACCACCAGTTTGATGTAGACTTTGTAGGATGAAATATTACCTGCAAGAGCCACATAACTTACATGAGAGCTTTCAAGCACATAACTTGTAAAAGGGGGATGTTAACTATTTACATACTTACTTGTTCACAATGCTCGGGTAGTACGAAAGTGTCTCTTAGGTCAGTCCATTTCTTAGTAGAATCCACCTCAAGAAAACCAGACTCTCCTCTACGCACAGTAGCGTTGCGACCCTCCATGATTATCTTGAACCATTGCACGTCGAACAAGTCGACAAAAAATCCTCTGTAATCGATTCTCAAAATCTCTTGTAGCGTGCCGAAGTAAGTGAGTTCCGCCACCACAGGATCTGCATCAGAGGAACGTCGTCGACTAAACTGTTCAAATTTTGCCATGATTCCACAATCTTGAGTAAAACGCTTTTTGTCGATCCGTTCCACCCTAAAATGTCGACCTTTACACCATGCTGCTGTGTATGACTTATACTACAATGAACAAAGATTATGAGTGGCCGTTCAAACGTTTTGAAATAAAGTCACTAGCTAGTCGTACATTGCAAACTTACCTTGGTCGCGCAACCCCGAGAGTACTCCCACTCTTCCTCAGTCACTTCGTCACCGCATTGTTGTGCGCTTTTCAATTGGTTGTGCAACCATCTTAAGCTCATGAATGTTGGTAGGCTCTCCAGAACCGTCGGATAGTGCATCGGTGGTCGTCTTCCCCGTCTCCACTCAATTCGTGCCCTTTGTCGCTCTTGCTTTGCATCCTCATATTGTGAAATCCACTTTTGCATCACTGGATTGTGAAGCATGCAAAATCAGTTGATTTTAGCCTCTAGATCTTTCGTCATCTTCTTCTCAACACCGAGATTGCACATGACAATCCCAGATATGCGCTCATCATCTATGGTTTGCCATAGCGTGTCCCGGGCTTTATCAAATCCGTCTAGCCACTCTCCAATGTACACTAGGGACTCTGATACCAACCAACCTTCTGCCATGCTACCCTCCAGACGTGCCTTTTGACGCACATATCCCTTAAGCGTTTTCATGAAACGTTCTAAGAAGAACATCCATCTGGAATGAACTGTGCCAGCTATTTCCACCTCATCAACTATGTGAACAAGAAGATGCACCTGAATGGTTAGCATGGTAGTAGGAAAATGTTTCTCAAACATGCACACAAGCTCCGCAGCATTTAGTTTGGGGAATGGTATGGAGTCTACGTTAATCTTCTTTTGTGAGATCCATTGCACCAGCTTTGCAAGTTTGTAGATTCTGTTACGGATGTCGAGAGACAAACATCCCTCAATGGCAACCGGTAAAATAAACTGTAAAGTATGTGCAGCAATGATATTAAAGTCCACATTTTATATCTTTGCAGCCAGTGGGGGTCTGCAAAGATCGAATGGTCTCTTTTACTTTGCGTTCTTGGGCTCCTGTGAAAATCCATGGTGCTTTAGGGAGTTTTATCGATCCATCAGACGCTGTTTGCGGCCAATATTGCTCCATACGATCCACATTTCTAAGGTCAACTCTGGCTCCCAAAGTATCTTTCTTGCCGGTTAGATGGTCCCATAGTAGATTACCCACATTCTTGAATATGTGCATTGGATCGAGCAAGTGATTGATCATGAGTCGGGGCTAGTATGGTAACTCGTACCATAGAGATAGTCTCTTCATCCCTGGAGGCAATCCGTCATCGCACATCTCCTTCTGCTCTAACCATGCTTGTGCAGACATCCTTGGTGGCTCTCTTTCGTTCAGCAACGCCATTCTGTTGAGGTGAATATGGAATAGTGTGTTCATGATGAATTCCATTGTCAACACAGTAATTCACAAACTCTTGAGAAACATATTCGCCTCCATTGTAACTACGAAGCTTCTTAAGGCGACGACCAGTTTGAAGTTCCGCAGCCTTGTGGAATTGTTTGAAAATAGAGAAGGCCTCAAATTTTTTTCTAAGTAAAAATACAGTCGTATACCGTGAGAAATCATCAATGAAAGTAATGAAGTAGCGATATTGTGATCTCGAAGAAGGTAGAGGTCCGCATATATCAGTATGAGATCCAATATGTCATGAGAATGAGTTGTATTTGAAAGAGTAAAGGGTTTACGATTATGTTTCCCAAGAGCACAAAACTCACAAATTCCCATATGGGGATGAGCTTTAAGATCCATGCCATGAACAAGATCACAATGCTGAAGATCAAGGAGTTTTGAGAAATTAGCATGAACAAAACGGTGATGCCATACTTTGTAATCATGATCACCTTGTTGGAATTAGGGTTGCAGAGAAACACACACAGCTTGGAGAAGACGAAGGAAGCTCAAGGCACACAATAGAGAGTGTGTTACTTAGTGTGCAATGGAAAGATAGATAGCCCTAGAGTGATGGGCGTATATACAATGCACGGGGGAAAAAACCTCCTAAAGAGGGAAAAAATGCCCCGGCGGTCCTAGTGTGTTCACACACATCACTACCACATGTATATGGTAACAAATCCCCCCTGGAGTGATGCGGTGAACGAGAGCTGGCACATGAGTAAAGGGAAGTGCCATGCCCTGAGGACAGGATCAGTCCACAAAGGGGAGTAAGCCCAAAGCTTTGCGGAAAGCTTCAAGCTTCTCACGAGACAATGCCTTTGTGAAAAGATCTGCAAGGTTGTCCTGTGTTGGCACATAAGCCAAGCTGATCTCTCCTGCTGAGAGCCTCTCCCTGACATAGTGGTAATGCACCTCAATGTGCTTTGTGCGAGCATGAAAAACTGGGTTCCTCGCAACTGCCAATGCGCTCTGACTGTCAGTGTAGATAGTGTTGGCAGTGTCCTGTCCAACACCCAAGTCAGCCATAAGGCGTCTGAGCCATACACACTCAACCGTAGCTGTGAAGACTGCCCTGTACTCAGCCTCACAACTCGAAGTGGCCACAGTAGGTTGCTTCTTGCTCAACCATGATATACATGAACTGCCAAGCATGAAACAAAAACCACTTGTGGACACTCGCGTGTCAAAACAACCAGCCCAATCTGAGTCTGAAAAAGCATGTAAGTCTGGCGGCAATGATCCCCCCTTGGGATAAAACAAGCCAAGATGTAAAGTGCCACTAAGGTAGCGGAAAATCCTCTTGACAGCCTGCCAATGCTTAGACCCTGGGCTATGCATAAATCTGCTGACCTGCGAGACTGCAAACTGAATATCTGGCCTCGTGTTGCATACATAAATGAGGCAGCCAACAGCAGTTTGGTAAAGAGTGACATCAGCAGGATCGCCAGCATCATGTAGACTCAACTTCAAACCTGTTTCCATGGGAGTGGCAATAGGTTTGCAATCCTCAAGTCCAAACTTACATAGCAATGTCTCTATGTAACTTTTCTGACACAAGGCAATACCACCATCACACTGCTTAAACTGTATACCCAAGTAATGATGCAACAGCCCCAAATCTTTCATCTTGAAAGTAGCATTCAAATCAGCCTTAAATTCAGCAATATGTCTCTCATTTGGTCCAGTGATCAGCAAATCATCAACATAAAGAACCACAATGAGAAATACATCATCCTCACGCTTTACATACAATGTGCTTTCTGTTGGACTGTTACGAAAGCCTCGTTTAACCAAATGAGTGTCAGCTTTCTCATACCAAGCACGAGGAGATTGCTTCAACCCATACAAAGCCTTCTTACATTTGCACACTTTGTCCTCTTGTCCTTTTATGACAAAACCGCGAGGCTGCGTTACATAAACTTCCTCAAATATGTCACCATTCAAGAAAGCAGTAACAATGTCTGATTGATGTACATCCCAACCAAAATGAGCTGCCAATGCACATAGAAAACGCACAGTAGTCATACGAAAAGTGGGAGCAAAAGTCTCTTCATAATCTATGCCTTTTTGTTGTGCATAACCCTTTGCAACAAGTCGAGCCTTATGGCGATCGATCTCACCATCCGGCTTGCGTTTCAACTTGTAAACCCACTTGGTACCAATGGCCTTTTTGCCAGGAGGCAAATCACATAAAGTCCATGTGTCATTCTCTATAAGTGCATCATATTCTGATTTCATGGCAGCAATCCAATTTTCTGAATTCTGTGCTTCATCAAAAGACAGAGGCTCCTCAACATCATGTAAACTAGACACAGCCAAAGCATAACAATCTGATGCATAAGATGCATGGTGAGAGCCTGAACGAGTACGACTAGATAAAGGTGCATCCAATTTACTGTCACGCAAAGTGTGCACCAGCCATTTTGGCATACCTCTAGCCTGCTCATTTTCAGCCCTTTCCTCATCAAGTACATCATGTACATCTGCATCAGTAATAGGCTGTTCTAAAACATTTTCAGAAACCCCCATAGGCTGTACATTTGCCTCATTGGAACTTACATTCGTATTTCCACCACTGAAAAGAGGCAACAAAGTGTCATAAATGTCCTGTGAGCTTACATTACTGTCTCTAGTACATGACAGCAAGGGTTGAACAGAATCTTCCACAAACACTACATCCCGTGAAACCAAAATACGTTTTGTTTGCGGATGATACAACCTGTAACCTTTGCTTTCAGCACTATAACCAACAAAAATACATTTGACAGCCTTATCATCCAATTTTCTGCGCTGCACTTGTGGCACTAAAGCATATGCCAAACAGCCAAAAACACGCATGTGCTCAATAGAAGGTTTTCTATCATGCCATGCTTCATATGGAGTAATAGACTGCAAAGCTTTCGTAGGACACCTGTTAAGTACATAAGTGGCACACATGATGGCCTCAAGCCAAAAAGAATGCGGCAGAGCTTGACTTTTGACCATACATCGTGCCATTTCCGTTAGTGACCTGTTTTTCCTCTCAGCAACACCATTTTGCTGAGGTGTATAAGGCACTGTACATTGGTGTTTTATCCCACGACTAGCCAGAAATGCATTAAATTCATGAGACATATACTCCCCCCCTCGATCGGAACGGAGGGTGCCCATAGTACATTTTGAGACATTTTCAGCCATAGCCAAAAATTGTTTGAAGCACATAAAAACTTCGGACTTCGCTTTAAGCGGAAATACCCACGCATGCCTGGAGTAATCATCAATGAAAGTCACGAAGTACAGGTAATTGCCCAAGGACGGAGCTGGCATGGGCCCACAAACGTCACTATGCACAAGCTGCAACCTGCATGTGGCCCTAACTGAACCATCCTTTGGAAACTTAGAACGCTGCATTTTACCCAGAATACAGCCTTCACAAACATGTTTGATAGGTGCTTCAAGAGGCGGCAAAGAAGCAACCATATCAGATTTCTGCAAACGCAGCAAACTGGCAAAATTCAGATGACCAAAACGTGCATGCCAAAGTTTTGCATCTGAAATAGCCCTTGAATCTGCAACAGCATTTGCAAAATTTTGTCCACACTTGTCATACAAAGTGAGCTTATACAGCCCACGGCACAAAAGCCCAGATGCAACAATTTCATCACCAAAACTGAGATCATGAACTGTACATCTGTCATCCACAAATTTGACTACAAGTCCAAGTCTAGCAAGTGCGGATACAGACAATAGATTCTTCTTGATCCCAGGTACATAAAGTGCATCAACAAGTGTGAAGGAACTGCCATTAGCAGCAGTGAGCACAATCTTTCCAACTCCCTGAACTGGATAAGAGGCGTTGTTGGCACAAGTGACTGAATTCCCATGAGGGACAGACTCGAGAGAGGTAAACAATTCACGATGTGAGGTAATGTGCTTTGTAGCACCACTGTCGAAATACCACACATGTGAATCTGCAGCAACTAACAAGCATGCATCATGGACAGCAGGATTGTAAGTGCACTCTGCGCTAAAAGCCCATTCTGCATCAACATCAGCATCACAATCTCCTTTCACAGAAGACTCAACAATGGCTGCATTTGTAGTGGAACCAGCATTTGCAGTGGAACCACCCTCTTTCTTCTTAGCCTCTTTGGCCTTCAACTTAGGACACGACTTGATCAAGTGATCATTGGCTTTACAATAATGGCAACACATCTTCTTTTTGCCCTTATCACCAGAATTGCCAGACGAAGTGCTGCCAGCAGAAGCATTAGGAACAGAATTTTTGCCACTCGCAGCAGAACCATAAGAAGTGGCTGCATTACTGTTACCACCCTTTCTTTGAGAAGCAATAAAAGCCTGTTCAACTGCACGCTGCCTAGTCCTGTTTTTTCTAGAAAGTGACTCTTGCAACAGCAATGTGCATAATGCATCAAACTTGACAACTTCAGGATTTCCTTGGGTCATCAGTCTCCAAGTACTAGCAAAAGTCTGGTAGGAATCTGGTAAGGCATCAAGAACAGTCTGCACAAGGGAACTGTCAGAAATGACTTCACCTGCAGAAATGAGTTGCTCATTGATATCCTTGACACTAGCAAGGAAAGTGTCCATATCATCTTCCTCATGCATAATCTTCGACTCTAGCTCTTTACGCAGCAAAGCAATTTTAGCCTCATTGCGGCTTGCATAAAGACCTGCTAGAATATCCCAAGCCTGTTTTGCAGATTTTGCTGAACGGATGTGAGGAATAATGGTGCGCTTCACAGACAACGCAATCAATGCATGAGCCTGCGCATCCTTAACATCCCAACGAGCTTGTTCTGCTGTAGGCAAAACAACTCTAACAGCTGCAATCCTTGCAGCAAGACCTGCAACATCCTCAACATCGCCTACATCTTCAGAACCAGGACGTACATCAATGCCCTGCACAATGTTCCAGACACCTTTTGACACAAGAACATGTTGCATCATATAAGCCCACATAGGGTAGTTGTCCCCATCCAACCTGTCCTCAGCAGCAAACATCTTGAACACATCTGTGTTGTTGTTGTCAGCCATGGTAAATGCTGCACCTGATGTGAAAACTGCCCGAAAATAGGAGAAATGGAGCGGGAACAACTTGTGCTATATAGCACAAACCGTAGAAGACTATAAGGCACTTGTTATGCAGAAGACGGCACTGACAGAAAATCTGCACAAAATGACGAAATAGCCTGTGCAGTACTGCCCGTAGTGGAAACGGAGGCCGAAATGAGCCCAAATCAAAATTCTGAGCAGACCGAGCTCTTCGACCTCCCCCAAAATATTTGTCGACCTGCGAACGCTCGCCAAAGCTCACTGAAATCGGAGAAAGTGAGCAGGCGTGTGCTGGAGCAGCTGGCGACTAAGCCCGGGAGGACGTGACCTGCTCTGATACCAATTGTTGGAATTAGGGTTGCAGAGAAACACACACAGCTTGGAGAAGACGAAGGAAGCTCAAGGCACACAATAGAGAGTGTGTTACTTAGTGTGCAATGGAAAGATAGATAGCCCTAGAGTGATGGGCGTATATACAATGCACGGGGGAAAAAACCTCCTAAAGAGGGAAAAAATGCCCCGGCGGTCCTAGTGTGTTCACACACATCACTACCACATGTATATGGTAACACACCTGGAGCAGTAACAACATTTGCTACAACATCATTGAGAGAGAGTTCAAACAAATTACCATTTTCAGGAGCAGTGGCTATACTCTGTCCATCTTTCTCAATTCGGCATTTGGTATGATCAAATCCAACAAAGAGACCAAGATCAACAAGTCTAGCAGCTGAAAGAAGATTACGCTCAAGATCTGGTACATGTAATACTCCTCGCAAAATTCGAGTGGAAGAAGATAAGGTACCAAGATATAAATCTCCAATACCCTTTACTTGACAAGTCGTATCATCAGCAAGATAAACAACACATTGAACTGGTAGTGGATGATAGTTTGGGAGCCACTTAGACTGATATGTCATATTTCCTGTAGCACCAGAATCAACAATAAAAAGTGAACCATCATGTACATGAAGTATTCTGTCTGGAGCAACTAAACATAGGACGCATCTTGTTTCTGGTACAATGTTGTTTCGATGTTCAGTAGCATATGCTCTATTACGATCTAAGTCGAATCGACGCTTATAGCACATGTGAGTGGGATGATCAAATAGTCCACAATATTCACAAGAAGAAGAAGTAGAGTCTCTAGATAAATGTGGTTGTTTCGTGGTAATATTGTGTTCTTCATCGTATTGACGTGTCCAACAATCATCTTCAGTATGGCCATTTTTGTTGCAGTAAGAACATTGCTTACTAGGAAATTTGAGACGAGAGAAAATATTACCACGACGGCCACCTCTGCAATTTCCTCTTTGAAACGGACGCCTTCGAGCATAAAAAACACGTTCCATCTGTTGTGACTCAGTCTCCTCTTGTGAAATCATAGTTGTATCATGACCAGCATTACGTCGTTCTTGACGTTGAGAGTATTCAATTAAAGACATGCAGGCTTGGTCAAAATCAAGACCATCTTTATTAGAGAGAATAGTAACAATGTTATCATAAGAGGAGTCCTTCATTGTATCAAGGAGAAGTGTAATCAGTTGCTTTTGTGGAAGAGGATCTGCGGCAGCAGCAAGTTGATTAATAATAGATTTGAAAGACTCAATATGTCCCGTCATGGCAGTACCAACTTCATATTGTAGTTTGTTAAGCAACCCTCTCAAATAAATTATTTTTGTAACAGATTTCTTCTAAAAGTTTGCAATAAGGTACTTCCATACGTTGTGGGAAGTAGGTAGTTCATACATATCAAGCAAAAGAGAATCACTAAGAGTAGAAAGTATATACCGACGAGCTTCTTTATCATGTTGTTGCCAATTCGTATACGTAATATTCCAATCTTCAAATATAGGTCCTTCAGTGAAAAGCACGTTATCATGATCCGTATCAATAGGCTAAGGCGAACAAACACGATTTCCAAGGACAACATCAGAGAGTTCATCGCCTTCAAGAATTAACAACATCTTTGCTTTCCACCCTGGAAACCCTTGGCCTTGGAAAGGAGGAACAGAACGCTGGCCAAAAGGAAAGCCGTTGACGAGAATAGTCATAGCCATATCTGGTTGGAGAAGACGTTGGTGCAGCCAAATTTGGTCTGTGAATAGTCATAGCCATATCTGGTTGGAGAAGACGTTGTTGCAGCCAAAGTTTGTCTGTGCGAGAACACGCTCTATGCCGAGCTATGGGTGCTAGCAGGTGCATGACAAAGGGATAAAGAAGGAATAAAGGTCCTGGGCAGGCCAGGATAGCGGAAATGTATGCTTAAGACGGTTTTTAAAGGCCAAGGCGGGACATCCAAAATCAGATAATGATGACTGCAGGTCAAGGTGTTCGAGATGCAAGAAATGTGTCCCAAAAGGTGGTATTTGAGATGCTCTAGAAGCTCGTCCAGATGGCTCGTCAAACGGGGCTTCGGTGTGAAAGATATGCCAGTCGAAAATTAGAAGGCTTTCTAGACTCCGACGGACAGGGCAAGTACAGACAGGTGCACAGAATGGAGATCAATGGATACACATGTAAAGCTCAAGCTGTGGAGCATGCCAATCTTTTTGGTTTGCCATTCGGAGCTCAAACGGGTAAGTTATCGCGTATGGAATATTTGCAAGGGGTCGGGTATGTGCTCACCGGGCCGTGTTGGTAGGCGCACCGACAAAAGTTTTTTTGAGCTCGCCAAGGTTCTAGAACTTTGTATGCAGTGCATGGGGCTAGTCGATTTTTGCGGTTCGCTACTCGGAGTCATGGACATTAAGACAGACTAGTTCAAGCTCACAAGCAAGGACGATGGAAAAGGATCGTCAGGTGGCTTTTCCCCATTTTGGAATACTTTTTTCAAGGCATGAGGTGGTCGAGACAAGGCAAAATTCTCAAAGTTTGGAGCCGGTAGCACGGGGTTCCGAGGTGGTTTGATGGAATGGGTGTTTCGCAAACCCGAGTAAATGGAGTCGCCGACCACGCGAAAAACGAATGCAAAAAAAACTATTTGGGTGTAAATTCAAAAGGCAAAGGTTAGCTTAACACTTTAGTGAGAAAGCTTCAAAAAAGAAAGAGTTGGCTGGGGTGTAGCTTGACAAGAGGGGTGTTCCACGAACTCAAGCATGTGGTGCACGGACGGCATGCGAATCAGGTGCTAAGAGTCCCCTTGGCTATAAATGGAAAGTAAAAAGCTTGGCTGGACTTGGAAAAAGGAAAAGAAAGTAAAGTCATAAGGAAGAGGGAAAAAAAAATCAAAGGGAAGGCTTAGAAAGAGAGGGCAGTGGCACCTGTCTTCATTGCCAAATAAAGAATGTTTTTTCTTTGCCTTGGGAATAAGAGGGAAGAAAGAAGAAAACGAGGGCAGCGTTTTTTCGAGTGGAGTCTTTTTCCTGTTGAGGAGGAAAAGAAAAAGAGAATTGGAAGAGGAAGAAAGGTTTCGTGCGTTCGGCGATCGAAGCCGGCACGCAGGGTGCGGTTGGTGAAGCAGTGCAAAAAGAGCGAGCTCCTTGTAAAGGAAGAAGCCAGCAAGGGCTGCCAAGAGAAGGGTCTTCTGTCAAAAGTGAAGCCAGAAGTGGATGTTCTCGTCGAGGAATGTGCCGACAGAATCGAGTTTCGAGGGATGTGTGCGACCCTCTAGATGAAGCAAGTGCTGGCCATGGTGCGACCAAGAGCATGCCATATGGATCTTGTACGTGGTGTTTTTCATTGAAGGAAAGCTATCATTGCGTTTTGGCGTCGTCTTTTCCCCCTTCCCCCCTTTTCTTCTTTGCTCATCTCCAAGGTGTGTGGTGGCGGTGTGTGTGAGCGTGTACGCCCCCCGGGACCCTTGTGTGTGTGTGAGAGAAAGAGAGAGAGGTGTTGAGATGTGGAAGAGCTGGAAGCGGGCAAGATTGGTGTGGTAGTTTTCTGAGGATTGTGCAGAGCGTGTGTGCGTTGGGCAAAGTGCAGGGGAGGCCCTGCTAGTGAGAATCATGTTTTTTGAAGGTGTTTTCGAGAGGACAAGGGTGCTCTGAATACCCTGAGCTATATAGGGGCAGCTGTTTGTGTCTCGGGTGTGTTCCGCATTTCCCCTCTCCAACGTATAAGATAAGATCGCAGAATTTTCACACCATATATGGTGAAGGCTGCAATTGAGAACGAGAGAAATATGACGACTGTGTTCTATCAAACGATAAATGCAAGAAGGATGCTCAATACAAGTCCGAAGATGTGAGATACGTCATTCAAAAAAGCAAGGAAAAGGAGACGTCAATTATAAAAGAGTCCTCAAAATAGAGTGATATGAGAGGCAAGCTGAATGGCCACAATATGAATAAAGCTAAATTTGCTAGAAAAAGTTAACGCCAAAATTAGAAAAATGATCGCGGACGCTTCACAAAGACGTACGACAAAGAAAGCTGTGTCAAGCTCAATTTGCAGTAAAAATAGCATAACTTTCTGTTGCGAACTCGGATTAACACAAACCTAGAAGTCAAATTGAAGAGCTTGAGGAGACGAACAAGTTTGGGATGAAAAGTGCTTTTGCTCTTTTCTCCTTTTTCCAAATTTTGAGCAAAAGGCCTCCAAAAATTGAGACGAAGTTCAGGGTGTCAAAAAACAAATCAACAAGAAAACGTAATCAATGATTTATTATATCGATTAGCAATAAACACCACAAAAAAACACTAATCATATTCTTCTTAACACAAAACAACCACAGTTAACAAGAATCAATCCTCAAAAAATAAAATTTGTAGCAATTTTGAATCTTACATGCGAATCACATACACATACTGTTTTGTCACCATGAATTGAATCGACGCATGATCGCTACCGCTCGGATACCATGTTGAGATGGAGAGAGAGAGAGAGAGAGAGAGAGAGAGAGAGAGAGAGAGAGAGAGAGAGAGAGAGAGAGAGAGGAGATGAGACAAGAGACACACCATGTACGCTCCCAAAGACTGATTCATATTGAGGACAAGATACAAATATATAGGTGAGACCAAGTTGAGTAGAGTGAGCCATATATAGCTGCAACAGTATGATGTGTATCAGCTTCTTTCTAAGAGAGGATTCCCAGACAACCGGACTCAGAATCTGAAAAAGGCTATGATTATTAAGAGTCTGAAGTTCACCATCGTTGGCGGATCACTCTACTACAGACTGGGAGTAGATGGGATTCTTTGAATATGTATGCCTATGGAAGGGAGAATGCAAGTTATTTCAGAGGCATATGATGGGGATTCTGGAGGACATTTCTCCATTGATATTACTTACAATAAGATTTTGCAGGCTGGATTGTGGTGGCAAAATTTAATAGCTGATGTTAGTAGCTTTTGTAAAACATGTGATATAAGCCAGAGGATGGGCAGACCCACAGCAGCAAATATGACTCCTCTAACTCTAGTCTAGCCACTGGGTGTATTTATGAAATGGGGTCTGGATTTCATTGGTCCATTCAAGAAAATTAGTCCAAGGTAGAATAGGTATATATTGATGGATACTTGTTATTTCACCAAATGGATGGAAGCTAAGGCTCTTCCGGACAATACTGTGAAGTCCACTACAGTTGTCAAGGAACACACTTTATAAATGATACTATGGATATTCTAATAGAAATGCTCTCAGTAAAGCATCGAAAATCAACACCATATTATCCCAGATGCAATGGGCAAGCAGAGAGTAGTAATAAATCTGTCAAGATTGTCCTCACTAAGATTGTGCAGAAGGAGCCACACCAGTGGGATCTGAACTCTAGACTACTCTCTATCATATAGGATAGCTTATAAGGTCACCACTGGACTAACACCATTTAGAATGGTGTATGGCACTGAAGTTGTCGTGCTTATGGAATTTGTAATTCCCAGTCTCAGGATGGCAGTAGAATATGGATTGGATTTTAATTCCAATCTTAAACAGATACGGGAGGAGTTAACACAATTGGATGAGTTAAGACAGAGGGCTATACTGGAATAAGAGATTGTTCAGCAAAGAAGGCAACACTGGCATGATAGACGCTGTTGGGAAACAAGCAAACTGAAACACCTCTATAGCGATGTCACCCAAGATCATTGAAAGAGCACAAAAATAACACCAAAATCATTGGGAAACTCCTTTGAAACACCACAAGTCCAATAGGGGTAGACCCTTGGGAATTTACTAGCCATCGCCCACCCAAGAGACTATGTCCAATAGGAGCAAAACCCTGCCAAATCACGGATTTACAACACACGCCAACCAATGCATATGAAAACAAGAGCCTCTCCTTTCACAATAAAACATCACAAACCCACAACTTCAACATCAGTTCCACAATTCATAGATACATGCCTTCCGAATCTGTCTACACACAATTTGCCACTAGCTAGGCTGCCATAGCCATCACCCTGCAAAGAACTAGTCGTAACCTGAAGAGCACAACTCCAATTGGGTCACTTTAAAGCTTGAGAGAAAGCTTAAAAAATGATTGGCGAGAAAGCTGAAGATGAAAAAATTTGATTCCATACTCCGCCATGAGAAAAACTGACGCGAACAGAAAGCTGTCCCAGCACGACTACACGTAGAGAAGGCTAGTCGGGGCAAAAAGCTGCATCCAAAAGCATCTGGAAGCCACAACGACCCAAAACCTGAAAATTTCTGATGTTTGGCTGAAATTTTTCATCTTTGTACATGAGTTTAAGTTATAAACAAGTCTCGCTTCAAAAAAATCACTCACGAATACTTACAGTAGCCCGACAGCTATCAGTAGACTAGCGACTTGGAGTGCATGTACATGTGCTTGCTAAAGCAAGTTAAAAAACCCACAAAAAGAAAGCCCACATGTACTTTTGACATTGGGTGTCATGTCTGTATGTACAAATTTACAAAAAACGGGGTGTGAAAAATGCGTCCAACATAGTTTGCCAACCCCCCAGTCTGCTAGAGCATTCATGCTCAGCAGTAGCATAGACATGTTGTCCACCTGGATCAAAAGCCCATGCAACATAAGCAAAAAATTCATGAAGAAACACCAGCCATATCAACTCTCCCACTCTGAATATCAAAGCATAAACCATATGTAGAATCCAAATCCTCATTGAGCATAACGTACTCTCAGTTGATACCACATAGAGAGACTCTTTCATTACTATAGCATGCAATGAAGCCTTTAACATCTCATCCAAAAAGTCTTCAACTTTTACCTCAGCCATTTTTATATCCTCATGGGTATACATCTCATTCTCCCCACTCTTCATTAACCATTCATCCAATTCAACTTTACCATGCTTGATAGGTAAGACATCTTCTACACATAGCTAAGGATCAAGCATAAGGATCAAGCAAAGAAGCATCAACCATTTCATCATTAGGCATCCATATTATATTTTTATGGCTTTCTCCATACTCAAAAACCTCCAAATTCTCCTTCTTGATCAAGGCATGGCTACATACATCATCATAGATGCAAGTACGAGAGTCCTCATAGAAAATGTCCTCATTAGCAAGGTCCACAACATGCTCAATAGCAACATAATTTAGTGGAAAAGACTCAACAATATCATGCATTTGAGAGATCTCTTCATTCACATCATTTACTTCTATATAAGTATCCTCATTGACTTGCAAATCATTCTCAATACTTCACATAACAGAGAGGGATACTCAACATTCACTTTTGCATCACCCACATGCTCATCTTTCACATTGGACACATCAACAATGGCATCTACAACTTGATTCTCATCATGATCCTTATTTAAGACTTCCCTAACTGCATCCTTGTCTTTCTCATAAACTTTTACATTGGTAGGAGCATCACCTTGGGCATGTAAAGCACCATTAAGTGGCCTAAACAACAAGGATGGCATAATGAGAGCATTATTCTTAGCCTCTTTCTCCTTAGTACATACTTGATTCTTTTCCTCAAGAGAACCATCATGACATAATACTGCACTAGAGGCACTCTTTGTACCTACATCAATGCATAGAGAAACCTTTGGCTCCACATCACCCTGCAATCCAAGCTCTTGCATTCTCTCTAACTTCCATTCTTTATGCTTTGCAATCCGTATTGCATCCTCAAATGTAATTGGACTTTTAAGCTCTACCTTTAACTTTAAATCATCCCTTAAACTTTGCATAAACATACACTTCTTAAGCATAAGAGGAGGAGCATCACTTCCCAAAGAAACACACCATCTGCTCCACAAGGCATTGAACTCCTTGACAAAGGCATTTACATTTTGATTATCACCCTGTATAAGCCCTGCAATGGAGTTCCATACATCCGTTGGGTCCTCTACCTTCTTGAACTTCTCAAGGAAAGCCTTCTTTAATGCATCATAAGTCATCACCTGTAGAGGTTGAGATGATTTCAACCAAAACTCATACTCATCATACCATATCCTTGCATCCTCTTTCAAGAAAAAGAACAAAATCTTGAGCATAATCATCGGATCTTCCTTATTTGCGATCAAACATCTTCTCAATGAATTCATCAGCATACTCACCTACATGACCATATAACTTTGGAAACTATGTCACCATAGCCATCAAAGCTGTCAATTGAAGGTCACTTGAAGAAGATCCTCGGTGGCGGGCACCAAAACACTGTTGGGAAACAAGAAAACTGAAACACCTCTATAGCGATGTCACCCAAGAGCATTGAAAGAGCACAAAAATAACACCAAAATCTTTTAGAAACTCCTTTGAAACACCACAAGTCCAATAGAAGTAGACCCTTGGGAACTTACTAGCCGTCGCCCACCTAAGAGACCATGTCACATAGGAGCAAAACCCTGCCAAAGCACGGATTTACAGCACACGCCGACCAATGCATATGAAAACAAGATCCTATCCTTTCACAATCAAACATTACAAACCCACAACTTCAACATCAATTCCACAATTCATAGATACATGCCCTCCGAATCTGTCTACACACAATTTGCCACTAGGCTGCCATAGACATAACCCTGCAGAGAACTAGTCGTAACCTGAAGAGCACAACTCCAATTGGGCAGGGCACTTTAAAGCTTGAGAGAAATCTTGAAAAATGACTGGAAATAAAGCTGAAGATGAACAAATTTGATTCCATACTCCGCCATGAAAAAAATTGACGCGAACAGAAAGCTGTTCCAGCACGACTACGCGTAGAGAAGGCTAGTCGGGGCAAAAAACTGCATCCAAAAGCATCAAGAAGCCACAACGACCCAAAACCTGAAAATTTCTGATTTTTGGCTGAACTTTTTTAATTTTGTACATGAGTTTAAGTTATATACAAGTCTCACTTCAAAAAACTCACTCACGGGCACTTACAGTAGCCCAACAGCTGTTACTAGACTAGCGACTTGCAGTGCATGTACATGTGCTTGCTAAAGCAAGATAAAAAACCCACAAAAAGAAAGCCCACACACACTTTTGACATCGGGTGTCATGTCTGTATGTACAAATTTACAAAAAACGGGGTGTCAAAAATGCGTCCAACAACGTATCAAAGTTAGGGAGTTTTAGAAAGGATATTTGGTTCTGCTCTATCAATCAAAACTGGGTCCTAAGAAACCAAACTTGAAGATAGCTTGGATTGGTCCATATGAAGCTGATTGGGTGTTTTCCAATGGTACTATAAGGCTGAAAGATTGATATGGATTACTACTGCCAGCTGTATAATGGGGCCAAAATCAAGCTATATTATGTAGATGACAAAGAGACTTCCAGGAATAATGATATTGGTATTTTGGGAACTGAAGACCATGAAAATTCAGAATCAATTATTTTAAGCCTTTTTCATGTACAACTAGTACCAGAGCTATTCAAAGGGTCAGAAAAGTCTCAGCACAACAAAACCATGTCAGTAGAAAAATCAGTAAAGTGTAAGAGCCACTATCAGTTTTTATGGGGAAAAGGGATGATTGGACTGTCTGTGATAATCATTTCAAAGAACATGGAAAGTATTAGCCAATGCATGTATGCCACGTCATTGGTGGTGCACACAGCTCTAGGAACGGTAAGTAGTGGAGCTTTAAGCGCACGAACGCATATAATAGTAAGGGAGTAGGCATTTTTTCTCATAAGTCTCCTGCACGACGTCTGCTTGCTGTTACACATTAGCCATCACCAAGCTCTGAAGCCTCTTCCCGACAACCACAAACTTCTTCATTAGAAGCAACTGTCAATTGTTGTTTGTCGTTACCAGACACATCAGTATATGGATTTGAATATTCGGGTAAGTCTTCTTCTTCTTCCAAATAGTCATCGTCTTCACCTTGTATGGGCAGAAGAAAAATGTCAGAGAAGATGCAAGACACTTTAAAAGAAACTTTGGCACTTATCACCTCTATCAAAGCTTCCCTACCAATTATTTCCCATAGTAAGATACAGCGGTATGTGTTTACCGAGCAAGCAGAAGCGTTGATTGATTGTGGGATCTACATGTGGTTGTGCAAGCCACAAGAATTGAGTTTGACACAGATATCATTAGGCAAGTTCTTGATTCCTTCAATGCTGATGAAGGCACCACTGTAGTGTATGGTAGGAAAGTGTCAGCAACTCTGGACGACATTGATTATTCTTTCAAGATGCCAAACGAGTCGAAGCCAACTGTGGAAATTGTAGAACAGATAAGTGGAGCTCTAAACGAAGATGACGTAGCCAAGAAAAATTGTAAGGCTAGTGCACAAGGGGTTCTAGTAGCAGGTGTGGATGTCCTCGTTGCTTATCGGTTTGTGGCTAAAGTTGTGAGTCTAAAAATAACCCCACATATGTCTTAGAAAAACTGTTTGCTATGTTATTGGAAAGAGATTAGATGCCACAACTTTGATCAACCTATGTCAGATTCTGTCTCGTAATGTGATTCAGCAGGCTGCCAAGTTGAAGTCTCAGAGTGTTTTTAAAGCCTTGTATGTCTGGCAGTTTCTTTACTGGGAAGCTTCTCGTGATGCTCATGACCAAGTACGGATGGAGTCAAAAACCCATCCCAACATCTAACAATGTTGACTTATCAAGTTGAGAAGTTGAAAAAGGATATAGGGGCACAATCATTGCGGTATAGTGTTCTTGAAAATCAGTGAGCCAAGACATTCAGACATTGGAAAGTAAGTTGTTAAAGCTTGAATTTGAGCCGAGGCAGTTAAATGAAGGATAAAAGGAAGAGACTGAGAGAGCTGTTGTCAAATTTGAGACTATGCTAAGGATGAAGAGAGTTGATTTCAACTCATTACTGATCAACCACACTGCATTGAAAGCCTCTTTCACAGAGAGATACATATACAATAACTTGGCTGATATTCTGAATCCAGAAGGAAATTCCATTTTCAATATATAGATAATCTAAAGGCGCTCATGGGAACAATGCAGAGTGATTTGCAGGATAAGATTTTTGAATATAATAGTGCTTTGGCAAATCAAGTTATTCTGGACTATATTGATAAACAGAATGACCTCAATAAGGATTCTGAGAAAGCAGAAGAGAGGGAGGATGAACCAGCAGATAAACATGATGACGATAAGGACTCTCCTCCATTTCCTTCTTCAGGATCTGGTGCTGGTGGATCAGCTGCCATAGGGGGCAATCAGCCCAAGACAGACCAGCCAAACCACTATAAGGATTTGCAGCCGAGAGACCAAGGGGCTGAGGATCAGCAACCAGGCAATATTGAAGACTTCCCAATACACCAGTCACAACACAGTTCAGATGTGAAAGGGAAAGCTAAATTTGTGATTGAGAATGGACATGAAAATTGCAAAATCTTCAAAAATAAAAGATTGAGGCCTATTTATTAATCTAAATACTAATCGCTAGAGTGAAAGGGCCACCCTCAAAAAGTGGGCTAGCCCCAAAAACATCCCCTCGTCTCATTAATTTGGCATTCATGTCTACTTTTCTCTCCCTCCACTCATGATCACTCCTTCTCTCTCTATGTACCAGATCTGACCCCTCCTCTCTCTATAACCAAAAATCTCGGTTTCCACTCTCTCTCCAATTGAAAGAGTACCTTTCTGGCCTCCTCTCTCTCCAATCTACCTTCCCCTTCTCTCCCAAGCATAGCTATGAGTTTTGGCTATGAAGAGCTTATAATACAATCCATTTTCCCCTTCTTGGAGGTCTTCCTCTCATGCTTGAATCCATTCTCCAATCTCATCTTCGGGGCTCACATACATCTTGTAGAGCTTCATCTACCCAAGCTTAAGGTTTAGGGATCTTCAATTTGTAAAGCTTTACGATTAGAGAGGTTGAGAATAAAAATATTTAGGCTTTAGGAACCTTCAAGTTGCATAGTGCAAGAAACTTGGATAGCATGAGTCGTAGAGATCATTCAAAGATAGGCTCATTCCACTACAGCAACGAGCAAGACGACAATGGCCATTGGGTACCCACAACCTTTGTGACAAGCATGTAGGTGACAATGCGGCCAAGCACAAAGGGACTCCACAAAGTCTCTCATTGATTCATTGGGCTAAAGTCCCATCAGTGGAAGGGTCATATATTGAAGATAAAGCAAGTGGCGTGTAGAAGCAAGCAAGTGAAGGTACAACACATCTACAAAGCTTCTCAACTACGAGTCAACAACATCATTGCAAGTGATTTCCTGCTAATTATAGGTATTTCGAGTGTTGTTTGTAGAAAACATTATGTTTTGGCATGAAGTCGCTAATAAGGAAACTGTATGGGCATGGTGTTTGGCTTGTGCAAATATTTTCCCATCAAGAATTATGAAATGGGAGCCTCTAGAGGCGCTCTTTGGAACTTTTGAGGCTCACCACATTGAGTCCAACTCATTGCTATATTCTAGATAAACTATGTCAGAGCTTTAAGAACGGTCCATCTTCTTCTTTGATGCAAAGTATGTAGTCTCAACCACAAGGAACGGCTACGGGACCTTGAAAACACTTAGGCCACAAACTCCTCACAATACCTCTATTGTATTGATCAGGCATCAGATTGAAAATGAAATCTTCAATGCAATGAAGTGCTCGTACGGGTCACATCCAACAACATTAACATATTTTATGTCGCTGTATCCTTTTGTTTTATTGTTCAAGGTAGACGATGTTCATCGCACACCTACTATGTGGATTGCTAAGGGGTAGAGCAAAAGTGAATTCCTTCCTTTCATTTTCTTGGGACTCAAAGACTATTCAACACACCGGGAATACCAAAAAGTGCATGGTTGTAACAAAAAAAAAGATCATCCGATACCACATTGTGAAGCAACAAATACCATTATATTCTCTTACCGGAAATGGAAGCAGATGCGAGGTGAATGTGAAGCTCTCGATTCAGATATCATTGATATGGAGCAAGTTGAAGTGCATGTGTGCAAATAGAGGGAAGTGTGAGATGTGGCCATCAATACTAATTGAAATATGGCAAATCTAAGGGAGTACTTGGCGCTTAGGCTTGAGCTCAAGATGGACTACACATGTTTAATCGGCGGCAACCCTCTGTGTAGGAGAAAGGAGAGGGTATTTATTTGTAAGGGCGCCCTCTTTTCTAGATGTAAAGCAAGAAACTACCATTGCAATGTATACTCTCATTTTAACATGATACATTTTTGTCTACTTTTGTGATCCGAGAATGTCTAATTTCTAGTTTTAGAGGTGTTAAATTAAGTGACTTTAGAGTCGTTGTGGGTGGTGAAGTTAAGATGTTTCAAACTATGGTGTTTGGATGGTAATACTATGCATTATAGCCCATGATTTTTGCAAAAGAGAACGTTTAAATTTTAATCACTATTGCATTTTTAAGTTTATAAAAGTGTCCTATTTTTAATTGTCTCCTTTATAAGTGACTTGCAAAGCCTATTTTAAAGTCACTTTCTTGCTTTTGAGCTTCTCTCATCTTCTCCACTGCTTCCTTACTTTATCCATCCCCAAGCACATGCCATTGTATGTTGCACTCCTCCAATAAGAATGGATGTTGCTAATCAAGCACTCATTGCCCAACTCCTTGCGCACAACCTAGGACACATGATGCAGAAGCTTAGCACCGTGTTCTAGGTATCCATTCACATGACTTTGAAGTGGTTACGTCCTACATGGAGACACATATAGAAAATTACTTCATCAATTTTGAGGATTAAGAAGATTTGTGGGTGCCAGTTGATCTCCTCAAGCACAGCTTCAAAGACGACAGTAGTTTCTGCTCCAGATTCGATATGGTGATCAAAGGGCTCACCAAGGAACATTGCCAAGAGTAAGAGGAGGAAAACCTCATAGAACTGGGCATGGGGGAAATTGGCACGTGATTTATGAGGTGGGACATGGCGATCATTGTGATAGTGATAGAGGAAAAGGTAAACATCAAGGGAAAAGGTAAAACAAGTGACTAAAAAGCCTTCTTTGAGGATACTTGTAAAGGAGGCGGAACCCAAAGAGGAGAAGATGTCTAGCCAAGAAGAGGCTTCATTGGCCCTCCTATGTCTTCAAGGTAAGCCTCCTTTGAAAGAATTTGACCAAGACCTAGAAAGGGAGGACATCAAATATGAGATCCGAGAGATTCTCTTGTGCACCCTACATCCAATTATAGTCGATAGTCAAGAATTTCTCTTTCTTGACAACATTACCCACTTCCTTGAAATGCATCAAGACGAATCCCTCTCTATTCTTGAAATCTATGTTGGGGTTCGTGATACAATGAACCCGTCATAAGACCGAGTTCCGAGTGGACTACTCCTCTCCTCACCTCATCAACATGCTAGCCTTCCCAGACGGACATAATTACATGGATTCCTTCATGGCAGCAACTCGAAAAACCATTCATGAGGAGAAAGATTTCTACATGAGTGTTCCCGAGAGTAGATTTTCTCCCCACTAACATTTCATGTGCTTGGAGCGCATTGATTGCTGGAAAGAAGGGGAGAGTGGTTGCTTGAAACAATTAAACACTTTCTCACAAACATCATCATCAACCTGTCAGTCTCTTTTTTCAATATTCAAGCACACACACAGACCTAGACTGTGACAATAGACACACACACAAGAGAACAAATTGACAAGGGAAGAGTGTAAGAGGGGTGTAAGAGATGTAGATATAATCATGGAGTACACAGAGAAACACAACATAGTCTACAAGAGAGGAAAGGAGAAAATTAAGAGAACATACACAAAAAGGCCTTAAGATTGCAGCCCCAAACTCCACGGCATCTCTTGTGGAGTTTGGTATTTGGTTTTGATTTCTTATACCAAAAGTTGGAGGCCCCTCTTTTACACTTTAGCCCCACTTTAGTTATGAGTGGTACACACTACTTATTGCATGACCCTCTTAGGGTGAGTTCTCAATGTCATATTTACAAAGCAACCATAGTGGCTTATTGATAAAATATCTAAACTAATGTGCTAGGATAAAATGACAGAGAGAATTATTATTTCCCGGTGCCTCCTCGTCAACTCCCAAAGTTCCAATATACAAACCATCATGCACTCATTGTTAGTAAAATTCAAATAGTATAATTAACCATTAAGGGAGCTATCCCAATTGCAGTTAACCACATGCAATAGGAGGGTGCCCAATTTTGTAACATCCCTCCCACCAAGGATAGCATTTGTCCTTAGTTACTCACTAAAGAATCAATCGGACCGTGAGCAAGTGTGGAGAAGGTCTAGGCAGCTGAAGGAAAAAAAATTAGGCATACATTTGGCATCCTATTGAGAGTGGCCTTTTAAGGTCAAAAGATAGTGGTTATAAACCATGCCAATGCGTGTGGTGGTGGCCTCCTGATCAACCATTTGTGTAGGGATGAGTTGTTCTTCTTGGTCCACAAGTGAAGGTGGATCCTCATAAATGTGTTGTGTAGGTAGGGGTCCTCTGAAGGTCTTAAAAGATTAATGTGGAAAGCATTGTGAATGAGCCAACGTAAAGGTAGGTCTAAATGAAAGGAAACATCATTAATCACAACAAAAATTTTGAAAGGACCATAAAAACGAGGAGCACGTTCAACGAAAACATTACTATCAACATTTTTTTATCCTTGGTTTTTCAATGCGAAGCATAACATAATCACCTTATATGAATTGGTGTGTCGTGCGGTGCTTATTAGCATGCTTAGTGTAAAATTCTTGTGAGTGGTTAATGCAAGTATGGACACTTGCATGAATATCATAAAATTTAGCAATAAAATCATCAACGGCATGCATAATATTGGAATGACGTGAAGCAAGAGTAGCTAGAGAATGACCATACACAATTTCAAATGAAGATTTACATGTGGCAGTGTGAGTGGTGTTGTTATATGAAAACTGTAGAATATACAATAATCATCCCATTTCCTAGATTGAGAAGAAACATAAGATTTAACCAATTCATTGATAGTGCGATTAGTGACATTGATTTAACCATTGGACTCAAGATGGAATGCAGGAGTAAAATCAAGTGTGGCTCCAAGATTTTCAAAAACAGTAGTCCAAAAAGCACTACAAAATTTGGAATCTCAATCAATTATCATAACTTTAGACAAACCATGATTTGGAAAGACAGCTTGAAGAAATAGAAGTGGAGCTAGATGTGTTGTGAGTGTTTTCTTACAAGGAATGAAGTATGCCTGTTTAGAAAAAAGGTCAACTACATTCCAAATCATATTATGCTTGTGAACAGATGAGTGGAAATCTAGTGACAAAATCCATTGAAATATGTTCCAAAGGTTTTTCAGGAATAGGGAGAGAATGTAAAGTCCCAATTTCTTACCTGTTGGCTGCTTTGACCCTTTGACAAACCAAACAAGTTGAAATATAGTATTTAAAATTAATTTTCATTGTAGGCCAGTAGGAATCACGACATAAGTTTTGAAAAGTAGCAGCAAATCCTCTATGTCTAACATAGGGTGGTTTGTGCAACTCTCCAATGATCAATGTACAAAATGGTTTAGCTACACACAATTTCTGTTTGAAATATAGAAAGTTTTCTTGAATAGTGTATTCCAAAAATACGTGCACAGAGTTGTCAATCATATTCAACCATGTGGTCTTGAAGTCATCATCTTCTGCATAAGTGTTAGGCATTGAATCAAATGAATTACATATAATGGTTGATAGGTTATTAAGAAAGGGTCTTAGACTCAAAGCATCAGCTACAACATTCTCCTTACTAGGTTGGTATTGAATGCTGGGTTGAAAACTTTGAATGAAGGAAGCCCACTTAATATGTCCATCATCTATTAAGGGTTGAGACAATAAATACTTGATACTTTGTTGATCAGTTCTAATGATTAAATCCTAAATAGTGTTTCCAAATTTTTAAAGCATGTACAAAAGTAGTCAACTCTTTGTCATATGCACTAATTTTTTCTTCAAATGGTTTAAACTACGACTTTCAAATGCGAGTGGATGTTATCTTGCATAAGGACTGCACCAATACCTTTTCCACTAGCTTCACCGACTACGACAAATAATGGTGTATCAAAATTAGGCAATTGCAATATTGGTGCATTTATCAAAGCATTCTTGACTGCATTAAAGGAACTTCCTTGCAAATCAAACCATACATAAGGAGAATTTTTCTTTAACAGGAGAGTGAGGTAACGAGATTTATAAGAAAATTTACGTACAAACTTCCTATAATAACTGCATAGACCAATAAAAGAACAAAGTTCATGCAATTTTTTTGGGTCTAGGCCATGATTGAATGGATTCAATTTTCTTAGGGTCTACATGTTTTTGTTTTCCCGATACAATGTGTCCCAAATATTCAATTTCAGATTGAAAAAAGGAACTCTTTTCAGGATTCATATACAAGTGATTTTGTTCAAGCAGATTAAATACACATGTTAAGTGTTCTATGCTCTGGCTCAGATTTACAATCACATAGTCTTGATGGTGAATAAAAATTCTATTCATCATGCGTGTGAATGTGGTTGGTGCATTTAATTTGTCAAACCAAATGGCATGATAAGGAATTCATAGTCGTTTGTGTTCTGAAAGCAATTTTGTGGACATCTTGATCAAACATTTTTGACTTGGTGATACCCTAATTTGAGGTCAATTTTTCTCAAGATGTTTGCCCATTTTAGTTTGTTTGATAGATCATTCGCTCTAGGAAAAGGAAACCTATTCTTGATGGTGATCTTGTTTAAAGACCTGTAATCAATACACATACGAAAAGTTTCATTTTTCTTCTTAACAAGAAGTACTTGAGCTTTGTATGGTGAGCTACTGGGTCTGAGAAGTCCTCAATCAAGCTAGTTAGTGATTTGAGTTTGTATCGCCCTGTGTACAGTTGGGTTTACATGGTAAGGTGCTCTACAAGGAGGTTCGCTACCCAGTATAATATCAATTTTTTGGTCTTCTAAGTGTGAAGGTGGTATTCCAGGTGGTAGATCATGCATGAAACAATTCTAAAATTGTGAAAAAAAAATAAAAATGTAAGAGTTATGTGAGGTTTTGGTTTCAACGGATGTTTGATTTACCAACACCAAAATTGTTTTCCCTTATTTTTGAATGGCTCTTTTAGCTTGAGTGTGAGAGAGAAGTGGAAATCTTTGATGAGCTAGTGCTGCTTGGATGAAATTTTTATTTTTATTATGAGTGACAGACATGGTACGTGTTTTATCATTAATCAACGGATCAAATTCATGATGAAATGACATTCCCAAGATCTTATCAAGACCATCCAATGGTGCTACCAGAGATGTACGTGTTTGGAGGAAGGGTCATAGAATTTGTACCTTTGGAAGTGTCAGAATATCCAATAAAAATAACTTTAAGACCATGAGCATCAAGATTTGTTCGTGTTTCTTTGGGAACTTGAATATAAGCAATACATTCAAAGGTTCAGAAATGAGATACAAAAGGAATGTCACCTGTCCATGTTGTGATGGGTATCTTACCAGAGGGTGCAGTAGTAGGAAGATGATTCTGAATAAATACTGCTATCAAAGTAGCTTCAGCCCAGAAGACACGAGATAAACCAGAATGAATCAGCATACATCTTACAACATTGAGAATAGTGCGATTCTTTCGTTCAGCAAAGCCGTTCTGTTGAGGTGAATATGGAATAGTGTGTTCATGATGAATTCCACTGTCAACACAGTAATTCACAAACTCTTGAGAAACATATTCGCCTCCATTGTCACTACGAAGCTTCTATAGGCGACGACCAATTTGAAGTTCCGTAGCCTTGTGGAATTGTTTGAAAACAGATAAGGCCTCAGATTTTTGTCTAAGTAAAAATACAGTCGTATACGGTGAGAAATCATCAATGAAAGTAATGAAGTAGCGATATTGTGATCTCGAAGAAGGTAGAGGTCTGCATATATCAGTATGAGATCCAATATGTCATGAGAATGAGTTGTATTTGAAAGAGTAAAGGGTTTACGATTATGTTTCCCAAGAGCACAAAACTCACAAATTCCCATATGGGGATGAGCTTTAAGATCCATGCCATGAACAAGATCACAATGCTGAAGATCAAGGAGTTTTGAGAAATTAGCATGAACAAAACAGTGATGCCATACTTTGTAATCATGATCACCTGGAGCAGTAACAACATTTGCTACAGCATCATTGAGAGAGAGTTCAAACAAATTACCATTTTCAGGAGCAGTGGCTATACTCTGTCCATCTTTCTCAATTCGGCATTTGGTATGATCAAATGCAACAAAGAGATCAAATCCAACAAAGAGATCAAATCCAACAAAGAGACGAAGATCAACAAGTCTAGCAGCTGAAAGAAGATTACGCTGAAGATCTGGTACATGTAATACTCCTCGCAAAATTCGAGTGGAAGAAGATAAGGTACCAAGATATAAATCTCCAATACCCTTTACTTGACAAGTCGTATCATCAGCAAGATAAACAACACGTTGAACTGGTAGTGGATGATAGTTATGGAGCCACTTAGACTGATATGTCATATTTCCTGTAGCACCAGAATCAAGAATAAAAAGTGAACCATCATGTACATGAAGTATTCTGTCTGGAGCAACTGAACATAGGAAGCATCTTGTTTCTGGTACAATGTTGTTTGGATGTTCAGTAGCGTATGCTCTATTACGATCTAAGTCGAATCGACGCTTATAGCACATGTGAGTGGGATGATCAAATAGTCCACAATATTCACAAGAAGAAGAAGTAGAGTCTCTAGATAAATGTGGTTGTTTCGTGGTAATATTGTGTTCTTCATCGTATTGACGTGTCCGACAATCATCTTCAGTATGGCCATTTCTTTTGCAGTAAGAACATTGCTTACTAGGAAATTTAAGACGAGCGAAAATATTACCACGACGGCCACCTCTGCAATTTCCTCTTTGAAACGGACGCCTTCGAGCATAAAAAACACGTTCCATCTGTTGTGACTCAGTCTCCTCTTGTGAAATCATAGCTATATCATGACCAGCATTACGTGGTTCTTGACGTTGAGAGTATTCAATTAAAGACATGCAGGCTTGGTCGAAATCCCGACCATCTTTATTAGAGAGATTAGTAACAATGTTATCATAAGAGGAGTCCTTCACTGTATCAAGGAGAAGTGTAATCAGTTGCTTTTGTGGAACAGGATCTCTGGCAGCAGCAAGTTGATTAATAATAGATTTGAAAGACTCAATATGTCCCGTCATGGCAGTACCAACTTCATATTGTAGTTTGTTAAGCAACCCTCTCAAATAAAGTATTTTTGTAACAGATTTCTTCTAAAAGTTTGCAATAAGGTACTTCCATACATCGTGGGAAGTAGGCAGTTCATCCATATCAAGCAAAAGAGAATCACTAAGAGAAGAAAGAATATACCGACGAGCTTCTTTATTATGTCGTTGCCAATCCGTATATGCAATATTCCAATCTTCAAATATAGGTCCTTCAGTGAAAAGCACGTTATCATGCTCTGTATCAATAGGCTGAGGCAGACAAACACGATTTTCAAGGACAACATCAGAGAGTTCATCACCTTCAAGAATTAACAGCATCTTTGCTTTCCACCCTGGAAATCCTTGGCCTTGCAAAGGAGGGAGAGAACGCTGGCCAGAAGGAAAGCCGTTGACAAGAATAGTCATAGCCATATCTGGTTGGAGAAGATGTTGGTGCAGCCAAAGTTGGTATGTGCGAGAACGCACTCTATGCCCAGCTATGGGTGCTAGCAGGTGCATGACAAAGGGCTAAAGAAGGAATGAAGGTCGTGGGCAGGCCAGGATAGCGGAAATGTATGCTTAAGACGGTTTTTAAAGGCTAGGGCGGGACATCCAAAGTGATATAATGATGACTGCAGGTCAAGGTGTTCGAGATGCAAGAAATGTGTCTCGAAAGGTGGTATTTGAGATGCTCTAGAAGCTCGTCCAGATGGCTCGTCAAACGGGGCTTCGGTGTGAAAGATATGCCAGTCCAAAATTAGAAGGCTTTGCACACTCCGACGGACAGGGCAAGTACAGACAGGTGCAGAGAATGGAGATCATTGGATACACATGTAAAGTTCAAGCTGTGGAGCATGCCAATATTTTTGGTTTGCCATTCGGAGCTCAAACGGGTAAGTTATGGCCTATGGAATATTTGCAGGGGGTCGGGTATGTGCTCGCCGGGCCGTGTTGGTAGGCGCACCGACAAAAGTTTTTTTGAGCTCGCCAAAGTTCTAGAACTTTGTATGCAATGCATGGGGCTAGTCGATTTTTGCGGTTTGCTACTCGAAGTCATGGACATTAAGACAGACCAGTTCAAGCTCACAAGCAAGGACAAAGGAAAAGGATCGTCAGGTGGCTTTTCCCCGTTTTGGAATAATTTTTTCAACGCATGAGGTAGTCGAGACATGGCAAAATTCTCAAAGTTTGGAGCCGGTAGCACGGGGTTCCGAAGGTGGTTTGACGGAATGGGTGTTTGGCAAACCCGAGTAAATGGAGTCGCCGACCACGCGAAAAACGAATGCAAAAAAAACTATTTGGGTGTAAATTCAAAAGGCAAAGGTTAGCTTAACACTTTAGTGAGAAAGCTTCCAAAAAGAAAGAGTTGGCTGGGCTTGCCCATTGCATCTGGGATAATATGGTGTTGATTTTCGATGCTTTACTGAGAGCATTTCTATTAGAATATCCATAGTATCATTTATAAAGTGTGTTCGTTGACAAGTGTAGTGGACTTCACAGTATTGTCCGGAAGAGCCTTAGCTTCCATCCATTTGGTGAAATAACAAGTATCCATCAATATATACCTAATCTACCTTGGAGTAATTTTCTTGAATGGACTAATGAAATCCAGACCCCATTTCATAAATACACCCAGTGGCTAGACTAGAGTTAGAGGAGTCATATTTGCTGCTGTGGGTCTGCCCATCCTCTGGCTTATATCACATGTTTTACAAAAGCTACTAACATCAGCTATTAAATTTTGCCACCACAATCCAGCCTGCAAAATCTTATTGTAAGTAATATCAATGGAGAAATGTCCTCCAGAATCCCCATCATATGCCTCTGAAATAACTTGTATTCTCCCTTCCATAGGCATACATATTCAAAGAATCCCATCTACTCCCAGTCTGTAGTAGAGTGATCCGCCAACGATGGTGAACTTCAAACTCTTAATAATCAGAGTCTTTTTCAGATTCTGAGTCTGTTTGTCTTGGAATCCTCCCTTAGAAAGAAGCTGATACACATCATATTGTTGCAGCTATATATGGCTCACTCTACTCAACTTGGTCTCACCTATATATTTGTATCTTGTCCTCAATATGAATCAGTCTTTGGGAGCGTACATGGTGTGTCTCTTCTCTCTCTCTCTCTCTCTCTCTCTCTCTCTCTCTCTCTCTCTCTCTCTCTCTCTCTCTCTCTCTCTCTCTCTCTCTCTCCACATCTCAACATGGTATCAGAGCGGTAGCGATCACGCGTCGATTCAATTCATGGTGACAAAACAGTATGTGTATGTGATTCGCATGTAAGATTCAAAATTGCTACAAATTTTATTTTTTGAGGATTGATTCTTGTTAACTGTGGTTGTTTTGTGTTAAGAAGAATATGATTAGTGTTTTTTTGTGGTGTTTATTGCTAATCGATATAATAAATCATTGATTACGTTTTCTTGTTGATTTGTTTTTTGACACCGTGAACTTCGTCTCAAGTTTTGGGGGTCTTTTGCTCAAAATTTGGAGAAAGGAGAAAAGAGCAATAGCACTTTTCATCCTAAACTTGTTCGTCTCCTCAAGCTCTTCGATTTGAGTTCTAGGTTTGTGTTAATCGGAGTTCGCAACAGAAAGTTATGCTATTTTTACTGCAAATTGAGCTTGACACAGCTTTCTTTGTCGTACGTCTTTGTGAAGCGTCCGCGATCATTTTTCTAATTTTGGCGTTAACTTTTTCTAGCAAATTTAGCTTTATTCATATTGTGGCCGTCCAGCTTGCGTCTCACATCACTCTTTTTTGAGGAATCTTTTATAATTGACGTCTCCTTTTCCTTGCTTTTTTGAATGACGTATCTCACATCTTCGAACTTGTATAGTAGTAATAAAATTGTCAAGACTATCCTCACTAAGATTGTGCAGAAGGAGCCACACGAGTGGGATCTAAACTCTAGACTGCTCTCTATCATATAGGATAGCTTATAGGGTCACCACTGGACTAACACCATTTAGAATGGTGTATGGCACTGAAGTTGTCGTGCTTATGGAATTTGTAATTCCCAGTCTCAGGATGGCAGTAGAATATGGATTGGATTTTAATTCCAATCTTAAACAGAGACGGGAGGAGTTAACACAATTGGATGAGTTAAGACAGAAGGCTATGCTGGAATAAGAGATTGTTCATCAAAGAAGGCAACACTGGCATGATAGACGTTGTTGGGAAACAAGCAAACTGAAACACCTCTATAGCGATGTCACCCAAGAGCATTGAAAGAGCACAAAAATAACAACAAAATATTTTAGAAACTCCTTTGAAACACCACAAGTCCAATAGAAGTAGACCCTTGGGAACTTACTAGCCGTCGCCCACCTAAGAGACTATGTCACATAGGAGCAAAACCCTGCCAAAGCATGGATTTACAGCACACGCCAACAAATGCATATGAAAACAAGATCCTCTCCTTTCACAATCAAACATTACAAACCCACCACTTCAACATCAATTCCACAATTCATAGATACATGCCCTCCGAATCTGTCTACACACAATTTGCCACTAGGCTGCCATAGACATAACCCTGCAAAGAACTAGTCGTAACCTGAAGAGCACAACTCCAATTGGGCAGGGCACTTTAAAGTTTGAGAGAAATCTTGAAAAATGACTGGAAATAAAGCTGAAGATGAACAAATTTGATTCCATACTCCGCCATGAGAAAAATTGACGCGAACAGAAAGCTGTTCCAGCACGACTACGCGTAGAGAAGGCTAGTCGGGGCAAAAAACTGCATCCAAAAGCATCAAGAAGCCACAACGACCCAAAACCTGAAAATTTCTGATGTTTGGCTGAACGTTTTTAATTTTGTACATGAGTTTAAGTTATATACAAGTCTCGCTTCAAAAAACTCACTCACGGGCACTTACAGTAGCCCGACAGCTGTTACTAGACTAGCGACTTGCAGTGCATGTATATGTGCTTGCTAAAGCAAGATAAAAAACCCACAAAAAGAAATCCCACACACACTTTTGACATCGGGTGTCATGTCTGTATGTACAAATTTACAAAAAACGGGGTGTCAAAAATGTGTCCAACAACGTATCAAAGTTAGAGAGTTTTAGAAAGGAGATTTGGTTCTGCTCTATCAATCGAAACTGGGTCCTAAGAAACCAAACTTGAAGATAGCTTGGATTGGTCCATATGAAGCTGATTGGGTGTTTTCCAATGGTACTATAAAGCTGAAAGATTGATCTGGGTTACTACTGCCAGGTGTATAATGGGGCCAAAATCAAGCTATATTATGTAGATGACAAAGAGACTTCCAGGAATAATGATATTGGTATTTTGGGAACTGAAGACCATGAAAATTCAGAATCAATTATTTTAAGCCTTTTCCATGTACAACTAGTACCAGAGCTATTCAAAGGGTCAGAAAAGTCTCAGCACAACAAAACCATGTCAGTAGAAAAATCAGTAAAGTGTAAGAGCCACTATCAGCTCTAGGAACGGTAAGTAGTGGAGCTTTAAGTGCACGAACGCATATAACAGTAAGGCGAGTAGGCATTTTTTCTCATAAGACTCCTGCACGATGTTTGCTTGCTGTTACACATTAGCCATCACCAAGCTCTGAAGCCTCTTCCCGACAACCACAAACTTCTTCATTAGAAGCAACTGTCAATTGTTGTTTGTCGTTATACCAGACACATCAGGATATGGATTTGAATATTCGGGTAAGTCTTCTTCTTCTTCCAAATAGTCATCGTCTTCACATTGTATGGGCAGAAGAAAAATGTCAGAGAAGATGCAGGACACTTTAGAAGAAACTTTGGCACTTATCACCTCTATCAAAGCTTCCCTACCAATTATTTCCCATAGTAAGATACAGCGGTATGTGTTTACCGAGCAAGCAGAAGCGTTGATATGATTGTGGGATCTACATGTGGTTGTGCAAGCGACAAGAATTGAGTTTGACACAGCTATCATTAGGCAAGTTCTTGATTCCTTCAATGCTGATGAAGGCACCACTGTAGTGTATGGTAGGAAAGTGTCAGCAACTATGGACGACATTGCTTATTCTTTCAAGATGCCAAACGAGTCGAAGCCAACTGTGGAAATTGTAGAACAGATAAGTGGAGCTCTGAAGGAAGATGACGCACCCAAGAAAAATTGTAAGGCTAGTGCACAAGGGGTTCTAGTAGCAGGTGTGGATGTCCCGTTGCTTATCGGTTTGTGGCTAAAGTTGTGAGTCTAAAAATAACCCCACATATGTCTCAGAAAAACTGTTTGCTATGTTATTGGAAAGAGATTAGATGCCACAACTTTGATCAACCTATGTCAGATTCTGTCTCGTAATGTGATTCAACAGACTGCCAAGTTGAAGTCTCAGAGTGTTTTTAAAGCCTTGTATGTCTGGCAGTTTCTTTACTGGGAAGCTTCTCGTGATGCTCATGACCAAGTACGGATGGAGTCAAAAACCCATCCCAACATCTAACAATGTTGACTTATCAAGTTGAGAAGTTGAAAAAGGATATAGGGGCACAATCATTGCGGTATAGTGTTCTTGAAAATCAGTGAGCCAAGACATTCAGACATTGGAAAGTAAGTTGTTAAAGCTTGCATTTGAGCTGAGGCAGTTAAATGAAGGATAAAAGGAAGAGACTGAGAGAGCTGTTGACAAATTTGAGACTATGCTAAGGATGAAGAGAGTTGATTTCAACTCATTACTAACCAACCACACTGCATTGAGAGCCTCTTTCACAGAGAGATACATATACAATAACTTGGCTGATATTATGAATCTAGAAGGAAATTCCATTTTCAATATATAGATAATCTAAAGGCGCTCATGGGAACAATGCAGAGTGATTTGCAGGATAAGATTTTTGAATATAATAGTGCTTTGGCAAATCAAGTTATTCTGGACTATATTGATAAACAGAATGACCTCAATAAGGATTCTGAGAAAGCAGAAGAGAGGGAGGATGAACCAGTAGATAAACATGATGACGATAAGGACTCTCCTCCATTTCCTTCTTCAGGATCTGGTGCTGGTGGATCAGCTGCCATAGGGGGCAATCAGCCCAAGACAGACCAGCCAAACCACTATAAGGATTTGCAGCCGAGAGACCAAGGGGCTGAGGATCAGCAACCAGGCAATATTGAAGACTTCCCAATACACCAGTCACAACACAGTTCAGATGTGAAAGGGAAAGCTAAATTTGTGACTGAGAATGGACATGAAAATTGCAAAATCTTCAAAAATAAAAGATTGAGGCCTATTTATTAATCTAAATACTAATCGCTAGAGTGAAAGGGCCACCCTCAAAAAGTGGGCTAGCCCCAAAAACATCCCCTCGTCTCATTAATTTGGCATTCATGTCTACTTTTCTCTCCCTCCACTCATGATCACTCCTTCTCTCTCTATGTACCAGATCTGACCCCTCCTCTCTCTATAACCAAAAATCTCGGTTTCCACTCTCTCTCCAATTGAAAGAGTACCTTTCTGGCCTCCTCTCTCTCCAATCTACCTTCCCCTTCTCTCCCAAGCATAGCTATGAGTTTTGGCTATGAAGAGCTTATAATACAATCCATTTTCCCCTTCTTGGAGGTCTTCCTCTCATGCTTGAATCCATTCTCCAATCTCATCTTCGGGGCTCACATACATCTTGTAGAGCTTCATCTACCCAAGCTTAAGGTTTAGGGATCTTCAATTTGTAAAGCTTTACGATTAGAGAGGTTGAGCATAAAAATATTTAGGCTTTAGGAACCTTCAAGTTGCATAGTGCAAGAAACTTGGATAGCATGAGTCGTAGAGATCATTCAAAGATAGGCTCATTCCACTACAGCAACGAGCAAGACGACAATGGCCATTGGGTACCCACAACCTTTGTGACAAGCATGTAGGTGACAATGCGGCCAAGCACAAAGGGAGTCTACAAAGTCTCTCATTGATTCATTGGGCTAAAGTCCCATCAGTGGAAGGGTCATATATTGAAGATAAAGCAAGTGGCGGGTAGAAGCAAGCAAGTGAAGGTACAACACATCTACAAAGCTTCTCAACTACGAGTCCACAACATCATTGCAAGTGCTTTCCTACTAATTATAGGTATTTCTAGTGTTGTTTGTAGAAAACATTATGTTTTGGCATGAAGTCGCTAATAAGGAAATTCTATGGGCATGGTGTTTGGCTTGTGAAAATATTTTCCCATCAAGAATTATGAAATGGGAGCCTCTAGAGGCGCTCTTTGGAACTTTTGAGGCTCACCACATTGAGTCCAACTCATTGCTATATTCTAGATAAACTGTGTCAGAGCTTTAAGAACGGTCCATCTTCTTCTTTGATGCAAAGTATGTAGTCTCAACGACAAGGAACGGCTACGGAACCTTGAAAACACTTAGGCCACAAACTCCTCACAATACCTCTATTGTATTGATCAGGCATCAGATTGAAAATGAAATCTTCAATGCAATGAAGTGCTCGTACGGGTCACATCCAACAACATTAACATATTTTATGTCGTTGTATCCTTTTGTTTTATTGTTCAAGGTAGACGATGTTCATCGCACACCTACTATGTGGATTGCTAAGGGGTAAAGCAATAGTGAATTCCTTCCTTTCATTTTTTCGGGACTCAAAGACTATTCAACACACTGGGGATACCAAAAAGTGCATGGTTGTAACAAAAAAAATGATCATCCGATACCACATTGTGAAGCAACAAATACCATTATATTCTCTTAACGGAAATGGAAGCAGATGCGAGGTGAATGTGAAGCACTCGATTCGGACATCATTGATATGGAGCAAGTTGAATTGCATGTGTGCAAATAGAGGGAAGTGTGGGATGTGGCCATCAATACTAATTGAAATATGGCAAATCTAAGGGAGTACTTGGCGCTTAGGCTTGAGCTCAAGATGGACTACACATGTTTAATCGGCGACAACCCTCTGTGTAGGAGAAAGGAGAGGGTATTTATTTGTAAGGGCGCCCTCTTTTCTAGATGTAAAGCAAGAAACTACCATTGCAATGTATACTCTCATTTTAACATGATACATTTTTGTCTACTTTTGTGATCCGAGAATGTCTAATTTCTAGTTTTAGAGGTGTTAAATTAAGTGACTTTAGAGTCGTGGTGGGTGGTGAAGTTAAGATGTTTCAAACTATGGTGTTTGGATGGTAATACTATGCATTATAGCCCATGCTTTTTGCAAAAGAGAACGTTTAAATTTTAATCACTATTGCATTTTTAAGTTTATAAAAGTGTCCTATTTTTAATTGTCTCCTTTATAAGTGACTTGCAAAGCCTATTTTAAAGTCACTTTCTTGCTTTTGAGCTTCTCTCATCTTCTCCACTGCTTCCTTACTTTATCCATCCCCAAGCACATGCCATTGTATGTTGCACTCCTCCAATAAGAATGGATGTTGCTAATCAAGCACTCATTGCCCAACTCCTTGCGCACAACCTAGGACACATGATGCAGAAGCTTAGCACCGTGTTCTAGGTATCCATTCACATGGAGGCTACCACCGACCTACATGTTGATGACTTTGAAGTGGTTACATCCTACATGGAGACACATATAGAAAATTACTTCATCAATTTTGAGGATTAAGAAGATTTGTGGGTGCCAGTTGATCTCCTCAAGCACAGCTTCAAAGACGACAGTAGTTTCTGCTCCAGATTCGATATGGTGATCAAAGGGCTCACCAAGGAACATTGCCAAGAGGAAGAGAAGGAAAACCTCATAGAACTGGGCATGGGGGAAATCGGCACGTGATTTATGAGGTGGGACATGGTGATCGTTGTGATAGTGACAGAGGAAAAGGTAAACATCAAGGGAAAAGGTAAAACAAGTGACTAACAAGCCTTCTTTGAGGATACTTGTAAAGGAGGTGGAACCCAAAGAGGAGAAGATGTCTAGCCAAGAAGAGGCTTCATTGGCCCTCCTATGTCTTCAACGTAAGCCTCCTTTGGAAGAAGTTGACCAAGACCTAGAAAGGGAGGACATCAAAGATGAGATCCGAGAGATTCTCTTGTGCACCCTACATCCAATTATAGTCGACAGTCAAGAATTTCTCTTTCTTGACAACATTACCCACTTCCTTGAAATGCATCAAGACGAATCCCTCTCTATTCTTGAAATCTATGTTGGGGTTCGTGATACAATGAACCCGTCATAAGAACGAGTTCCAAGTGGACTACTCCTCTCCTCCCCTCATCAATATGCTTGCCTTCCCAGACGGACATAATTACATGGATTCCTTCATGGCAGCAACTCGAAAAACCATTCATGAGGAGAAAGATTTCTACATGAGTGTTCCCGAGAGTAGATTTTCTCCCCACGAACATTTCATGTGCTTGGAGCGCATTGATTGCTGGAAAGAAGGGGAGAGTGGTTTCTTGAAACAATTAAACACTTTCTCACAAACATCATCATCAACCTGCCAGTCTCTTTTTTCAGTATTCAAGCACACACACAGACCTAGACTGTGACAATAGACACACACACACACACACAAGAGAACAAATTGACAAGGGAAGACTGTAATAGGGGTGTAAGAGATGTAGATATAATCATGGAGTACACAGAGAAACACAACATAGTCTACAAGAGAGGAAAGGAGAAAATTAAGAAAATTAAGCCCCTCTTTTACACTTTAGCCCCACTTTAGTTATGAGTGGTACACACTACTTATTGCATGACCCTCTTAGGGTGAGTTCTCAATGTCATATTTACAAAGCAACCATACTGGCTTATTGATAAAATATCTAAAATAATGTGCTAGGATAAAATGACAGAGAGAATTATTATTTCCCTGTGCCTCTTCGTCAACTCCCAAAGTTCCAATCTACAAACCATCATGCACTCATTGTTAGTAAAATTCAAGTAGTATAATTAACCATTAAGGGAGCTATCCCAATTGCAGTTAACCACATGCAATAGGAGGGTGCCCAATTTTGTAACATCCCTCCCACCAAGGATAGCATTTGTCCTTAGTTACTCACTAAAGAATCAATCGGACCGTGAGCAAGTGTGGAGAAGGTCTAGGCAGCTAAAGGAAAAGAAATCAGGCATACATTTGGCATCCTATTGAGGGTGGCCTTTTAAGGTCAAAATATAGTGGTTATAAACCATGCCAATGCGTGTGGTGGTGGCCTCCTGATCAACCATTTGTGTAGGGATGAGTTGTTCTTCTTGGTCCACAAGTGAAGGTGGATCCTCATAAATGTGTTGTGTAGGTAGGGGTCCTCTGAAGGTCTTAAAAGATTAATGTGGAAAGCATTGTGAATGAGCCAACGTAAAGGTAGGTCTAAATGAAAGGAAACATCATTAATCACAACAAAAATTTTGAAAGGACCATAAAAACGAGGAGCACGTTCAACGAAAACATTACTATCAACATTTTTTTATCCTTGGTTTTTCAATGTGAAGCATAACATAATCACCTTATATGAATTGGTGTGTCGTGCGGTGCTTATTAGCATGCTTAGTGTAAAGTTCTTGTGAGTGGTTAATGGAAGTATGGACACTTGCATGAATATCATAAAATTTAGCAATAAAATCATCAGCGGCATGCATAATATTGGAATGACGTGAAGCAAGAGTAGCTAGAGAATGACCATACACAATTTCAAATGAAGATTTACATGTGGCAGTGTGAGTGGTGTTGTTATATGAAAACTGTAGAATATACAATAATCATCCCATTTCCTAGATTGAGAAGAAACATAAGATTTAACCAATTCATTGATAGTGCGATTAGTGACATTGATTTGACCATTGGACTCAAGATGGAATGCAGGAGTAAAATCAAGTGTGGCTCCAAGATTTTCAAAAACAGTAGTCCAAAAAGCACTACAAAATTTGGAATCTCAATCAGTTATCATAACTTTAGACAAACCATGATTTGGAAAGACAGCTTGAAGAAATAGAAGTGGAGCTAGATGTGTTGTGAGTGTTTTCTTACAAGGAATGAAGTATGCTTGTTTAGAAAAAAGGTCAACTACATTCCAAATCATATTATGCTTGTGAACAGTTGAGTGAAAATCTAGTGACAAAATCCATTGAAATATGTTCCAAAGGTTTTTCAGGAATAGGGAGAGAATGTAAAGTCCCAATTTCTTACCTGTTGGCTGCTTTGACCCTTTGACAAACCAAACAAGTTGAAATATAGTATTTAAAATTAATTTTCATTGTAGGCCAGTAGGAATCACGACATAAGTTTTGAAAAGTAGCAGCAAATCCTCTATGTCTAATATAGGGTGGTTTGTGCAACTCTCCAATGATCAATGTACAAAATGGTTTAGCTACACACAATTTCTGTTTGAAATATAGAAAGTTTTCTTGAATAGTGTATTCCAAAAATACGTGCACAGAGTTGTCAATCATATTCAACCATGTGGTCTTGAAGTCATCATCTTCTGCATAAGTGTTAGGCATTGAATCAAATGAATTACATATAATGGTTGATAGGTTATTAAGAAAGGGTCTTAGACTCAAAGCATCAGCTACAACATTCTCCTTACTAGGTTGGTATTGAATGCTGGGTTGAAAACTTTGAATGAAGGAAGCCAACTTAATATGTCCATCATCTATTAAGGGTTGAGACAATAAATACTTGATACTTTGTTGATCAGTTCTAATGATTAAATCCTAAATAGTGTTTCCAAATTTTTAAAGCATGTACAAAAGCAGTCAACTCTTTGTCATATGTACTAATTTTTTCTTCAAATGGTTTAAACTACGACTTTCAAATGCGAGTGGATGTTATCTTGCATAAGGACTGCACCAATACCTTTTCCACTAGCTTCACCGACTACGACAAATAATGGTGTATCAAAATTAGGCAATTGCAATATTGGTGCATTTATCAAAGCATTCTTGACTGCATTAAAGGAACTTCCTTGCAAATCAAACCATACATAAGGAGAATTTTTCTTTAACAGGAGAGTGAGGTAATGAGATTTATAAGAAAATTTACGTACAAACTTCCTATAATAACTGCATAGACCAATAAAAGAACAAAGTTCATGCAATTTTTTTGGGTCTAGGCCATGATTGAATGGATTCAATTTTCTTAGGGTCTACATGTTTTTGTTTTCCCGATACAATGTGTCCCAAATATTCAATTTCAGATTGAAAAAAGGAACTCTTTTCAGGATTCATATACAAGTGATTTTGTTCAAGCAGATTAAATACACATGTTAAGTGTTCTATGCTCTGGCTCAGATTTACTAAATACCAAAATATCATCAAAAAATACAATCACATAGTCTTGATGGTGAACAAAAATTCTATTCATCATGCGTGTGAATGTGGTTGGTGCATTTAATTTGTCAAACCAAATGGCATGATAAGGAATTCATAGTCGTTTGTGTTCTGAAAGCAATTTTGTGGACATCTTGATCAAACATTTTTGACTTGGTGATACCCTAATTTGAGGTCAATTTTGCTCAAGATGTTTGCCCATTTTAGTTTGTTTGATAGATCATTCGCTCTAGGAAAAGGAAACCTATTCTTGATGGTGATCTTGTTTAAAGACCTGTAATCAATACACATACGAAAATTTTCATTTTTCTTCTTAACAAGAAGTACTTGAGCTTTGTATGGTGAGCTACTGGGTCTGAGAAGTCCTCAATCAAGCAAGTTAGTGATTTGAGTTTGTATCGCCCTGTGTACAGTTGGGTTTACATGGTAAGGTGCTCTACAAGGAGGTTCGCTACCCAGTATAATATCAATTTTTTGGTCTTCTAGGTGTGAAGGTGGTATTCCAGGTGGTAGATCATGCATGAAACAATTCTAAAAATGTGGAAAAAGAATAAAAAAGTAAGAGTTATGTGAGGTTTTGGTTTCAATGGAAGTTTGATTTACCAACACCAGAATTGTTTTCCCTTATTTTTGAATGGCTCTTTTAGCTTGAGTGTGAGAGAGAAGTGGAAATCTTTGATGAGCTAGTGCTGCTTGGATGAAATTTTTATTTTTATTATGAGTGACAGACATGGTACGTGTTTTATAATTAATCAACGGATCAAATTCATGATGAAATGACATTCCCAAGATCTTATCAAGACCATCCAATGGTGCTACCAGAGATATACGTGTTTGTGTAAATTCTCCAATCCAAAATTCAATAGTGACTTGGGTTTTACAATTAAAACGTTGATTATTAAAAATAGTTTTGACTTTGTGAGGTGAAGAAATTTCAGAGAGAAAGAGTTGTTGTTGCCACCAGTGTAGAAATAAAATCATGGCTAATACCATCATCAAAGAGAATGGTGACACCCTTGAGTGTGCCTTGCACTTTAAAAACAGTGTGAGAAGATATAGGAGTACCTGAAGATGGGTTGTCATCATGATCATACTCAAGATGATATCCCTCACTGTAATTAGCTTCCATTTCATTGTTTTCAGGATTAGCATCTTTGATGAGGTTAATAGTAGCACCATTGGGGTAGTTGTTGTTGAAGAGTTTTTGGCTTGGATTTTGAGCGACTCCATTCGAGTGGCCACTGAATTTTCCATTGCTTTTAGCAGGACCTTTTGGGCACTTATCTACATAGTGACCACACTAAAAATATTTGATACACTTCACCTTTTTATTACCATTAGAATTTTGAGCAGGACGTTGGTTGGAAGAATTTCTGTTTCCTTGTTGCTACATGTTGTTGTTGTCGTTACCATAAGGCTGAGAAGTTTTTTCAAAGTTGTCAATATCTCCTTCTCTTAAAAAAGGTATGGCTTTGATGTTTGTTCTTGTCAAAGTTAGGAGAGAAAGAAGCTCTCTTGATACGGTTAGTATTAGCAGTTTGTTCGGTGTGAGAGGATTGTCCACCTTTCTTCTTCTCCACCTTAAGGGACAAATTAATAGCCTTTGACAGTGAATCCAATTCAAACATATCTACCTCAGAACCAATTTATAGTGCCAAGCTTGATATATACTTACGCTTCAATTTTCTGCGTCTGAGATGTTCAATAGCTTGCCATTGAATTAAACAGTTCCAAAAACCCATCAGTGTAACAAACAAATTAATAGCCTTTGACAGTGAATCCAATTCAAACATATCTACCTCAAAACCAATTTATAGTGCCAAGCCTGATATATACTTATGCTTCAATTTGCTGCGTCTGACATGTTCAATAGCTTTCCATTGAATTAAACAGTTCCAAAACCCATCAGTGTAACCTTGGATATCTTCATTTTGACCTTGACAAATTAAATCGCACTGGCGTCGTACCTTAGTTTTATACTATGTGGGCAGTAATTGAGGTAAAAATAGCTTTTTGAATGCATGCCAGGTATGTGGTCTTTTACCATGCTGTTTGGTGGTGTCCCACCACAATGTAGCGCTATTGGTGAGATGATTTGATGCACACTTTACCATTTCACGTTCAGGAAAGTCTTCATCATGAAAATAGTCACCTAATTGACTAACCCATGCTAGCATCTTTAGTGCCATCAAAATCCTTGATAGTGAAGGATTTTCTGCTAATTTTGTTTTGCTTGGGTGGCGGTGCAGATTCTATGCGTGCAAAATGCAATAATTTATCTTCAAGATCTTGCCTGCGCATACATTCATATGTGAGAGATTGTTGTAAATTTGTGAGCTGTTGAGCAACTGTGGGAGGCTGTGAAAGATGTGCCATGATTGTGTGCTTTGTTTCTCTCTCTTAAAATAAAATAAAATTAATAAGTGGTTTTTTAATTTAAAATGGTCATATAGAGATATTTACAGATGCAATATGAAAAATAAGTGAGAGAGAGTAAAAGAAATAGCAAAAAAAAAATGTACTTAGCTTCAAAATCATGTTGGCATCTAGTCCATTTCTGCGATGCGCTAGGAAACTACCTGCGAGTAGGTCGAGTTTGTGGCGTCCAGAAAGAAAAGCCTACACTCCAATTTTGATCCCTAGAAATTAGGGGCTGGTAGATCCAACATTTTTGTCCACATGGCTTCCTCCTATTGCTCCACTATTCAAACACTATCATTAAGCTTCAGGAAGATTAAAGGGCCAAGAAAACCCCAAACAAGTCCTAATGAAATTTTTAACATGCTATTATGTGAATCAAGGCTATATTTTATGTATATCCACGTAGTAGTTTCCAAAGTTTGAGATATGCTATTAGTATGTAAACTTGGGGGGACTTTGTAATATTTCTAAATGGTCTCACTTGGTGCCAAGAGGACTTATGTTGTACGTATCACAACGCTAGGTCTAGATTTCGAGACAACTAGCCATAGATGGGCAGCAAGGCCAGACAATTTTGAGTTCTTCTTGTTTTTTCATGTCTCTAACCTTCAATTTGGAAGCATCTCCTAATGTTCAAAGAAAAAGTCCTTTGAAGGACATAATGAGAAGCAAGACTTATACTCCCTACCAAGGTATTCTCATTAACTTATGATCAAAGGAAATGTCACATAGGTTTGGGGAGTTGGCATTCTTGTATGACAAGTTCAACTCATTCTTGAATGTCTCAAAATTAGTTTCGGACAGTGTTAGGCACTTAAATGTATCGACTCAAACCTTTCAGGCCGTTGTTGTCACCAAGGGTGCCTTATCACTCTGTTTTTTCAACTTGTATGTATAGAATGCCAGTAAGGTGGACTTAATTTCACTAAATCAATGTTTACACTTCCACTCTAACCCTAGATACACTTTCACGAATATCATTCTCCACTTAATAGTCAAGGTGGACTCAATTTGATGTGTTCATGCACTAGAATCACATGTTCTTTAAGATAAGGTAAGACCTTATTTGTTTCCAATGATTTTATTGATATTATTATGTTCAAAGTATTGTAGGGGATACTAATAATAACCTTCTAATCAAAGAGATATTAATACTAGTATATTTTCTTGTGCCTGTTGCACATGACTACATTGAAAGCATTCATTATCACTGGTTATATGCATAAGGTTCCTACACTACAGATTATGATTAATTTCTATAGAGAATACGCATGGTCTCACTATCAAAGTATCTTTTCCATGAGATAACATGACTCTTCTAAGAGAGCATCAATGTAGGCATTCTGTTGTTTCAAAAACCAAATGATATCTAGTACATATGACTACCTTCTTTTTGGTGTTGGAAGTCTCTCTTCTTCCAACGGGGAGATATGATTATTTCAATATATGATCATTTGTAAATAACTCTCCAACTTAAGAGGATATAGGCTCCCTTGTCTATAGCAACAAGTGTGTCTTCGAGATCGTTTTTTTTGGGTTAGACCCAAGTTGTTCGTAGCAAATTATTGCATAAGTGTTGATGGTCACTTGAATGGCCTCTTTCACACTTGTACCTTCAAGGAAATAAGTTCTCAAATTCCAAGGGGTAGTATTTAAGTTCACTTTACCAAGTTGCTTAAAATCAATATTGGTACCACGGTAAATTATGCTAGTCTAATCAGCCACAAAATGGTTTTAGTAGTTTCCTTTCAGAATCTGACTAAGGGGTTCAGACTCCAAGAAAACACCAACTATTCTTAGTTTAAAAAAATTTATCTTCAATAATCTCTACTTTTAGTGTTTAACAGATCAAACAAATATTGGATCTTTGAGACAGCTCGTGCTTTTGTAACGTAGCTTTGACGATTGAAACTTTCCTTTGACCTCAAGGCTCGGGGGGGTCACTATGTGTAAAACTACTATATCACGTGCGTTCAAGACATGTGTGTAAAACCCGTTATCTTTGAATCTTGTTAAGAATATAAAGTACCCTTTTCTTTTAAAATCTGTAAGTTTTTTAAAAAAATGGAAAAAATAATGCTCTTTTGTATATATATTTCTGTAAGTTTCAAGAACTTTAAATACCGTTCTGTTGAACTCACGTGATAGGTTACAATTTTATTAGGTGACCTTCCTGGTCCTCAAGGTAAGTATATGGTATCTTTCACCTCATAATACACATATAATTTATTTACTTTTCTTTTTGGATATGCTTTGATTAAGGTTTACAAGTGAGATGTATGCATGTCCTGCAATGCTTTCATTCAGTTAGCTCTTTAGATACATGATAAGGTCATGTATAAGCAAAGAAATATGTTAGGTGGTGTACTCAATACCACCTCAAAAGCTTCCTCTTTTTCATATTAACTATTCATTCGCATAAGATTGAGGTTCCACTCTCTATGAAATAGTGATAGGCCTACAAGATAGGGTCCCATTTGGCACATGTTGTTAGTCACAAGATATAAAACATCATCTAGGACTTCAAAGGAACTCATAAAGTTTGGTCTAGCCAGTGTGGAGCAAGATGTACGAAGGTCCATCTCACTCTTGTAACTGATTGTTTCAAGCTACCTCCACACCCATGTGTGTCTCGTACTTGATAGATGTTATGTTCATAGACATCCCTATATGAGACATATTTCATGTGAGAAGAATATGAGTCTCTAAGAATAATACTCGTGTTTGTTTCCTCAAGTATATGTTGCAATGCTAGAGTCCCTAGGTGCCGGTCAAATCCTCTTTTTTGAGCCATTTCAAACACGTAGTATTGGGAACAACTTCAGTGGCCATAAATTGTTGGATATCTAGTAAGACTTGTTGATGTAATAGGTACTACTAGTAACAAAAACAAATGGTTGTTCTAAGCCTTTTAGGTGCAAATTTCCATACCTATTAAGCATATAACAAGGCTATGTTCTATTACTAAGAATATTTCATTGTTTGTGTCTAGATGTGATTTATCTTCAGAATCTATTATGGTTTAAATGTATTACCAAGGCAATCAAGTGATTATAGTGGAAAAGGTTTAGTTACTTTTTGTATAGCTATTTACACATTTTATTCCCTCATCTTTCATGCATGCTATGAGTATAGCATCCATCATAAGCATTGGCAACTACAAGTCATTAGTCATGGAAATAGAGGCTTGGATATGCTTTTGTTAAATGCATACACACTAGGCATTATGGGACCTAGAGTTTAGCAAAGGAATATTTCAAATGGCATGCAAGATCATAAATTGGATAGATTATGAAGCTTTTTAACACCACATGTGTAGTACCTCTATGGGATTTATTGTGAGATTATCAATCATCATATACGATCATGGATCGATATGGGTGCTTGTAGATAGATTGACTAAACTTTAAAAGTTTATTCCAATCAAGTTCTCTTTAACTAGGTTGGTTGTTAATAATCTGTATCAATTATAAATATTATCCCACAATTTTGTGCGTAATGGTGAGCCCTTGTTTATGAGTCACTTTTGGAGGACTATCTATAAATTGTTTGTAACATATATCAAATATAAGTGGTGCCGATCATCAAGAGATGGATGGGTAGCTTGTGAGTGTTAATCAAGTGCTAGAAGATATGCTAAGAAGTATGCTAACCAGGACGAATCCAGTTGGGAAGATTACCTCTCTAGTTTGGTGTTTGATAATCATGATGCAAAGCATGCTACGACTAGGTTTAGTCTCTTCATGCTTATGAATGCTTTCAACCTCTATCGCCAATTATGGTGGGGTTGGATAATGATGAGGCATGTTAGCAAGTCAAGGAATCCATCCACGATTATATATAGATGCAGAATATTGCTAATCGATAAGATAGATACAAGAACTATGCTGATGAGAGATGTTGGCAAAGAAGATCAAGGTACTCTCACATGTTCTAGTACCTTCAAAAAGTCTAAAATGTGGTATCTCGTTTAAAGACTTATGTGAGTTATAAATGGAATCTACATATTATTTTACTCATTCGATTTTGCATAAAAGTTGTTTACAAAAATGCTTAGAAAGGGGGTCGAGATAATCATGTCGACAATTAAAATATTCTTATTGGTTTCATTGTCAACCTCTTGAGCCTATTCTTGATTATCATCATATCGATCAAGGGGAGAGTTGGATTGGTGGGCAGTGCCACTATGGGAAACATTAGTATCTTTAAGAAGACATCTCCACTTTTGTTTTCAAGGATGAAGACGCTACTTCAAGGGGGGAATAATGTCAAGCCAATGGTAGGGCCACAAGCAAGGCCTAAGCTAACTTTGCAATCAAGGGGACACCTATAGGAGGGCCAAGGGTCTATGAAGGGAGTACAAAAAGGTGGAGTTGAGCACGTTGTAGTCTTTGGCGTTTCATTTGGAGCTTTTGTTTTCTACTTTAAGGTTATTTTTTATCATCTTTAGCACAAAAATGAACTTTTCTATCAATAAAAATCCTAAACAACCTTGAAAACCCCCTAAATTTATGGAGAAGTTCCTTTTGGCTAAATTTACATGTTGAACATCATTTTGCACCACAAGAGATGACTTCATTACTGATGCCAAATTATTGACGTTGTATGGGCGTCAGTATGTGCATTGTTAAACCTGGTGGGGGATCCATTTTTTTTTATAAAGATAATTTTTGAACGTCCAACACTTTTTCTACTTGTCAAGCACTTTTGATACATCTTTTAAGGCCACGCATAAAACTTGCTTTTTTTGGTCGAGATCGTCCGCGTTCAACTTTCTAAGCAAAATGAATTTTCCACTTAAAACACTCGACATTTGTACATTTCTAAACCAAACTAAGCATGTTTTGATCCGTTAACACGCATCAGTGCCATGTCAACACCCTCGCGGCCTCCTTGGTATGGTAGTTTTTCCTACACGCTAAAGCTAACAACCGTGCCTAGTTCCTAAATGAATTGAAGCTCTATTTTGGTTTTCTTGGGGTAAATAACTTGAGATGCTGCTATTACATGAGGTGTCCAAGAAAAAAAAAAAAAGGTAATCTTCGGACAACCCATGTCATACTTTAATTTGTACATTCTTTTGCGTTCAAGTAGCAAGAGCAATGTCTGTCTCAAGTAAAATAGTTTGTCAAGGTATAAGTAGGATGTTAAGAGAGCTTCATCTTGCATATTGTCAAGCCTGCATGGGTTTCTCCATGCTCTGCAGTGATGGCAAATATACATGATTAATATACATGCAGTGGTGGGATATATACATGACGCGAAATATATACATGCTGTAAGGGGAAATATACATGAGTATTGTACATGCAGTGATGGGAAATCGGGTGGTTACTCGAGGACGCATGTAACGGACGTGCACGGGAAGAGAAGGTTGCGCGTGATGTGGCCCCTTGGATGCCCGGGCATGTGTCTACTTGCATGCTGCTGTTTCGGAGGTGGATACTGATGTTAACGAGCTGATGAGCTACTGAACTACGTATTATGTTACAATTTGCGCCCACACACACAGTAAGTTCCTTAATCATTGTGGCACAATAGCAAATCCCCTCTCTCTCTCGCTCTCTGATCTCTGTCTATCTGTGTGTGCGTGTTTGTTTAACACTACAGTCTACGCCTCGTCGCCTCCTCTCTCGCTCTCTCTCTCTCTCTCTCTCTCTCTCTCGCGCGCGCGCGCGCACATGATGCCTTCAATGACTCTCCACTGATCCCAACAAAGCGTGACAGCTGGGAACTTCCCCTGATGCACTCATTCCAGAGGCCGATTTTTCAACCAATCTCCCTCAGATAACCTTAGCCACAAGTCCGTTTTCAACGTAAAGGCTTCCGGCGCGGTATATAATGGTACGTACACGTGATGGTATCATGAGGATTCCCAATTTCCCATGTCTTGTGAGATGACACACACTCAAATGTGGGTTTCGGTGTTACCAACATAGGCCTAACCTTCCATACGCCAAGTCCGCGTCTACAATTCGCTGTTGATGCTGCTGTTCTAGAATCTTAAGATTCTTCCACTTGCGCGGCATTCCACTTTGAAATTGTATCTTCATTATCCACAATCATGCGCATAAACAGACCCTGCCTGCTCCAGCCCTGTCGTACGGTCCTGACTTAATGTGCACAGCTGTGCGATTTGTTGCTTGGTACAACCCACCATGTTGTTACTCAGTACCTTGTGATAGCTTTTATCATCTCTGCTCTATAGTGGTGAGGGCGGCAAGGAAGAGCGGTGCATGTGGGGAGAGAGAGAGAGAGAGAGAGAGAGAGAGAGAGAGAGAGAGAGAGGCTTCATTGCCACATACATGCATGAGAATGAGAGGCTTCGTCACGATAGACGCTCAATGCAAGAAAATGTGAAAATTGTGGCTAATAACATCATGAGCTTCTACTCGAGAGGCACCGCATACCTGTCTCAGTACTACTAGGGATAGAGGACCACCGCCCCCCCCACCGGAACCAGCAGTCCCCTGCCCCAATCTTACCTAGCTAGGTATGCGGTGCCTCCCTCACAGAAGCTCATGATGTTGAGGTAAGTCACAATGTGGGAATTATTGTGAGAATTTGTCCAAAACTCCTTGTGGAAGCATGGCAATGTGTTTCAGTGACTATTGAAGGCAAGTGCTTGCAAGGGAAAGCAAAGGTGTAGGCTATATGTGGTTTTCATCTAAATCCATGGTGTTGGTGCTACATGGTGTAGGCTATATGTGGTTTCCCTTGCAAGCACTTGCAAGGGAAAGCAAAGGTGTAGGCTATATGTGGTTTTCATCTAAGTCCATGCTGTTGGTGCTATATGGTTAGAATGCTTGGATCTAATGAAAGTGCATGTTTTAGATGTATTGTGTGGCTTTCGATGCACTTGAAAACCCTCTCTTACATTTACACTTCGATGCTTGGATATGATCAAAATGCAGTTTTTAGATGTATTATGTGGCATTTGATGCCCTTGTGAACCCTCTCTTACAACTCATCAAACAGAGCTACCATCGAAAAGTTATAGCACTTTGAAGTTGTGGCGTTTTGTAGGTTCATGTCTAATGGTGTTGATGTACTTATAGTCGGAATGGTGGTTAAAGATATATTGATTTGAAGTGTTTGAGGATGGTCTTCAGCTGAGCTTACGATTCTTGAATTGTACTCTAACGCCAAAGATATAGTCAGCTTTACTTTTTCTTGGGACCGAGTCTGTCATGATTTGGCATGCCTTGAAATTAATGCATTTACTATGAGAATAATAGGAACAAAGGCTAAAAATGAAACAATAACCTAACCTAATCAAAGCTTGAATAAAAACACTGAAGTATACTCAAAGAGAGAGACTCAAGATCTCAATGTAATGATAAGAGAGAAAAGACCTGCACATTGATTGAACTATCATCACGTTCTTATATACATTGTAGGCAAAAGGTGTTGTTTAAGTAGGTGCTAGATTGAAGGGTAGTTGAGCTAAGTTAGGGGCCCCTTGATTGGGGCTAGTGGGTGAGAGGATTCAGGACTTATAGAGGTTTCATCTTTATACAGAATTAGTAAAAGTTATTTCACATCCCCCCATAACAATGAACACCTTGTTGCATAGCATAATCCCCCTCTCAATGAGGTGGGCAAGCAGTTGGCACAAGTGTTGGAGCTACATATGGCTCACTCTACTGAACTTGGTATCACCTATATATTAATTTGTATCTTGTCCTCAATATGAATCAGTCTTTGGGAGCGTATATGGTGTGTCTCTTGTCTCGTCTCTCTCTCTCTCTTTCTCTCTACATCTCAACATGGTATCAGAGCGGTAACGATCACGCGCCGATTCAATTCATGGTGACACAACAATATGTGTGCGATTTGCATGTAAGATTCAAAATTGCTACAAATTTTATTTTTGAGCGTTGATTCTTGTTAACTGTGGTTGTTTTGTGCTAAGAAGAATATGATTAGTGTTTTATGTGGCGTTTATTTCTAATCAAGCTAATCGTTGATTACACCCTGAACTTCATCTCAATTTTTCTTGCTGTTCTGCTCAAAATTTGGAGAAACGGGAAAAGCGCAATGGCATATTTCATCCAAAACTTGTTTGTCTCCTTGAGCTCTTCGATTTGAGTTCTAGGTTTGCGTCAATCGGAGTTCGCAGCAGAAAGTTATGCTGTTTTTACTACAATTGAGCTTGACGCAGCTTTCTTCGTCCTACTTCTTCGTGAAGCGTCCACGATCGTTTATCTTGTTTTGGCGTTAACTTTTTCGAGAAGATTTAGCTTTTTGCTATTCGTATTGTGGCCGTCAATCTTGCATCTCACGCCACTCTATTTTGAGAACTCGTTTATTATTAACGTCTCCTTTACCCTGCCTTTTTTGGGTGACGTCTCTCACCTTTGGACGTTCCTTGAGCATCCTTCTTACGTTTATCGTTGACAGAACGCAGTACTCATATCTCTTTCATTCTCAATTGAGGTCTTCACCATATATGGTGTGCAGATTCTACAATCTTATCTTATACGTCTTCTCGCAACAAGATATGGCTATGAATATTCTCGTCAATAGCTTTCCTTGTGGCCAACGTTCTGTTCCTCTTTTCCAAGATCAAGGATTTCCAGGCTGGGAAGCAAAGATGTTGTTAATTCTTGAAGGCGATGAACTCTCCGATGTTGTTCTTGGAAATCGTGTTTGTCCGCCTCAGCCTGTTGATACGGATAATGATAACGTGCTTATCACTGAAGGACCTATATTTGAAGATTGGAATGTTGCCTATACGGATTGGAAACGACGTGATAAAGCAGCTCGTCAGTATATTCTTTCTGCTCTTACTGATTCCCTTTTGCTTGATATGTATGAATTGCTTACTTCCCACGACGTATGGAAGTATCTTATTGCAATTAAACTTTCAGAAGAAATATGTTACAGAAATACTTTATTTGAGAGGGTTGCTTAATAAGTTACAATATGAAGTTGGTACTGCCATGACGGGACATATTGAATCTTTCAAATCTATTATTAATCAACTTGCTGCTGCCGGTGATCCTGTTCCACAAAAGCAACTGATTACACTTATCCTTGATACGGTGAAGGACTCTTCTTATGATAACATTGTTACTATTCTCTCTAATAAAGATGGTCTTGATTTCGACCAAGCTTGCATGTCTTTAATTGAATACTCTCAACGTCAAGAACGTCGGAATGCTGGTCACGATACAACTATGATTTCAGAAGAGGAGAGTGAGTCACAACAGATGGAACGTGCTTTTTATGCTCGAGAGCTTCCATTTCAACGAGTAAACCAGAGAGGTGGCCATCGCGGTAATATTTTCTCTCGTCTCAGATTTCCTAATAAGCAATGTTCTTACTATAACAGAAATGGCCATACTGAAGATGATTGTTGGGCACGTAAATATGATGAAGAACACAATATTACCACAAAACAACCATGTTTATCTAGAGACTCTTCTTCTTCTTCTTGTGAATATTGTGGACGATCTGATCATCCCACTCATATGTGCTATAAGTGTCCATTCGACATATATCGGAATAGAGAATATGCTACTGAACATCGAAACAACAGTGTACCAGAAACAAGCTGCGTCCTATGTTCAGTTGCTCCAGACAGAATACTTCATGTACGTGATGGATCACTTTTTATTGTCGATTCTGGTGCTACAGGAAATATGACATACACTACAAGAGGTTGTGTGCTCTTGTGACGCTGTTAGCGACGGAAATACACTGGGTTTTTATAACCCCCAGTGTCGCTAAAACCGTCGCTAATAGTGTCGCTATAGGCGTCGCTAATAGCGTCGCTATAGGCGTCGCTATATGCGTCGCTATATAGAGACGCTCATAGCGACGGTTATAGCGACGTTTACACAAAAGTCTATAGCGATGGTCCAGAGCCATAAATAGCGAAAGTTATAGCGACGCCCGAGAGAAATTTTTTTGGTGACAGGGCATTGAATGCCCTGCCACCCATCAACCATACTATACTTGATTCACTTTTTTAAAAAAGTGCAAGGGTAGATAATAGACCCAAAATAGTCACCCACAAGATGCATTGTTTGCAAAATTGACAAGCGTAAAATTGACAATTGTACACATCATAGGCAAAATGAATTGATTGGAAAATGTAATAATGACAATTGTACAACATCATAGGCATAAAGAATTGATTGGAAAAATGAACTGCGGTGACAAATGTAATAATATACATGGTTCAAAAAGACGTATAAAATCCGTCTCATGATACATAAGCTATGAGAAACCCTAAACTAATGCTATCTAGCTACGGCTAAACTGACGTCGTCTAGTCAGACGTCTCATCGCGTCCAAGCGGCGTATCTGTCGGATTTTGCAAAAAAAGACAATAAGACAGCTTTCAGTAAGTATAAACATATAACGACATTTATAAAACAATACAAAAAATAGAAAAGAGTAAACCCTAATACTAACCATGTCGCCGCGAGAACTGAGAATGTCCATCAGGGCGTTTAAGCCCTTCCTGCCTGTGTACTCGCGCTCGTACGGTGTGGGATCACGTCCTGTCATCGACCACTGTCAAAACATACAAAGATTTCATTATGTTAGAATTAAAAAACTCATAAACCCTAAACTATCGCACATAAAGAGCAATGCGAAAACACTTACAAAATCGGCCTCAAATGATGCCCATCCACCGCTCCCCAAGTGGTGCGAGCTCCCTGCCTCTACTCGCGCTCTGGCTGCATCCTTTTGTTGCTTCCACTTGTCGGGATTCTCGCGCGCTGCTTTCTTCGCATTCTTCCAATCTTCTTTGGCCAGCCAATCTGGCCTGTTCCACCCATGCTTGATTGCTTTTTGCACTTCGAAACGCTTGTGTTTGCAGTATTCGCGCATTCGAATCTTCATCAGGTCTTCATTGAAGCGCTGATCCCGTGTTGGAACGGGAAACTCATCATGAAGTATGCTGATGACTCTGTTTTTTAAATCACTTGGTACTTCACTCCATTTGTTTAGTATGTAGTGTCTAAACAGCTGAGAGCAAAGAACACGCATGCGCGAGATCACCTTCTTGCCGTCATCATCCATGATGATGCCGCCGCTGAAGTCGACGGAGTAAGGAAAGCCCTCTAGCCGGTGATGCGTGAACCTGGGTGTCCCGGCAGGGGTCTCTAGCGGCGTGTCGATGGGGGTACGGACGTCAGGTGTCTCCACCGACGTCTGGGCCCCGAAGCGAGGAGTGTCGAGTGGGGTGGCTCCTGGCGGAGTAGGTAGAGGTGTGTAGCTGCTAGGAACAGTCAGCCGTGCAAAACCTGGCGTAGATGGCTTGCTCTGGCTGGTGTGGGGGCGGGCAAAGAAGGGGAGGGTAAAGAGCCTCGTCGAACACGAGGCGGTGTGGAGGCATTGGCGGCGGAATCCCCACAAGACAATGATGCAAAGACCATTAAATACAATGACGTAATGACGCATATAAATACAATAACGCAATGAATTGAGTGATAGAAGAAGCAAGTCGTAAACTCAGAATTTTCAATCAAAAGATGTGAGCGCGAGTAGAAAAGAGCGTTATACACCATGGAAGGTACTTAGAGAGCCAGAGCTTTTACAACACGGAGCAAAATTGTTCAAATACAATATTTGTGGCTTTAAGAGATCTCTCTCTCATCCTCGCATAACTCAGCATAAATTCCTATATCTATATAGAGCTCTCCGTTTAAACACATATCCTCTGTTTCATTTTGTAGCTCCTCTGCATGCACCGCATATAGAGTAGTAGCATCTTGATGCTCGTCTGGCACCACCGCAGCGGCTTCTGATTGAGCATCTTCTCTGATCTCGTCCATTGATGTCGTTGTGATTGGCACATGGTAGCCTTCATACGTCCTTGCACTACGAGGGGCTACCTCTATGACATACCACCAGTTTGATGTAGACTTTGTAGGATGAAATATTACCTGCCAGAGCCACATAACTTACATGAGAGCTTTCAAGCACATAACTTAAAAAAGGGGGATGTTAACTATTTACATACTTACTTGTTCACAATGCTCGGGTAGTACGAAAGTGTCTCTTAGGTCAGTCCATTTCTTAGTAGAATCCACCTCAAGAAAACCAGACTCTTCTCTACGCACAGTAGCGTTGCGACCCTCCATGATTATCTTGAACCATTGCACGTCGAACAAGTCGACAAAAAATCCTCTGTAATCGATCCTCAAAATTTCTTGCAGCATGCCGAAGTAAGTGAGTTCCACCACCACAGGATCTGCATCAGAGAAACGTCGTCGACTAGACTGTTCAAATTTTGCCATGATTCCACAATCTTGAGTAAAACGCTTTTTGTCGATTCGTTCCACCCTAAAATGTCGACCTTTACACCATGCTGCTGTGTATGACTTATACTACAACGAACAAAGATTATGAGTGGCCGTTCAAACGTTTAGAATAAAGTCACTAGCTAGTCGTACATTGCAAACTTACCTTGGTCGCGCAACCCCGAGAGTACTCCCACTCTTCCTCAATCACTTTGTCACCGCATTGTTGTGCGCTTTTCAATTGGTTGTGCAACCATCTTAAGCTCATGAAGGTTGGTAGGCTCTCCAGAACCGTCGGATAGTGCATCGGTGGTCGTCTTCCCCGTCTCCACTCGATTCGTGCCCTTTGTCGCTCTTGCTTTGCATCCTCATATTGTGAAATCCACTTTTGCATCACTGGATTGTGAAGCATGCAAAATCGGTTGATTTTAGCCTCTAGATCTTCCGTCATCTTCTTCTCAACACCGAGATTGCACATGACAATCCCAGATATGCGCTCATCATCTATGGTTCGCCATAGCGTGTCCCGGGCTTTATCAAATCCGTCAAGCCACTCTCCAATGTACACTAGGGACTCTGATACCAACCAACCTTCTGCCATGCTACCCTCCGGACGTGCCTTTTGACGCACATATCCCTTAAACGTTTTCATGAAACGTTCTAAGAAGAACATCCATCTGGAATGAACTGTGCCAGCTATTTCCACCTCATCAACTATGTGAACAAGAAGATGCACCTGAATGGTTAGCATGGTAGTAGGAAAATGTTTCTCAAACATGCACACAAGCTCCGCAGCATTTAGTTTGGCGAATGGTATGGAGTCTACGTTGATCTCCTTTTGTGAGATCCATTGCACTAGCTTTGCAAGTTTGTAGATTGTGTTACGGATGTCGAGAGACAAACATCCCTCAATGGCAACCGGTAAAATAAACTGTAAAGTATGTGTAGCAATGATATTAAAGTCCACATTTTATGCAATGATATTAAAGTCCACTATGAACGTACCTGACACATTTTATGCCAATCGTGTGACTTCAAATCGGTAAGCTTTCCTTCTTTAGTAAGACACGTTCGGAGCGAGTGCATTACGCCAGTGGGGGTCCGCAAAGATCGAATGGTCTCTTTTACTTTGCGTTCTTGGGCTCCTGTGAAAATCCATGGTGCTTTAGGGAGTTTTATCGATCCATCAGATGCTGTTTGCGGCCAATATTGCTCCATACGATCCACATTTCTAAGGTCAACTCTAGCTCCCAAAGTATCTTTCTTGCCGTTCAGATGGTCCCATAGTTGATTACCCACATTCTTGAATCCACAATTGTTGTAGCTCTTCCAATAGTGGACGAAGATACACATCCATATTCTTCACTTTATATCGCCCTGGCACAATCAAGCTTAGCCATAGGTGCCCCTTCCTCGTAGTCAACCACGGGGGAATGCTGTAGTTGACGATGACAACGGGCGATACACTGTAAGATGTTGATCTTTGACCAAATGGATTTAAGCCATCCATAGCCAGGCCTAAGCGCAAATTTCGAGCTTCCTTGGCAAAATCCGACCATGTTTCATCTATATGTTTCCAGGCTGCGCAATCTGCAGGAATTCGTAGCACACCATCCGAAGATTTATTCTCCTCATGCCATGATGCTAGGGTAGCCATGGACTTACATTCGAAGAAATGCTTGATGCGAGGAAGCAGAGGAAAATGTCGCAAAACCTTTTGTTGAATTTTTGTCCCGTGGAGATCTACTCGATATCTTTCGGAATCACATTTCGGACACTTCTCCATGTCTATGTATTCCCCTCTGAAAAGAATGCAATCATTAGGACAAGCGTGGATAGAATTGTAATCCATCCCCAAGTTTTGCAAAATCTTTCTTGCTTCATCTCGGGAATCTGGCATCACATTGTCAGCTGGTAGTATGTGCTCTTTAAGCAATCTACACAACATAAAAATACGATACATTCGTGTAAAAATCTATCAGATCATTTTACATTTAGAGTTTTATTAAAGTAAACTAATTGTAATAGATCACCTGAAAAGGGCTGTGACGCTAGTGTCACTCCATCCAAACTTTGCCTGCTTGTTGAGAAGAACCAGGAGTGCTTTCAATCTAGACATACGTGCTCCATTATACAATGGCGTATCGGCTTCACTTTTCATATCATCATAGATAAGCCTTTCTGAATCCATGATCGTCTCGATCATTTCATCAATCTCGGGCTCAAACATTGCCTCGTTGGGAATGTGCTCTGCATGATCATCCCCCGAGCTGTCAGAGGCTACATCTTGTGGCCTCACATATGCTGCTTGACCAAAGCGCCTGCGAACATGTCTATTGGGTTGCAAGATTGCTGCTTGTTGGCCAGCGTCAGAGTCCGATGAGTTATAATTGGCAACAACTTGATCTATAATAGATGGATCGAACTCGCCGAATTCGCGAACGTGCTGCAAAGAAACACGTCTTGTCCGTTGCACAACATGCTTGCATTGATTACAAGGACATAAGGCCCTTGTTGAGAGATAGGTGTTTCGGTTGGACGGTTTCACATCCTCGTCACTACTCATAATGAGGATAAAAATCTTATAACCTGGACAACAAATTTAATATTCTATTGGCATTTTTTGTCTTATCTCTCTCTCTCTCTCTCTCTCTCTCTCTCTTTCTCTCTCTCATGAGCGGCCTACTGTGTCTCCGGTCTCCCTTGGGTGAGGGGGCAGTCCTAGGGGAGGCCACAGAGCCCTGCTCTCTATCTCTAGTAGCAACCCCGCCCACCTCTGCTCGGGTGCATTCTCGCTCTCTGTAGAGCTCGTCAATTTCAGCCCCTGCTCACCCCAGCCAATCTCAGCCTATCTCAGCCTCGCCAGTCTCGGCCCATGCCCAGGCTCGGCCAATCTCAGCCTCGCTAGTCTCAGTCTCAGTCTTGCCCATGTTGAAGCCCGCCAGTCTCAGCCTCTGCTCACCCGAGTCTCGACCTGCTACACAGAGAGAGCTCCTTTAATTAAAATTGATTATAAGCCTTTGAAGGTGATTTTTTCTCTTGAGAGACTGCCCACCATGGCCACTCGGGCCTCTTCTCGCGTGAAGCCCACATTCGCCGGCGTCGTGGCAACACCCCCAAAGGTGGACAGCATGGCCCGGCTTCAACATGAAGTCGAAAGACTTCGCAAGGAAAATGACGCTTTGAAGGAAAGACTCGCAACCATCGAGTCTCGCCTCACCACAGTGGAGGACTCCAACAAGGGGAAGACGGAACAAAAGGAAATCAAGCTCAATACGAAGACGGAAGTCACCCTCACAGAGAAGGTCAAAACTCAAGTACAGGATGTCATTTTTTGCGAAGTCGAAGTTCGTGTGGCGTCTACGCTACGCGAACAACAACGACAAGATGCTATTGCTCTCAATGTCCGCATTGGCGGACTCCCGAGCGATTGGCAAGGAAAAGAGGACCCCAAGTTCCACAAGTCTTTCGATCGCATCCGAACAACAACCCCCATGATACAATTGGATCCAACGACAATCACCACTCTCGCTCACGAGCATCGCACCAACCATGCAATTCTTACCTTCAAGAGCAAAGCGGATCGAGTCAAGCTCCTTGAGCAATCGAAGCTTCTGAAGGACACAAAAATTTGGTTTGCCGAAGATCTCACACCCACCCAACTCAAACAAAAGAAGACAAAACTCCAAAAGATGTGAGAAGCGCGCACAGTAGGGAAATGGGCAGTTTACCGAGGAGGCAAAGCCATCATCCAAGAGTTTCGAGCTCCCAAACCGGCCCCCTCCTCCTCACCTACCTCATCGTAGACTTTTGTTCATTCCACCTTATCTTTTTTCTCCCCACTCGATGGACTCTCAGTCCTTAACTGATATGTATGAGACGAAATCCTTTGTACTGTTTTGTTCTGGTCCTATAGGTCATATATGACCTCCATGGACGATAATTCAATCTATCTATCTCTCTCTCTCTCTCTACCTCACATTCTCTAGTCATGTCCAATCCCCGAACACCTCGGTCTAGAGGTGCACGGAGATCAGAACCACCGGGTTATAATCTCGTCTTTATTGGTCAATACCTATATTTGTGGGTACAAGAAATCTACAGACCCACGTCTACATGATACTGCATGTAGTGGACAAAACCCCTTTGCTTCTTCTCTAGCTGTAGCACTTCACAACATCTTAACATCTTTTCACAGTAGATCTTTTCACTGTTCGTCTAACTCTAAACCCTAAACTGTAAGTAATTCATGCGTGGACTCGATCTAACGTAAATAAGCGTAAATCTAAATAAACGTAAATCTAACTAAAAATTAACCTAAATCTAATTTAACGTAAGTCTACATCTAACCTAATCTTTAACGTCTTTTGGGATAGTTTCCTACGACGTTAAAACTCTCTTCTTCTTGTGTGTGTGTGTGTGTGTGTGTGTGTGTGTGTGTGTGTGGGTAAACCTAAATAAACCTAAGTCTAATCTAATATAACATAAATCTAAATCTAACGTAAATTATGTTATATTAAAAACAAAGAACTAAACTACCAGGGATTATAAGAACCTTAAAACTGATTTAACACATAATTTTCCACATAACTCGGCAAGAGTTGGCATTCTCATCACTAAAGATGTGAGAGTTAACTTCCGGCGGTGACGCTGCCTCATCTCCATCCACATCTAACGACAGCAATTGGCCCTTTGGACCGTTCTTGCTCTTGTTACTAACATTGAAGTTGCTGTTGAATGACTAGAGGTTGTCTAGATGGTCATTGTGTCGGGGATGTAGTGACTCTTGCCGCCCTAAAGATCCACCTTCTTCCCTATCTTCTGAAGACATTTCACTAGTACTTTTGGATCGACGGAGCCCACCATGAGTGAAGGCAGCAATACCCTATATTCCATTGAGGGATTTCTTCACCCGCTTCATGCAGGCATCGTAGTCTATGGAGACCTAAATCTAATTTAATTTAACGTAAATCTAAATCTAGCGTAAATAAACGTAAATCTAACTAAAAATAAACCTAAATCTAATCTAATTTAACTTAAATAAACCTAAATCTAATTTAACGTAAATCTACATCTAACCTAATCTTTAATGTCTTTTATGATAGTTTCCTACGACGTTATAACTCTCTTCTTCTTGTGTGTGTGTGCGTGTGTGGATGTGTGTGCCAATAAAAAGAGATAAATGGTATAACCTTTCTATCACCCATGCCAAGTATGACCGATTGGTTATGCCATTTCCCTCTTGAATAATAGGTCTTGAGTTCAACTCCTCGTCGGCTAGATCTTTAGGTCTTTTAATTTTAATTAGTTTCCTACGACGTTAAATTAGTTTCTCTCTCTTTCTCTCTCAATGTGTGCGTTTTTTTGTTTATGCATGTTTTCTCTCTCTTTTCCTCTCTCAATGTGTGCGTTTTTTGTTTATGCATGTTCTCTCTCTCTTTTCCTCTCTCAATGTGTGCATTTTTTGTTTATGCATGCTCTCTCTCTCTCTCTCTCTCTCTCTCTTTTCCTCTCTCAATGTGTGTGTGCATTCTTTGTTTATGTATGTGCGTGTGCGTTTTTGTTTATGTTTGTACTCTTTCTCTCTCTCTCTCTCTCTCTCTCTTTCTCTCTCTCTCTCTAAAAACACTATGTGTGTGTGTGTGTGTGTGAGAGAGAGAGAGAGAGGGAGGGAGAGAGAAAGAGGGAAGGGAATCTGAGAGTGAGGAGAGGGAAGGAGCATACCTGGCTCTCCTTCCTCTCCTCGTGTGTGTGTGTGTGTGGAGAAGAAAGAGAGAGAGAGAGAGAGAGAGAGAGAGAGAGGGAGAGCATTACCTGCTCCTTGCTTGAGGGCACCGAAAAACTCAGATCTGAGATCTGAGTTTTTGGGTTCTCTCTGTTATTTTTTTTAGCCCAGCCGGCGTCGCTATGAGCATTGAAAATTTACTTGTAAATTTGCGACGCTCATAACGACGCTGGGAATTTTGATTTTTGAGCGTCGCTGTGTGAGCGTCGCTAATATGAATAGCCTCTTGTAGTGATATCAGTCTAAGTGGCTCCATAACCATCATCCACGGCCAGTTCAACGTGTTGTTTATCTTGCTGATGATACTACCTATCAAGTAAAGGGTATTGGAGACTTATATCTTGGTACCTTATCTTCTTCCACTCGAATTTTGCGAGGAGTATTACATGTACCAGATCTTCAACGTAATTTTCTTTCAATTGCTAGACTTGTTGATCTTGGTCTGTTTGTTGGATTTGATCATACCAAATGCCAAATTGAGAAAGATGGACAGACTATAGCCACTGCTCCTCGAAACGGTAATTTGTTTGAACTCTCTCTCAACGATGCTGTAGCAAATATTGTCACTGCTCCAGGTGATCATGATTGCAAAGTATGGCATCACCATTTTGTTCATGCTGATTTCTCAAAACTCCTTGATCTTCAACGTCGTGATCTTGTTCATGGCATGGATCTTAAAGCCCATCCCCATATGGGAATTTGTGAATTTTGTGCTCTTGGGAAACACAATCCTAAACCCTTTCCGTTTTCAAATACAACTCATTCTCATGACATATTGGATCTTGTTCATACTGATATATGTCGACCTCTACCTTCTTCGAGATCACAATATCGCTACTTCATTACTTTCATTGATGATTTCTCAAGGTACACGACTGTATTTCTACTTAGAAAAAAATCTGAAGCCTTATCTGTTTTCAAACAATTCCACAAGGCTGCGGAACTTCAAACTGGTCGTCGCCTTAAGAAGCTTTGTAGTGACAATGGAGGCGAATATGTTTCTCGAGAGTTTGTGAGTTACTGTGCTAACAGTGGAATTCATCATGAACACACTATTCCATATTTGCCTCAACAGAACGGTGTTGCTAAACGAAAGAATCGCACTATTCTCAATGCTGTAAGATGTATGCTGATTCATTCTGGCTTATCTCGTGTTTTTTGGGCTGAAGCTACTTTGACATCAGCATTTATTCAGAATCATCTTCCTACTACTGCACCCTCTGGTAAGATACCCATCACAACATGGATAGGTGACATTCCTTTTGTATCTCATTTTCGAACCTTTGGATGCATTGCTTATATTCATGTTCCCAAAGAAACACGAACAAAGCTTGATGCTCCTGGTCTTAAAGTTATTTTTATTGGATATTCTGACACTTCCAAAGGCTACAAATTCTATGACCCTTCCTCCAAGAAAGTAATTGTGAGTCGTGATGCTACTTTTAACGAACAGCTTATGGGAGGCTCATGGTCCATGGATGATTCTGATGATACTAAATCATTGCTTCAAACTTTTCCATTTCTTTCAGAAGATGAAACTCTTCCTACAGAGCAACTTTCCTCTTCACAACCATCCATTCCAAATGTTGCGAATGATGATATTGATATTTTTGTTTATCTGCCTATTGATTTTGAACATGGGTCATGTCATGTTTATGATGACGATATTGTTGATAATGCTTTTTCTACTTCTGAAGATCCCGTTACTTATGATGAAGCTATCTCTTCACCACAAAAGGATCAATGGCAAGAGGCTATGGAAGCAGAGTACGATTATCTTATCTCTAAAGGTACATGGATACTAACTGAATTACCTCCTGGTCGTACAGCTATTAAATGAAAGTGGGTGTATAAGACAAAAGTAAAAGCAGATGGATCTTTTGACAAGTTCAAGGCGCGTTTAGTTGCAAAAGGTTACTCCCAAGTAGCTGGTGTTGATTATCAAGAGACTTTTTCACCAGTTGTTCGCATTACAAGTGTTCGAGTTTTATTGGCATTTGCTGTTCAATTTGATTTAGAAGCTCATCAAATGGATGTGCGAACTGCTTTCTTAATGGTGACTTGGAAGAGGAAATTTATATGGAACAACCAGCAGGGTTTGTTATTCCAGGTAAAGGAGACCTTGTTGCTCAACTCCATAAGGCACTTTATGGTCTCAAACAAGCTTCGCGAGCCTGGTATACAAAATTTGATCTTTTTCTCACCTCTAAAGGATTCATCTCTTGCTCGTCAGACCCCAACTTATACATAAAACGCCAAGATAGCAGTTTTGTGATTCTTGCTCTTTATGTGGATGATACCATCCTTGTTTCCAATGATTTGGGATTTCTTCAGCAAGTGAAAAAGTTATTGTCTTCTGCATTCTATATGGTGGATCTTGGAGAGATTCACTCTTGTCTTGGCATTCAAATCCAACGGAACCATACAAAAGGTATTTTATTCCTTCGACAGTCAATGTTTATTGCAAATACTATTCAAAAATTTGGTATGGAATTTGCACATTCAGTCAACACACCTTGTCTTGCGAGCTCTACGAAGAATACTTCTGACAATTGCGGTCAACTTGTCACAAATCAACCTTATGCTAACTTGATTGGATGTCTTCAGTTTTTTGGCATGAACACTCGTCCTCATATTCTGTTTGCTGCTAATTATCTTGGACAACATCTTGCATGTCCTTCTCTTAAGCATTGGTCGGCTGCAAAGCGTGTATTGAAATACTTGAAAGGCACTACAGATTTTGGTTTAGTCTATCGACGACAACTCACATCGGATTCTATGAAATCTCTTTCTCTTTTGGGTTACACAGATGCAGACTGGGCAAGCTCACATTTATCTATGTGATCAAATAGTGGAAATTGCTTCTTTATAAAAAATGGTTGTCTTGTTTCTTGGACCAGCAAGAAACAACGTTGTGTTGCAGTTTCTACGACTGAGTCAGAATATGTTGCGGCATCACTTGCAGCTCGTGAGTTTATTTGGCTTTGACAAATGCTGGTTGATATTGGTCACTCTCCTCTTTCTAGCACACCCTTGCGGTGTGACAACCAAAGTGCTATTAGTCTTGCAAAAGACTATGTTCAACATAATAAGTCAAAGCACATTGCTGTCCATTATCATTATGTCAGGTATAAAGTACGCAAAGGAACCATTATGGTTGAACACTGTCCAAGTGACCAGATGATTGCAGACATTTTGACCAAAGGCCTCAATGAGTCACGTTTCATCCTCTTGCGCTCGGAGCTTGGAGTTGCTTCGGCCTCACTCTTTGTAGATTAGCTTCTTTGCTATTGTAATAGCTTTGTACATATGACATTGTAATCTTATAGGTACCATGCACTATGCACACTCCACATTTGCACCTTGTGATATCTAAGTCACTTGAATATTTGTACATAGATGCACAATTCACTTTCACATCATCACCGTTGGTTCATATTTCACATTGTATAGGGGCTTGGGTTTTTCCCGTTAACTCCCCAAGGGTTTTTTCATCCAAAGCTAGAGACCTTTGTTTGAGTGGGGGTGTTGGAGCTATATATGGCTCATTCTACTGAACTTGGTCTCACCTATATATTTGTATCTTGTCCTCAATATGAATCAATCTTTGAGAGCGTATATGGTGTGTCTCTTGTCTCGTCTCTCTCTCTTTCTCTCTACATCTCAACAACAAGTAACGATAGAACGTCGTCTATGATGTAGCAGATACCGACTTAGTGAGAAAATCAACCCAATTTTGTGTAGTGGGCGCATATTGCATCCGAAGAAATCATGTGGCCACCAATTCCTTGATGAAGTGATAATTGATTTTTTGTGTGCTTAAGTTTGTTGAAGAAACTTGGGGAAGCAACCAAGGAGATTGCAGACTGGTTATCACAATTGAAGATGATCGGTCCTTTAGAGATGGGGTATGGGAGCTAAAGTTTGTGAATGAGCTCATAAATCCATAATGCTTGTTTGCTGAAGAAACTTGGGAAAGCAGCGAGGGAGATTACAAATTGGTTGTCGTAGTAGAAGATAATTGGTCCTTCAAAGATGGGGTATGGGAGCTGAAGTTCTTAAATGAGCTCATAAATCCATCATGATTTCCTAGAACAAGGCGCGGAAACAACGTATTTTGCTTCAATCAATGAAAAGTCTATTTAAGATTTCTGCTTCACTTGCCAAGATATGGGTGTACCTAAAATACAGAATCTCTAGAAAAACAACAAGGATCATCCCCTACCCAATTGGAGATGGGTGTAGTGGGATCATAAGCATTGATGAGAATGTAGTGTTTGGTGATGAGCAGGTAATGAATTGTGTGTTTTGTGGCTTGCTTGTGTGCTTTGCAAGGCTGTGACATAGCTCTAGATAAAATGTGACCGGGTGCATGAAATGTGATAGCGAAGCTGGCCATAGAATTTAGGAAAATGAAGAGAGGGCCAACAGATCTCGTCGGTGGGAGTGTGTGCATGGAATTCACATGCTAAGTTTTGTTTCAAAGGGAAAGGGATTAATTCAAAGGAACAAGTTCTCATGCCAATATAGTTGAGAATATCTTTGATGTATTTGATCTGAGTGAGCTCAATCCATTTTCCATAGGGATCAAGGAAGATTTGATGTCGAAGAAGTACGTCATGGGTTCCTTGTCGTAGCTAATAGGGAATTCTCGTTGAAGACAGTCGATAGCACGAAGTACCATTGTTTCAGTGGTGCCAATCAACGCGATATCATCCACAAATAAACCAAGAATGGCAAGGCTATCGCTTGTACGCCATATATAAATGTTGAAGTCGACAATGAGTTTCTCCTAACCACATGCAATTAAAAAATTGTGTGTTTTATTTTTGAAAAAACTATTTAAGGCCATATATGCGCTTATTTAGTTTGCAAACATAATAAAGATAGTAGGGATTCCAAAGTGTGGTGGTTGGGTCATGTAAATAAGCTCAGAGAGAAGATCGTGCAAAAATATAGTATTAATGTCAAGGTGATGCAAGGGCAAAGTTCACTTTGCGGCTATAGTTATTAGAAGCCTAAATACATTCATGCCAAGAATTCGGGAATATGTGTCCAAATAATCAACTCCATATCTCTTTGTATAGCCGCAAGTGACAAGATGGGTTTCGACGTAGCGCTCGATTGTGTCATTGACAAAATACTTTTTTTTTTGAATCCACTTGTACGTGAGTATGTTATGATGTTCTAGGGATGGAACTAGATCCTAAGTATGAGCTTCTTCCATTGCTTGAAACTCGGCTTCAATTGGTACATGCTATAAGTTGCCTTCCCTAGATGATAGGGCATTGACGAGAGATATTTGTAGAATATCTTCTACCGGCTCAGACGGGACGTCAAAATGGATTTCTTCTTGAAGGACGATAGAGAAGCTTGAAGCAGTGTATGTATCGACGACTAATCGCATGAGAATGTAGCTACTAGAAGCCACCTGGTTAAGGTGGGGTGCGGAAGGAGAGGAGTCCAAGAATGTGTATGTTGTGGGAGATGTCGTTGAGGTTGTAGTAAGGGGTTCGACCTCATCGATCCCATATGGAGTGTAATAGGACTAATCTTTGAAGTTCTTAAAGTAGAAAAGAATGTAGTAGAACATATCTTTCGTTTAGCACGATTTGAAAGATTGTTGAATAGTCTATTAAATAGAGCTTATATGAATGAGTTTGAGATATTAAGAGAGAACATATATTCTTTTCTTTAAATAATACACTAAAGACGTATTTGATAAAGATTAATGAATAACAGATAGTCTGTCTATGAAAAGTAAAATTGAGATTTTTATTAACATCAGTGTTTTATATTTATGTGTTTTAGCTTAAAATGCATGGGTAGGCTTAAAATAAGTTGAAAAAGTAGTGGAGATCCAAAAAAAGAGGTTTTAAGAGTCGCGATCTAAAAGTTTCTTTTCAACCAAAGAAAGACGTTTTTTGCAATTCTGTCCGAGTTGCCTTGTAGACATACCTATTCCAGTCGTTTTGAGTACCTGGATAATTGCTCTCTTCTGAGTTTGTTTGTAAAAGTTATGATGAAAACAAACAGAAGGCAGCAGCAGTGTAGTATACACAGGGACAGGCAGACAGACAATATCATACAACTCTCCCTGCTATCAACCAAGAAGTGGATTTGTTTCTTTATGGTAGACTATTGCAATTGAGATTATAAAGGTACATAATTATGTTTTGTTACTTTGATTATCATGTTGAATTGGTTGCATGAGTATGTTATTTTGGCTATTTTGTAGGCGTTGCAGGAATCAATGTGTGAAACAGAATCTGTGCAAAGTGTCATGATAAAAATCTAACCTTCAGAGATCGCTTAACGATCACGTTCTTATCTTATTCTCGCAGGTATACTTGGTGAGAAAATCGAGTTGACTGAACGCCTTAAAAGCGGCTATTTTGAGAAGTCGCAGGCTTTTTGACGAAAAGAAGAATAAAAGCACGACGGATGGTGCATTTGGGGATCATTCATAGATCTCCTCTTCTGCGAGTGCGAGTGAGACGCTGCATGCAAGCGGATTGAAGCTCAGGGGTGGTCGGGAGGTTCGAGCTCCGTACAACGGAGTGCGCCCATATTGAATTTCTCCTCTGTTGTATCAAAAGTCTACAAAGATTCATCAATACAAAGATCTCTTTCTCTACCTTTTGCTGTCTATCTCTATTACTCTGTTTCTGTGACAATTGGTATCAGAGCAAGCGGTTGATTCTGGACATGGAAGGATACGAGAGGAGGATGAAGGAGCAAGAAGACCTGATTCGGCGACTATGAGAAGATCTGGAACAAGCGAATCGGGAGCGTGCTGAGGCTCTGCGGGGCAAAGCATCATGAGAGTCTGATATCTATGTGGACCTTGATGGTAAACATGAAGGCGAAAACGATGCTACTCCACCAGGAAACAATAATCATTGTGGCGGCACGGGGGCACCTGCGGTGGTGATGGTGGGAATGGTGGTGGTGGGTGTAGAGGTCATCATTGCGAAAAAGAAACGATGACGATATGGGAGAAGCAACAAGCAAATCATTCTTAACGAATGCTAAGCTTAAAGAGTTTGATGGCATAAGAAAACTATGCGAAGATTTAGAAGCGTGGATTATAGAACTCAAAGATTTAGATTATACTTTCATTATCGAGAACACGACCACCAAACTTTCGAATGCTCGAGCAAGGTGACCGATAAGACAATACGTACCAAGATGGCTCAATTGGAGACTTTTGGCAATGCGTACGATAAAGGTAAGTCATCTACCCCTTCTTTGTGATGTTTTATGTCTTTGATACGTGCTTTGAAAGCTTCTGTGGTCAAATTTATGCGTAAAAGTTGAGATTTAAATTTGAATTTCTTAATTGATTTGGATAGTATTCATTGCTTCTTATCGTCTAAATTGATTGGGAAATTAAACTTGAAACTAAATCGAGAAGTTAAAAGACTTGTGGACTTAACTAGTGGTAATAATAGTTTCCCGAAAGAGTTAGTAGAAAATTTGTTTTTTTTTTTCTTTGAAGAGTCGGAAGCATAAAGATTATTTCTATATCATGAACATTGATATGCATGATGTTAGCATTGGTATCAATTGGTATCTTGATGACTTCATTATGGTATTCTTGGATGATATTTTTGTGTATTCTAAGAATGAAGAAGATCATGCATTACATTTAAAGAAAACATTTGAAGTTTTGCGTGAACATAAATTGTATGCCAAAGAAAGTAAGTGTTCTTTTGCAAAGGATCATATTGTGTATTTGGGAAGAGTGATTTCTAAAGAGGGGATTCACACTGATCTTGATAAAGTTAAGACTATTGTAGAGTGGCCAACACCTAAGTCAGTAAGGGATGTAAGAAGCTTTATGGGTCTGGCACAATATGAGAGAGCACACATTAAAGATTTCTCTAAGATAGAAAGTCCTTTGACCGAATTGACCAAGAAAGACAAAGGTTTTGTGTGGACTTCTGACTGTGAGACTGCTTTTGAGACCTGAAGGCTAAAATAGCGGAAAATTGTGTTTTAAAAGTTCCTGAGATGGGCAAATCATTTGTTGTGTCTTGTGAAGCTAGTGGTGAACAATTAGGTTGTGTTTTGACCCAAGAAGGAAGAGTAGTTGCATATGAGTTTAGAAAATTAAGACGACATGAATTGAACTATGCAACACATGATCTAGAGTTGCTTGCTGTTGTTCATGCATTGAAGCATTGGCGTCATCTTTTGCTTGGTGTAAAATTTGAATTGCGTATTGATCATCAAAGCTTGAATTATATTTTCACTCAACCATTGTTAAATAACAGAAAAAGAAGATAGATTGAATTGCTGGCTGAGTATGACTTTGATTTGAAGTATTTGTGTGGAAAAGAAAATAAAGTTGCAGATGCATTGAGTCGTAGACCTATGTGTAATTTGTTGATTGTTGTGCGGTCTAATTTGATTGATGATATACATGCTGAAGTTGAAAATGATTCTTTTTATATGCCTATTTTGAAATTCTTGCATGAAAATATTGGTGAGATGTATGAGAACAGATATCACTTGTATAAGGGAAATCTGTATTAATTATGACCGCTTGTGTATTCTTGCAAATTCTGCTTTTAAGAGTCAAATTCTGCATGAGTGGCATAATTCACCTTTTTCTAGTCATCCTAGACTGAATAAGATATATGAAAAGATTAAAAGTTCATTCTTTTGGCCGCGTATGAAATTGGATGTTAAGAATTATGTGCGTGAATGCTTTCAATGTCAACAAGTTAAGATTGAACATAAGAGGATGCCTGGTGACCTTCAATCCTTAGACATTCCTTTACAGAAGTGGAAGTCTATATCCATGGATTTTATCATTAGACTTCCTACTACTCGTGGAGGGTATGATTCGATCTTTGTGGTAGTAGATAGACTCACAAAACAAGCTTACTTATTTCCTGTAAAAATAACTGATACTGCATTGACCATTGCACGCTTGTTTGTGAAAGAGATATTTCGTTTGCATGGAATGCCCAAGAGTATAGTGTCTGACAGAGATTCTAAGTTCATTTCTCATTTCTGGAGAGCGACTTTTGACTCTATAGGCGCCTAGTTATGCATGTCTATTGGTTTTCATCCTCAAACTGATGGGAAAACGGAGAGAGTGAATTGTATTTTAGAAGATATGTTACGAACGTATGTCAATGAAAATCAATTTAATTGGAATGAATATCTAACTTTGGTTGAATTTACATATAACAATTCATGTCATACATCTATTAGGATGAATCCGTTTGAGGTATTGTATGGCTACAATTGTCCCACACCTATTAATTTTCTTAACTCGAGAAATAAGGTAGAACTGTCAGGTGATATGCTTGAGAAAATGGATAGCGAGTTGGACAAAATCAGGGGGAATATTAGAGAAGCTCAAAAGAGACATAAATTGTATTATGACAAGAAACATCGTGTTATGGAGTATGAAACTGGTGATATGGTTTTCTTAAAGGTCATTCCTGAGAAGTCTCATTTGATTCTTGGAAAGGATAGAAGATTGTCTCTAGATTTTGTTGGGCCATTTAAAATTTTGAAGCACATTGGTTCATTAGCTTACAAATTGGAATTGTCTTCTCATGTTAAAGTGCATCCTGTATTCCATGTGAGTTTATTGAAAAAGTATGTTCCTAACGTGCATCATGTTTTACAGGAAAACTCTAAGTTGAAAGATGACGGAACATTGATAGTAGAACCAGACTTAGTGCTAGATAGGCGTGTTAAACATATGAGAAATAGAGAGATTGTGGAAGTTTTGGTTAAGTGGCAGAACTATCCAGTAGAGGATGCATCATGGGTTGATCTTAGTGTTTTGCAAAGAGAGTTTCCCTCTTTCCAATTGTGAGGACAGAGTTAATTTTGATAAGGGGAGAATGTAATAGGACTAATCTTTGAAGTTCTTAAAGTCGAAAAGAATGTAGTAGGACATATCTTTCGTTTAGCACGATTTGAAAGATTGTTGAATAGTCTATTAAATAGAGCTTATATGAATGAGTTTGAGATATTAAGAGATAACATATATTCTTTTTTTTAAAATAATACACTAAAGACGTATTTGATAAAGATTAATGAATAACAGATAGTCTATCTATGAAAAGTAAAATTGAGATTTTTATTAACATCAGTGTTTTATATTTATGTGTTTTAGCTTAAAATGCATGGGTAGGCTTAAAATAAGTTGAAAAAGTAGTGGAGATCCAAAAATAGAGGTTTTAGGAGTCACGATCTAAAAGTTGCGTTTTCAACCAAAGAAAGACATTTTTCGCAATTCTGTCCAAGTTGCCTTGTAGACAGACCTATTCCCGTCGTTTTGAGTACCTGGATTGCTCTGTTCTGAGTTTGTTTGTAAAAGTTACGATGAAAACAAACAGAAGGCAACAACAGTGTAGTATACACAGGGACAGGCAGACATACAATATCATACAACTCTCCCTGCTATCAACCAAGAAGTGGATTTGTTTCTTTATGGTAGACTATTGCACGAGTTTTGTTATGTTTTGTTACTTTGATTATCATGTTGAATTGGTTGCACGAGTATGTTCTTTTGGCTATTTTGTAGGCGTTGCAGGAATCAATGTGTGAAAGAGAATCTGTGCAAAGTGTCATGATAAAAATATAACCTTCACGGATCGCTTAGCGATCACGTTCTTATCTTATTCTCGCAGGTATACTTGGTGAGAAAATCGAGTTGACTGAAATCCTAAAAAGCGGCTATTTTGAGAAGTCGTAGGCTTTTCGAGGAAAAGAAGGAGAAAAGCACGACGGGTGGTGTGTTTGGGGATCATTTATAGATCTCCTCTTCTACGAGTGCGAGTGCGAGTGCGAGTGTCAGTGTAAGTGAGACGCTGCATGCAAGAGGACTGAAGCTCGGGGGTGGTCGGGAGGTTCGAGCTCCGTACAACGGATTGTGCCCATATTCAATTTCTCCTTTGTTGTATCAAAAGTCTGCGAAGATTCATCAACACAAAGATCTCTTTCTCTACCTTTTGCTATCTATCTCTATTACTCTGTTCCTGTGACATGGAGTAGGCTGATTTGGGGGTGTGAAATGGGAATCATCATTAGGTGATGGAGCCGAAGTTGAGGATATTGGAGCCGAAGGTGATGAAGCGGAGTAAGATGGCTCACGGGGAGGGGCTACCATCAATGACGCATGAGGGGGGCGAGTTGTGCTTTTTCGAGCGATTTTGTAAGAGCGAACCATTGTTGTCGGGACCGAGGTTAGAAATTTAGGTGGTTGATGGTGGGAATGTCCATCAAGGTGGAGAATTTGAGTTGATGGCGCCAGCCTATAGCTAGTGGAGATCAACATCATTGATGAACCCATGGCACACTCCTCCATTGCATCATCACTAAACCCATGGCACCTCCTCTCATCACTTTTAACATTCAATATTTGCCACCTATCATTTTTTTACAACTAATATTTTCTTCTTGCTTTGAGAACTTTCCATAATACTCTCAATACAAAGTGAGATACTGCAAACTTGTGCAAAAATGATCGTTTTTCTCAAAATTCTAAAACTTTTTGTGATATATGGGTAACATTGTATTTGGCGTAGCCACTCATGCCAGTGTCACTCTTCAAAAATCATAGCTTATAAGTCACCAGCGAGGAGGAGACGAGGGTCATGAAACTCAAAGCTCTTGGTGATGCGGGGCAGGAGGTGGTGCAGAGCAGAGGGGTGGGGCTAAGGAAGATAGAGCAACCACGGATCCTTGGAGCAACCTGGGTAGAGGGTGAGGGTGGGGTAGGGACAGGAATCCAGATGGTAATGCACAGTAAAAGGGATGCCACGGTGGGAGAAGGAGAGGTTGAGGTGACGGTCGCATCGACCCCAAGAGGAGAAGATGCTCGCGGCTTCTGTGGAGTGGGGTGGAGATGTGTGGGGTGGAGGTGGAACAGGGGACGGGATACTGTCATCTCATGGTCATCCCACTTTCTGGGCACCTCCTATCACACTCCAAGAGTTTGTGTGCTCTTGTGACGCTGTTAGCGACGGAAATACACTGGGTTTTTATAACCCCCGGCGTCGCTAAAACCGTCGCTAATAGCGTCGCTACGAGAGCGTCGCTATATGCGACGCTATAGGCGTCGCTATATGCGTCGCTATATGCGTCGCTATGAGCGTCTCTATATAGCGACGGTCATAGCGACGTTTACACAGAAGTCTATAGCGACGCTACAGAGCCATAAATAGCGACGGTTATAGCGACGTTCGAGAGAATTTTTTTTGGTGACAGGGCATTGAATGCCCTGCCACCCATCAACCATATTGTACTTGATTCTCTTTTTTAAAAAAGTGCAAGGGTAGAAAATAGACCCAAAATAGTTACCCACAAGACGCATTGTTTGCAAAATTGACAAGCGTAAAATTGACAATTGTACACATCATAGGCAAAATGAATTGATTGGCAAATGTAATAATGACAATTGTACAACATCATAGGCATAAAGAATTGATTGGAAAAATGAACTGCGGTGACAAATGTAATAATATACATGGTTCAAAAAGACGTATAAAATCCGTCTCATGATACATAAGCTATGAGAAACCCTAAACTAATGCTATCTAGCTACGGCTAAACTGACGTCGTCTAGTCAGACGTCTCATCGTGTCCAAGCGACATATCTGTTGAATTCTGCAAAAAAAGACAATAAGACAGCTTTCAGTAAGTATAAACATATAACGACATTTATAAAACAATACAAAAAATAGAAAAGAGTAAACCCTAATACTAACCATGCCGCCGCGAGAACTGAGAATGTCCATCAGGGCGTTTAAGCCCTTCCTGCCTGCGTACTCGCGCTCGTACGGTGTGGGATCACGTCCTGTCATCGACCACTGTCAAAACATACAAAGAATTCATTATGTTAGAATTAAAAAACTCATAAACCCTAAACTATCGAACATAAAGAGCAATGTGAAAACACTTACAAAATCGGCCTCAAAGGATGCCCATCCACCGCTCCCCAAGTGGTGCGAGCTCCCTGCCTCTACTCGCGCTCTGGCTGCATCCTTTTGTTGCTTCCACTTGTCGGCATTCTCGCGCGCTGCTTTCTTCCCATTCTTCCAATCTTCTTTGGCCAGCCAATCTGGCCTGTTCCACCCATGCTTGATTTCTTTTTGCACTTCGGAACGCTTGTGTTTGCAGTATTCGCACATTCGAATCTTCATCAGGTCTTCATTGAAGCGCTGATCCCGTGTTGGAACGGGAAACTCATCATGAAGTATGCTGATGACTCTGTTTTTTAAATCACTTGGTACTTCACTCCATTTGTTTAGTATCTAGTGTCTAAACAGCTGAGAGCAAAGACCACGCATGCGCGAGATCACCTTCTTGCCGTCATCATCCATGATGATGCCGCCGCTGAAGTCGACGGAGTAAGGCAAGCCCTCTGGCCGGTAACGCGTGAACCTGGGTGTCCCGGCAGGGGTCTCTAGCGGCGTGTCGATGGGGGTACGGACATCAGGTGTCTCCACCGGCGTCTGGGCCCCGAAGCGAGGAGTGTCGAGTGGGGTGGCTCCTGACGGAGTAGGTAGAGGTGTGTAGCTGCTAGGAACAGTCAGCCGTGCAAAACCTGGCGTAGATGGCGATGCTCTGGCTGGTGTGGGGGCCGGCAAAGAAGGGGAGGGTAAAGAGCCTCGTCGAACACGAGGTGGTGTGGAGGCATCGGTGGCGGAATCCCCACAAGACAATGACGCAAAGACCGTTAAATACAATGACGTAATGACGCATATAAATACAATGACGCAATGAATTGAGTGATAGAAGAGGCAAGTCGTAAACTCAGAATTTTCAATCAAAAGATGTGAGCGCGAGTAGAAAAGAGCGTTATACACCATGGAAGGTACTTAGAGAGCCAGAGCTTTTACAACACGGAGCAAAATTGTTCAAATACAATATTTGTGGCTTTAAGAGATCTCTCTCTCATCCTCGCATAACTCAGCATAACTTCCTATATCTATATAGAGCTCTCCATTTAAACACAAATCCTCTGTTTCATTTTGTAGCTCCTCTGCATGCACCCCATATAGAGTAGTAGCATCTTGATGCTCGTCTGGCACCACCGCAGCGGCTTCTGATTGAGCATCTTCTCTGATCTCGTCCATTGATGCCGTTGTGATTGGCACATGGTAGCCTTCATACGTCCTTGCACTACGAGGGGCTACCTCTATGACGTACCACTAGTTTGATGTAGAGTTTGTAGGATGAAATATTATCTCCCAGAGCCACATAACTTACATGAGAGCTTTCAAGCACATAACTTGTAAAAGGGGGATGTTAACTATTTACATACTTGTTCACAATGCTCGGGTAGTACGAAAGTGTCTCTTAGGTCAGTCCATTTCTTAGTAGAATCCATCTCAAGAAAACCAGACTCTCCTCTACGCACAGAAGCGTTGCGACCCTCCATGATTATCTTGAACCATTGCACGTCGAACAAGTCGACAAAAAATCCTCTGTAATCGATCCTCAAAATCTCTTGCAGCGTGCCGAAGTAAGTGTGTTCCGCCACCACAGGATCTGCATCAGAGGAACGTCGTCGACTAGACTGTTCAAATTTTGCCATGATTCCACAATCTTGAGTAAAACGCTTTTTGTCGATTCGTTCCACCCTAAAATGTCGACCTTTACACCATGCTGCTATGTATGACTTATACTACAACGAACAAAGATTATGAGTGGCCGTTCAAATGTTTAGAAAAAAAGTCACTAGCTGTTCGTACATTGCAAACTTACCTTGGTCGCGCAACCCCGAGAGTACTCCCACTCTTCCTCAGTCACTTCGTCACCGCATTGTTGTGCGCTTTTCAATTGGTTGTGCAACCATCTTAAGCTCATGAAGGTTGGTAGGCTCTCCAGAACCGTCGGATAGTGCATCGGTGGTCGTCTTCCCCGTCTCCACTCGATTCGTGCCCTTTGTCGCTCTTGCTTTGCATCCTCATATTGTGAAATCCACTTTTGCATCACTGGATTGTGAAGCATTCAAAATCGGTTGATTTTAGCCTCTAGATCTTCCTTCATCTTCTTCTCAACACCGAGATTGCACATGACAATCCCAGATATGCGCTCATCATCTATGGTTCGCCATAGCGTGTCCCGGGCTTTATCAAATCCGTCTAGCTACTCTCCAATGTACACTAGGGACTCTGATACCAACCAACCTTCTGCCATGCTACCGTCCGGACGTGCCTTTTGACACACATATCCCTTAAGCGTTTTCATGAAACGTTCTTAGAAGAACATCCATCTGGAATGAACTGTGCCAGCTATTTCCACCTCATCAACTATGTGAACAAGAAGATGCACCTGAATGGTTAGCATGGTAGTAGGAAAATGTTTCTCAAACATGCACACAAGCTCCGCAGCATTTAGTTTGGCGAATGGTATGGAGTCTAGGTTGATCTCCTTTTGTGAGATCCATTGCACCAGCTTTGCAAGTTTGTAGATTGTGTTACGGATGTCGAGAGACAAACATCCCTCAATGGCAACCGGTAAAATAAACTGTAAAGTATGTGCAGCAATGATATTAAAGTCCACATTTTATGCAATGATATTAAAGTCCACTATGAACGTACCTGACACATTTTATGCCAATCGTGTGACTTCAAACCGGTAAGCTTTCCTTCTTTAGTAAAACACGTTCGGAGCGAGTGCATTACGCCAGTGGGGGTCTGCAAAGATCGAATGGTCTCTTTTAATTTGCGTTCTTGGGCTCCTGCGAAAATCCATGGTGCTTTAGGGAGTTTTATCGATCCATCAGACGCTGTTTGCGGCCAATATTGCTCCATACGATCCACATTTCTAAGGTCAACTCTAGCTCCCAAAGTATCTTTCTTTCCGGTCAGATGGTCCCATAGTAGATTACCCACATTCTTGAATATGTGCATTGGATCGAGCAAGTGATTGATCATGAGTCGGGGCCAGTATGGTAACTCGTACCATAGAGATAGTCTCTTCATCCCTGGAGGCAATCCGTCATCGCACATCTCCTTCTGCTCTAACCATGCTTGTGCAGACATCCTTGGTGGCTCTCTTCCCAAAAAGCCGTCCCGTAACACATGATTCTCTGGAAGATACGCTTGATGACCTTCGTAGATTTGCTTCTTCAGTGAGGGCGCCCAACGTGCATTCAGTCTAGGTCCACATGTGACACATGCTCTGTATCCGCTTGTTTGAAGCCCTGCATGTATACACATGATAATAGATCAACTATGGGAAAAAACAAGATTTACAGTGTCTGAGTGAGGAGTGTCAATAGATCACCTGAGCATTCTGTTAACCCGGGATAGTCATGCATGGTCCACATTAGAATGCCTCTGATCAAAGCATTCCGTCGTCCTGTGTGTCGGCTCATATCCACCACCTCTACGCCAATCCACAATTGTTGTAGCTCTTCCAATAGACTAAGTGGACGAAGATACACATCCATATTCTCCACTTTATATCGCCCTGGCACAATCAAGCTTAGCCATAGGTGCCCCTTCTTCGTAGTCAACCACGGGGGAATGCTATAGTTGACGATGACAACGGGCCATACATTGTAAGATGTTGATCTTTGACCAAATGGATTTACGCCATCCATAGCCAGGCCTAAGCGCAAATTTTGAGCTTCCCTGGCAAAATCCGACCATGTTCCATCTATATGTTTCCAGGCTGCGCAATCTGCAGGAATTCGTAGCACACCATCCGAAGATTTATTCTCCTCATGCCATGATGCTAGGGCGGCCATGGACTTACATTCGAAGAAATGCTTGATGCGAGGAAGCAGAGGAAAATGTCGCAAAACCTTTTGTGGAATTTTTGTCCCGTGGAGATCTACTGGATATCTTTCGGAATCACATTTCGGACACTTCACCATGTCTATGTATTCCCCTCTGAAAAGAATGCAGTCATTAGGACAAGCATGGATAGAATTGTAATCCATCCCCAAGTTTCGCAAAATCTTTCTTGCTTCATCTCGGGAATCTGGCATCACATTGTCAGCTGGTAGTATGTGCTCTTTAAGCAATCTACACAACATAAAAATACGATACAGTCGTGTAAAAATCTATCAGATCATTATACATTTAGAGTTTTATTAAAGTAAACTAATTGTAATAGATCACCTGAAAAGCGCTGTGACAGTAGTGTCACTCCATCCAAACTTTGCCTGCATGTTGAGAAGAACCAGGAGTGCTTTCAATCTAGACATACGTGCTCCATTATGCAATGGCGTATCGGCTTCACTTTTCATATCATCATAGATATGCCTTTCTGAATCCATGATCGTCTCGATCATTTCATCAATCTCGGGCTCAAACATTGCCTCGTTGGGAATGTGCTCTGCATGATCATCCCCCGAGCTGTCAGAGGCTACATCTTGTGGCCTCACATATGCTTCTTGACCAAAGCGCCTGCGAACACGTCTATTGGGTTGCAAGATTGCTTCTTGTTGGCCAGCGTCAGAGTCCGACGAGTTATAATTGGCAACAACTCGATCTATAATAGATGGATCGAACTCGCCAAATTCGCGAACGTGCTGCAAAGAAACATGTCTTGTCCGTCGCACAGCATGCTTGCATTGATTACAAGGACATAAGACCCTCGTTGAGAGATAGGTGTTTCGGTTGGACGGTCCCACATCCTCGTCACTACTCATAATGAGGATAAAAATCTTATAACCTGGACAACAAATTTAATATTCTATTGGAATTCTTCGTCTTATCTCTCTCTCTCTCTTTCTCTCTCTTTACCTCACATTCTCTAGTCATGTCCAATCCCCGCACAACTCGGTCTAGAGGTGCACGGAGATCAGAACCACCGGGTTATAATCTCGTCTTTATTGGTCAATACCTATATTTGTGGGTACAAGAAATCTACAGACCCACGTCTACATGATACTGCATGTAGTGGACAAAACCCCTTTGCCTCTTCTCTAGCTGTAGCACTTCACAACATCTTAACATCTTTTCACAGTAGATCTTTTCACTGTTCGTCTAACTCTAAACCCTAAACCATAAGTAATTCTTGCGTGGACTCGATCTAACGTAAATAAGCGTAAATCTAAATAAACGTAAATGTAACTAAAAATAAACCTAAATCTAATTTAACGTAAGTCTACATCTAACCTAATCTTTAACGTCTTTTGGGATAGTTTCCTACGACGTTAAAACTCTCTTCTTCTTATGTGTGTGTGTGTGTGTGTGTGTGTGTGTGTGTGGATAAACCTAAATAAACCTAAATAAACCTAAGTCTAATCTAATATAACATAAATCTAAATCTAACGTAAGTTATGTTATATTAAAAACAAAGAACTAAACTAACAGGGATTATAAGAACCTTAAAACTGATTTAACACATAATTTTTCACATAACTCGGCAAGAGTTGGCATTCTCATCACTAAAGATGTGAGAGTTAACTTCCGACGATGACGCTGCCTCATCTCTATCCACATCTGACGACAGCAATTGGCCCTTTAGACCGTTCTTGCTCTTGTTACTAACTTTGAAGTTGCTGTTGAATGACTAGAGGTTGTGTAGATGGTCATTGTGTCGGGGATGTAGTGACTCTTGCCGCCCTGAAGATCCACCTTCTTCCCTATCTTCTGAAGACATTTCACCAGTACTTTTGGATCGACGGAGCCCACCATGAGTGAAGGCAGCAATACCCTATATTCCATTGAGGGCTTTCTTCACCCGCTTCATGCAGGCATCGCAGTCTATGGAGACCTAAATCTAATCTAATATAACGTAAATCTAAATCTAGCGTAAATAAACGTAAATCTAATTAAAAATAAACCTAAATCTAATCTAATTTAACTTAAATAAACCTAAATCTAATTTAACGTAAGTCTACATCTAACCTAATCTTTAACGTCTTTTATGATAGTTTCCTACGACGTTATAACTCTCTTCTTCTTGTGTGTGTGCGCGTGTGTGGATGTGTGTGCCAATAAAAAGAGATAAATGGTATAACCTTTCTATCACCCATGCCAAGTATGATAGATTCGTTATGCCATTTCCCTCTTGAATAATAGGTCTTGAGTTCAACTCCTCGTCGGCTAGATCTTTAGGTCTTTTAATTTTAATCAGTTTCCTACGACGTTAAATTAGTTTCTCTCTCTTTCTCTCTCAATGTGTGTGCGTTTTTTTGTTTATGCATGTTTTCTCTCTTTTCCTCTCTCAATGTGTGCGTTTTTTGTTTATGCATGTTCTCTCTCTCTTTTCCTCTCTCAAGGTGTGCGTTTTTTGTTTATGCATGCTCTCTCTCTCTCTCTTTTCCTCTCTCAATGTGTGTGTGCATTCTTTGTTTATGTATGTGTGTGTGCGTTTTTGTTTATGTTTGTACTCTCTCTCTCTCTCTCTCTCTCTCTCTGAAAAACACTATGTGTGTGTGTGTGTGAGAGAGAGAGAGAGAGGGAGAGAGAACGAGGGGAAGGGAACATGAGAGTGAGGAGAGGGAAGGAGCATACCTGGCTCTCCTTCCTCTCCTCGTGTGTGTGTGTGTGTGTGTGTGTGTGTGTGTGTGTGTGTGTGGAGAAGAAAGAGAGAGAGAGAGAGAGAGGGAGAGCGTTACCTGCTCCTTGCTTGAGGGCGCCGAAAAACTCAGATATGAGATCTGAGTTTTTGGGCGCTCTCTATTATTTTTTTAGCCCAGCCGGCGTCGCTATGAGCGTCACAAATTTACTTGCGACACTTGGAAATTTTTTTTTGAGCGTCGCTGTGTGAGTGTCGCTAATATGAATAGCCTCTTGTAGTGTCACAAGAAGTTTTATAGAGTTTCCCGAATTACTTTCACACATGGTATTATATTATCCCATGTGTTTCCCTAAAGGAAGTTTCCTCTCTCACGGAGGATAAAAATATTCCCTTAGTAAGGTACTTTTCTCCCAAACTAAAGTCCCTTTTCAAAAAAGAAGTTTTTGATTTTTGTAGGGACTTTTATAACCCACATGGGCATCCAAAAACCCATATTATGCGAACTTTCACACATGATCTTCTTGAGGGCCCAAAAGTAGTAGAAAAATTATTTTTCCATGTTGGTAATATATCCAATTAGGAATCCATCATTGTTGGACATTGAAAACTTAAATGAGATGATGTTCCGAATACTTAATTCTACCCATCAATAAATATTCTCAATTAGAAAACCCACAAAAATGTCTTAGGGACTTTAACGGCTTCATGAAATTATTTCCTTAAACTTTACACTAGCCAAATATTAACAAATTAAATGTCCACAGATGCGACCTTTGAACAATACATTACTTGAAACCTTACAAATCTCGAAAACTATGTTGTTGATGAGTAGATACATTCTAGTCACAATGATATTATGAAAGTCAGCAGAGGTCATATTTGTTTTTGACATTTAAATAAATGTCACAACATAGAAAACTCGATAATAAATGAAATCTTGATTTCAATAACCTACATTTCTTAGAGACTACACAATTTAGAAAGGTAACAATAGGTTTTCAAACCACATATTGCATTAAAGGCTACTAAACCTTAAAACATTTACAATAAAACTTTGCAAAATATGAATAATAAACAAATAGTATCTTCAAATAAAGTTTTCAAGTATTACTTTAACAAGCTAACATGCGAATAAGAACTCCAATACTCTAAGAAAGTAATATTGGTAAATTACTAGAAGCCCAAATGAAAATTGGTGTTCATCCACTAAATGATGACTCTTAACTCAATCATATTCATAAAAAATGGTACATTGCCAAAACATGGCTCATGCTTGTAAACTGATAAACGACACATGCAAGTGAAGGCAATGAATTTGACGCTATTCAAGGAGACTAGTCCATTTAAGGCCCATCAATCGGACAGAGGATTCACAAACCACAACAATACCTGCAATTTTGACCCTCAAAAGCATACAAGTGAATGACTTTGCTAGCAATGTAAGCTACGTAATCACGGATTGATACGTGACTAACAGCCTTGGGAAAGGCAAAAAAATAGATTGCAATCCATGTCCTATCATAAAAACTATCATACTTTCATATAAAGCAAGACCAGACTCTATGAGCCCCAAAGATCCCTGCAACCAAAGGCCTTGAAAACATAATTTTGTATCATCATAAAAGATTATAATCACTTCTTGATTGGATCAAACAAAAGAGATATTACCTGTGTATATCTGTTTGTAAGCTAACCTGTTGCTCCTTGTAGGTTGTCCTGCTACTGCTGAAAATTTATTTATGTCATAACTTTGTCACACGAGCTCAGAATATAAACTTCCAGGTACTCAAAACGATGGGAATACGTCCGGTCTACAAGGCATTGCAAACAGAATTGAGAAAACCCCCTTTCTTTGGCTAAAAACGTAACTTTTAGATCACGACTCATAAAAACCTTATTTTTGGATCTCCACTAGTTTTTCAACTTATTTTAAGCCTACCCATGTATTTAAGGTAAAACACATAAAAATAAAACATTGATTTTAATAAAAACCTCCATTTTAACTACGTTTTTATTATACTGTTCATAGACAGACTATCTGTTATTCATTAATCTTTATCAAATATGTCTTTAGTGTACTATTTAAAAAGAAGAGAATAATATTTTCTCTCTTAATATCTTAAACTCATTCATATAAACTCTATCTAATAGACTATTCAACAATCTTTCAAATCATGCTAAACGAAAGATATGGCCTACTACATTCTTTTCGACTTTAAGAACTTCAAAATTAGTCCTATTACATTCTCCCCTTATTAAAATTAACTCTATCCTCATAGTTGGAAAGAGGGATTTTCAACATACAAAAACATCAAATTCAATCCAAGAGGTATCTTTTACATGATACATCTCACTTAACGAAAACTTCAAGAAGAATTCTACTTGTAAGCTGTCTAAATCTACAATCAAACTGGTTTCTAGTTCTGCCTTCATATGTTTTCTTTAGAACAAGATTATCTAAAGATATATATTTTGTTGGCATTCTCACAAAATTTGATATTTTAAAGAGGAATTTACAAACACACATAAGCAATCATATTAATACAAGTTACCCTCATGTAAAATTTTTTTCCTCTCAAACATCTTTGAATTCATCTAGAAGCTTTTCTACATACACTATTTCCCCCCCCCCCCCCCCCCCCCCCCCCCGGCTTAAGTTCATCTTTTAGCTCATTTGTAAAAGTTATTAAAGTCTCACATTCTTGTCTAAGTCACCTTATTATCAATTTAATGGTCAAAACTAGATTTAGAATCTCTTTCTTCCTCATGAAGAGTGTGACTATCCTCATCCAATGTTTAAGAGAGATTTTCCTTTCTTCACTATCAATAAAAACATGATTTTCAGTCATCTAATTGATACACATAATTACATCATACATACCCACGTTTATGGCATAAAAAATTTCCTTATAATTATGACTATTCAAAGAAAATATATGTTTTAAATTAGTTCTTTCGTGAACCTTTTATTTTCAATAGTTAAGTCCGCAAGTCTCTTGATTTTTGAGTTTAGTTTCAAGTTTAATTTCTCAGCTAGATTAGAGGACAAGAATCAATGTGTACTACTCAAATCAATTAAGAAATTCAATTTCAAATCTTAAATTTTATGCATGAGTTTGATTATAGAAGCTTTCAAATGATGCATCAAAGACATAAAGCATCATAAAGAAGGTTTAGATGACTTTCCTTTATCATCCGCATCCTCAATAGTCTCCAATTCAATCATCTTGCTACATATTTCCTTATCAATGACTTTGTTCGGGTATTTGAAAGTCCCATGGCCTTGCTATACATATCAAAAGCATAATCCAAATCTCCAAGATCTTCAATCCAAGCTTGAAAATCTTCACCTATATCTCCTATGCCATAAAATTTGTTGGTTCTAGCCTTCTTGAAAACTTGATTGATCTCGCAGCTTCTCCCGTATCGTCAACGTCTTGATCATCGCTCCTCTTTTGTTTCTTCTTCTTTGATCCTTCACCTCTTGGAGACGGAGATGGACTGTTTCCATGTTTAACTTCCATCTTCTCCTCTACTTTGTCTTCCTGCACCAGCTATTCTGTTTCCTTATCCGCTTTCTTGCATCTGTTATGATCTTCATTGAGCCATCTAATAATCTCCACTTGTTCCTTCAATTGCTGCTCGCATGCTTCCATCTCTACCGCACGATTGAAACCACTCTAATACCACTTGTGACGCGACAGGGGAGAGCAAAATACATTGATAATGAAAAGTATTGAGCATGCAGAGTGAATAGATGAAATAAAAAATTTGTATGTATACAAGATAATCATTACATGAAGAGCTTAGCTCGTTTCATAACCTCCCAACCACCCCCGAACTATCTCAATCACACTCTCACTCTCACTCTCAATCTCAATCTCAATCTTGTGCACAATCTCAATCTCAATCACAATCGCACTCTCAAAATCTCTGGATAGCAACAACGATCATAATCCGAGTCGTAACACGATCACAATCTCAATATCATGACACCTTGAACAGATCCCATTTCACACGTCGATTTCTGCAACTTCTACAAAACAGCCAAAAGAACATACTCATGCAACCAATTTAACATGATAATTAAATTAGAAAACATAATTTTGTATCATCATAAAAGTTTTGGAATTAGGGTTGCAAAGAAACACACACAGCTTGGAGAAGAGGAAGGAAGCTCAAGGCACACAATAGAGAGTGTATTACTTAGTATGCAATGGAAAGATAGATAGCCCTAGAGTGATGGGCGTATATACAATGCTCGGGGGGAAAAACCTCCTAAAGAGGGAAAAAATACCCCAGCGGTCCTAGTGTGTTCACACACATCACTACCACATGTATGTGGTAACAAATCCCCCCTGGAGTGATGCGGTGAACGAGAGCTGGCACATGAGTAAAGGGAAGTGTCATGCCCTAAGTACATGATCAGTCCACAAAGGGGAGTAAGCCCAAAGCTTTGCAGAAATCTTCAAGCTTCTCACGAGACAATGCCTTTGTGAAAAGATCTGCAAGGTTGTCCTGTGTTGGCACATAAGCCAAGCTGATCTCTCCTGTTGAGAGGCTCTCCCTGACATAGTGGTAATGCACCTCAATGTGCTTTGTGTGAGCACGAAAAACTGAGTTCCTCGCAATTGCCAATGCGCTCTGACTGTCAGTGTAGATAGTGTTGGTAGTGTCCTGTCCAACACCCAAATCAGCCACCATAAGGCGTCTGAGCCATACACACTGAACCGTAGCTGTGAAGACCGCCCTATACTCAGCCTCACAACTCGAAGTGGCCATAGTAGGTTGCTTCTTGCTCAACCATGATATACATGAACTGCCAAGCATGAAACAAAAACCACTTGTGGACACTCTCGTGTCAAAACAACCAACCCAATCTGAGTCCGAAAAAGCATGTAAGTCTGGCGGCAGTGATCCCCCCTTGGGATAAAACAAGCCAAGATGTAAAGTGCCACTAAGGTAGCGGAAAATCCTCTTCACAGCCTGCCAATGCTTAGACCTTGGGCTATGCATAAATCTGCTGACCTATGAGACTGCAAACTGAATATCTGACCTCGTGTTGCATACATGAATGAGGCAACCAACAACAGTTTGATAAAGAGTGACATCAGCACGATCGCTAGCATCATGTAGACTCAACTTCAAACTTGTTTCCATGGGAGTGGCAATAGGTTTGCAGTCCTCAAGTCCAAACTTACATAGCAATGTCTCTATGTAACTTTTCTGACACAAGCCAATACCACCATTACACTGCTTAAACTGTATATACCCAAGTAATATTGATGCAACAGCCCCAGATCTTTCATCTTGAAAGTAGCATTCAAATCAGCCTTAAATTAAGCAATATGTCTCTCATTTGGTCCAGTGATCAGCAAATCATCAACATAAAGACCAACAATGAGAAGTACATCACCCTCACGCTTTACATACAGTGTGCTTTCTGTTGGACTGTTATGAAAGCCTCGTTTAACCAAATGAGTGTCAGCTTTCTCATACCAAGAACGAGGAGATTGCTTCAACCCATAAAAGTCCTTCTTACATTTGCACACTTTGTCCTCTTGTCCTTTTATGACAAAACCACGAGGCTGTGTTACATAAACTTCCTCAAATATGTCACCATTCAAGAAAGAAGCAACAATGTTTGAACTTCCTCAAATATGTCACCATTCAAGAAAGAAGTAACAATGTTTGATTGATGTACATACCAACCAAAATGAGCTGCCAATGCACATAGAAAACACACAGTAGTCATACGACAAGTGGGAGGAAAAGTCTCTTCATAATCTATGCCTTTTTGTTGTGCATAACCCTTTGTAGCAAGTCGAGCCTTATGGCGATCGATCTCACCATTCGGCTTGCGTTTCAACTTGTAAACCCACTTCGTACCAATGGCCTTTTTCCTAGGAGGCAAATCACATAAATTCCAACTGTCATTTTCTATAACTGCATCATATTCTGATTGCATGGCAGCCATCCAATTTTTTGAACTCTGTGCTTCATCAAAAGACAAAGGCTCCTCAACATCATGTAAACTAGACATAGCAAAGCATAACAATCTGATGCATAAGATGCACAGCGAGAGCCTAAACGAATACGACTATACAAAGGTGCATCGAATTTATTGTCACGCAAAGTGTGCAGCAGCCATTTTGACATACCTCTAGCCTGCTCATTTTCAGCCCTTTCCTCATCAAGTACATCATGTACATCTGCATTAGTAATAGGCTGATCTGTAACATTTTCAGAAACCCCCATAGGCTGTACATTTGCCTCATTGGAACTTACATTCATATTTAAACCACTGAAAAGAGGCAACAAAGTGTCATAAATGTCCTCTGAGCTTACATTATTGTCTCTAGTGCATGACAACAAGGGCTGAATAGAATCTTCCACATACACTACATCTCGAGAAACCAGAATACATTTTGTTTGCAGATGATACAACCTATAACCTTTGCTTTCAGCAATATAACCAACAAAAATACATTTGACAACCTTATTATCCAATTTTCTCCGCTGCACTTGTGACACCAAAGCATATGCCAAACAACCAAAAACATGCTGTTAGGAGTTTTTTGGAGCAAGGGATGGCGCATATGTACATATACATGTATGGTGCATCAAATAAAGAATTGCCCATTTTTCAGAGCCAGGTGGTTACGTAGGGCCCACATGTGTACAGGTAGGACAGGGTGTACACAGTGCATCGATTTTCACTATTATTAGTACTAGTGTGTTTTTCCTACAATAATGAGGAGCTAGTAGTGCGTAAAACTTCTCGAGGAATCTATCCGCGGGCCGACGACATGAGGTAAGTAGGTGCGTCAGATGGCATCGAGTGGCGTCAGGAGGTCGAACGGGGTCAATATTTGCACGTGGATGAATACGGACACAAAGTGGTGTTTTCTTGTGAGAGTTATGCAGAAAGGTCATCATTAGGACCACTTTTTGGGGCCACTTCACGTGGTTGCGGGATGCATTATTTGGAAAAACTGAGTACCAAGTGTGCGGATGATGCAAAAAAGGTGACAACTATGCACTGCGATGTCAGTTTTTGGCCTGTTCGGGGTCCGTTTGAGGTCATCTAAAAGGCCAAGGGTGCCCAAGTAATAAAGCTAAGTGTGGGAACTGAAAAAACAGAGAGAAGACCAGAAAAACGTGGAGAAGAGAGGAGGAACAGACGCAGGTGTGTTTTTGGGGTTTTTGGAGCCGGTTTTGGCCGTAAACTGCTCATCCGAGGTCGGAATTGAGCACTTTGACATTGTAGACTGGGGTTTTGAGACGTTCTAGACGCGATGGTGCTGTCCATTTTGCCAAATTACTCACTCTTTTTCTACTATTTTTGTTGTGTAATTTTCTCCTATGAGCGAAGCTTCCGCTCCAGTTTCTGATTGTATCTGGCATGTTTTACCCATATTGTGTGAGCTATTTGCCCCATTGGTGTTGGCTCAAGCTCATTTGTATCGAAACATCAGAAATTCTCCTCTTTTGAGCTGAGTTTTTTGGGTGTGTGTGTCTGTGTGGAGTGGGCAAGTGGATAGTCTCTCTCCTCTCGCTCCATAGTTGTGCTCCCTGTCTCGGCCAGGTGTGTTGTGTAAGCCGAGTGGTGCCCCATAGTGTGTGTGTGTATCTTCCCAAGAGTGTGTGTCGGGTAGTTATAGAGGCGTTGTGTGTGTTTTCCTCCCGCTCACAACGCATGTGCTCAATAGAAGGCTTTCTATCATGCCATGCTTCATATGGAGTAATAGACTGCAAAGCTTTCGTAGGACACATGTTAAGTACATAAGTGGCACACATGATGGACTCAAGCCAAAAAGAATGCGGCAAAGCTTGAATTTTGACCATACATCGTGCCATTTCCGTCAGTGACCTATTTTTCCTCTCAGCAACACCATTTTGCTGAGGTGTATAAGGCACTATACATTGGTGTTTTATCCCATGACTAGCCAGAAATGCATTAAATTCATGAGACATATACTTCCCCCCTCGATCGGAACGGAGGGTGCCCATAGTACATTTTGAGACATTTTCAGCCATAGCCAGAAATTGTTTGTTGAAGCACATAAAAACTTCAGACTTCTCTTTATGCGGGAATACCCATGCATGCCTAGAGTAATCATTAATGAAAGTCACGAAGTACAGGTAATTGCCCAAGGACGGAGTTTGCATAGACCCACAAACATCACTATGCACAAGCTGCAACCTGCATGTGGCCCGAACTGAACCATCCTTTGGAAACATAGAACGCTGCATCTTACCCAAAATACAGCCTTCACAAACATGTTTGATAGGTGCTTCAAGAGGCGGCAAAGATGCAACTATATCAGATTTCTGCAAACGCAGCAAATTGGCAAAATTCAGATGACCAAAAAGTGCATGCCAAAGTTTTGCATGTGACATAGCCCTACAATCTCAAATAGTAGTTGAAAAATTTTGTCCACACTTGTCATACAAAGCGAGCTTATACAGCCCACGACACAAAAGGCCAGATGCAATAATTTCATCACCAAAATTGAGATCATGAACTGTACATCTTTCATCCACAAATTTGACTACAAGTCCAAGTCTAGCAAGTGTGGATACAGACAAGATATTCTTCTTGATCCTAGGTACGTAAAGCGCATAGCAGCAGTGAGCACAATCTTTCCAACTCCCTGAACTGGATAAGAGGCGTTGTTGGCACAGGTGACCGAATTCCCGTGAGGGACAGACTCGAGAGAGGTAAACAATTCACGATGTGAGGTAATGTGCTTTGTAGCACCACTGTCGAAATACCACACATGTGAACCTGCAGCAACTGACAAGCATGCTTCATGGACAGCAGGATTAGAAGTGCACTCTACGCTAAAATCCCATTCTGCATCAACATCAGCAACACAGTCTCCTTTCACAGAAGACTCAACAATGGCTGCATTTATAGTGGAACCAACATTTGGAGTGGAACACCCTCTTTCTTCTTAGCCTCTTCGGCCTTAAACTTAGAACACGACTTGATCAAGTGATCACTGGCTTTACAATAATGGCAACGCATTTTCCTTTTGCCCTTATCACCAGAATTTCTAGAAGAATTGCTGCCAGCAGAAGCATTAGGAACATAATTTTTGCCACTCGCAGCAGAACCATAAGAAGTGGTTGCATTGCTGTTACCACCCTTTCATTGAGAAGCAATAAAAGCCTGTCCAACTGCACGCTGCTTAGTCCTGGTTTTTCAGGAAAGTGACTCTTGCAATAGCAATGTGCATAATGCATCAAACTTGACAACTTCTGGATTTCCTTGGGTCATAAGTCTCCAAGTACTAGAAAAAGTCTCGTAAGAATCTGGTAAGGCATCAAGAACAGTCTGCACAAGGGAATTGTCTGAAATGACCACCTGCAGAAATAAGTTGCTCATTGATATCCTTGACACTAGCAAGGAAAGGGTCCATATCATCTTCCTCATGCATAATCTTCAACTCCAGACCTTTACGAAGCAAAGCAATTTTAGCCTCATTGCGACTTGCATAAAGACCTGCTAGAATATCCCAAGCCTGTTTTGCAGAATTCGCTAAACGGATGTGAGGAACAATGGTGCGCTTCACAGACAACGCAATCAATGCATGAGCCTGCGCATCCTTAACATCCCAATGAGCTTGTTCTGCCATAGGCCAAACAACTCTAACAGCAGCAATCCTTGCAGCAAGACCTGCAACATCCTCAACATCGCCTACATCCTCAGAACCAGGACGTACATCAATGCCCTGCACAATGTTCCAGACGCCCTTTGACACAAGAACATGTTGCATCATATAAGCCCACATAGGGTAGTTGTCCCCATCCAACCTGTCCTCAACAGCAAACATCTTGAACACATTTGTGTTATTGTTTTCAGCCATGGTAAATACTGCACCTGATGTGAAATTTGCCCGAAAATAGGAGAAACGGAGTGGAAACAACACGTGCTATATAGCACAAACCATAGAAGACTATAATGCACCTGTTATGCAGAAAAAGGCATTCATAGAAGCTATACACAAAATGACGAAATAGCCTGTGTAGTACTGCCTGTAGTGGAAACGGAGACCGAAATGAGCCCAAATCAAAAATCTGAGCAGACCAGCTCTACAAGCTCTCCCAAAATATTTTTTGACCTGCGAATGCTCACCAAAGCTCACTGAAATTGGAGAAAGTAAGCAGGCGTGTACTGGAGCAGCTGTCGACTAAGCAGGGAGGACGCAACCTGCCCTGATACCAATTGTTGGAATTAAGGTTGCACAGAAATACACACAGCTTGGAGAAGATGAAGAAAGCTCAAGGCACACAATAGAGAGTGTATTACTTAGTGTGCAATGGAAAAATAGATAGCCCTAGAGTGATGGGTGTATATACAATGCTCGGAGGAAAAAACCTCCTAAAGAGGGAAAAAAAGCCCCGGCTGTCCTAGTGTGTTCACACACATCACTACCACATGTATATGGTAACAAAAAGAGTATAATCACTTCTTGATTGGATCAAACAAAAGAGATATTACCTGGGTATATTTGTTTGTAAGCTAACCTGTTGCTGCTGCTTGTAGGTTGTCCTGTTGCTGCTGACAATTTATTTGTGGCATAACTTTGTCACACAAGCTCATAATATAAACTTCCAGGTACTCAAAACAAAGGGAATAGGTCTGGACTACAAGACTAAAAAACCCCTTTCTTTGGCTAAAAATGCAACTTTTAGATCGCAACTCATAAAAACCTTTTTTTTTGGATCTCCACTAATTTTTCAACTTATTATAAGCCTACCCATGTATTTTAATCTAAAACACATAAAAATAAAACATTGATATTAATAAAAAATTTAATTTTTACTACTTTTTTATTATACTGTTCATAAACAGATTATCTGTTATTCATTAATCTTTATCAAATATGTCTTTAGTATATTATTTAAAAAAAGAGAATATATTTTCTCTCTTAATATGTTAAACTCATTCATATAAGCTCTATCTAATAGACTATTCAAAAAGCTTTCAAATCGTGCTAAACGAAAGATATGGCCTACTACATTCTTTTCGACTTTTAAGAACTTCAAAATTAGTCCTATTACAGATCGCCTGTACAAATTAACATTGTTTGAAGCTGCACCAAACCACCTTGTAAATCCTCACCAAGTGTATTTGGATGGTAGTGATAGTTCACTTCAAATGCATCTAAGGAAGAGCTTAGCAAATTGCTAAGCAAAGACTGTAGGAAAGAAGCGAGAATGTCACCATGCTTCTTTTCCAGATTGTTATAAAGAGAGGTAGAAACAACACTGGGAATGAGCCTAGAATCGATTTTTTGCCACCATATAAGTATGACTATCTCGACCAGTGCACTATTCTTCATAGTTGTTGATGCTGCCTGAAAGCCATCCCAGTGCATCATGAGCGCAAAATTGTGAGGATCTCCCTAGATGCATAGAAACACAATGCTTAACACTAGAATGGTAACAGGACACTTTTATGTCCTTGGACACTTTTGTGTCCTGTTAAGTGACCATTTTGCTTGAATTATTTGAAGATTATGAAAATGAATTTCTAGGTGCTATATATCCACAAAGTTGCCTTATGAGCTGAAAAAAACTTAGCATTTTTTTTGGAGTATCGATCTCACCATTAACCTTACTCTTGCACAACATTTTTGAACCTAAACTGTGTGAAAAAATGGGTCCTGTTTTTGGCTTTTTTTTCAAATTTTGGCAACTATACCACTCTAAACTTCATGTTTGTGAGGTTTAGATGGCTAGAGGTTAGGCCTTCATAGTTCTCAACATGTTTTGATGCTTGTAGGGAGAGCCAAGTGTTAAAATTGAAAGTTATGACCAATTTACAAGAATTGCATAATCCTGTTTTTTGGCCAAAATTAGCACTTTTATGATTTTTTTGGTGGCTTTCTTGATATCCAAATTCAATTTTGATTGTGTAAGTGTAATTTATAACATAAAGCTAATCTTCGAGTTTTGGGGGACCTAATATGCTATATAGCATAGTATATGATGATGGTTGAGTTTTTTGATTGCTGAAGAATACGATACATTTTAGAGTAGCAAGTATAACTTTCTCAATATTGCTAGTTTCTTAGGCCAATTGTGTGTACTTTGTAGGTAGTAACCATATCTAATCATAGACTACAAACTTGGCTAGATATTGAGTAGTTTCTATGGGTTTCTAGAGGTCATAATGCTAAACCCAACTTTTTCATGTTTGCTGTATTTAGCACTTTATCATTGCCCCCAAGGTTCCAATTGTAAGAGATCCATTATCCTTTTGAAATGCTCCATGGCTCCTTTTGAATTCAAAGGCCCAAAGGGAACTAACAAAACATATATATAGTATCTGTATTGAGCGTGACTATAGAAACTTTGATGATGGGTCCGCAGAATGGCAAAAATGCAACTTTTTTGTACCTATTTTTTTTGCCCAAAAAAACATTAGTGAGGTAAAAGCAACCATATGCTTTGGTCACCAACCCATTGAAGCTAACGGGGAATTTTATCTCATGTCCTACAAAAATCCCCACTCTTATTTATATGCAATGAACCGTAAGAAATTGCTGTTTTGGGCAAAATGCACTTCTCCATCAACTTTGGAGGATTGTAGTGACCAAGGGATGAGAAAAATTACAAGTTTCTCATTTTTTCCATATGTAGTAGTTATTGAACTATAAGCTCATGAAAGGATTTTTCAAAATGAGTGGATCTACTATGGTTTTGGAATTTTTTTCCAAAACCCTGAAAGGACACTTTTATGTCCTGTTAGGTTACCATTCTAGTGTTAAGCTCCAAAAATTCAGCGCTCATGTGTGCACATAACTTAATGACACCCTTGATAAAAGAAAAACTCTACCTTCATAAGTTGTTTCTTCCTCCTTATCATTTCTTTGCACTTGGTGCATTTGAAACTATACTCTTGTGATGCTTCATCCCAAGCCATAACTAATTGTAGACTTCGTAAACTGCTAGGAAAGGCTTGATACAGTAAATTGCAAGATCTGTTGTTGCAAATTATAGGAGCTTCCCAAAATGGACGTGGATCCTAAAACTGTTGATAAATTCTTGTCTTTTCATCGTCCCACAACTCATGTATTTCTCAGGAAAGTCTTGCACATCTTTAACCAATCATTTTCTTCTTCCATGCCACATACCTACGAAGTCATGGCAGTTTGTTTGACTAAGACATAATGTCTTTAATTGCACAATCAAAGATATGTAGTGAAACGATATCATTTGTTTCCTTGGATTTCTACATAAATTACACCTTTTATAATCACGCTTTAAGCGAGTCAATGATAATGTGTCATTACCCGTGCATTGTAGTGCTTCTTCTTCGTCAAGATCTCTAAGCTTGGGTGGAGTACTCTTGTCTCGTGGGTGTGACTGTCCTTTCCGATGCATAGCTTCCACTCTTCCGGATGTCAGATTTTGACGTGTATATGCTATCATTGCGTATGCCGCACGAGGATAGCAAGATGCAGACATTTCCTTTGGTGATGCGTGGAAAAGCTAAAGTATGGTATGAAGCTTTGGAAGGCGAGCTGAGGCAAGCATGGCCGGCTCTATGAGCAAGGTTTCTTCACGATTTTTGTAAGGAGGCATCCCCAGTCAAGAGGCATGCAAAAATGAAGGCGCTTAAACAATATGTAAGTGAAGAGTTCAATTTGCTTTTGGGTGATCGTGAAGAGTGTTGGGCAGAATTAGCAGCAGCCATGCAATTGGCTAATGGCTGGCTAATGGCTAATGTAAGTGAAGAGTTCAATTTGCTTTTGGGTGATCGTGAAGAGTGTTGGGCAGAATTAGCGGCAACCATGCAATTGGACAAATTCATGGCATGTCTGCATCCTAAGGTGAGAGAGAAAGTCCATTGCGAGACCCCAAAAAATTACAATGGTGTAAGAGCGATTGCACGATCAAAGATCAGAAAGATAAGAAGATAGAGCAGGGCGTGTCGGGCTACGCGATGATGTCCCCCTTCAACCGCAGGGTGCGAGGGAGGTTATGCACAAGGAAAATCATGGAAATCGAGGATTAGTCGTTGTGTTGCAAAATTGGGTACGCACGGTCCAGGACTTGTCCGAGCGAATGCTTGAGTTGCGGCTAAGTGTGATGGAAAGAGAACAACTAAGAGGAGCAAGGGGTAGGGCAAGGCCGCTATCAGGTAGGTGCTACAATTGTGGAGAAGAGGGGAACTATGCACCTAATTGTCCTCATCCACCAAGAGAGAGAGGAGGTATTTACCCACTGTTTGGTAGAGGTTGAGGTCAAGGACAGTTTTAGTGCTGAAGAGAGCAAGCAAAAGAATCCTGTGTAGCCAGCTCCGCCAAACAGAGACGAAGTCCCAAGAGTGAATATTATCGGAGTGGATAAGCAAGATGTCAAGTTTTTGGTCAACAAGAGGGTAAGAACTCATAGGGAGACATAGATAGAGCGGGAAACTAGAACTTGCAAGGGCAAAGGGAAAGTCTACAAAGGCAGAGAGCAGCCGGAGCCTAGCAAAGGAAGGAGACGCCGCAAAATCAAGCAAGCAAATTTCCAATTAGGGCGTGGCTATCCCAAGTACAACAGCAATGTGAAAAATAAAAAAGAAAATATTCCTTTTGGTCAGTGTTAGCTTTAAATCCAAAATTGAGGAGGCAGTGGTCTATGAGTGTTAGCAGGAGGCTGCCGAGAGCAAATGGGAATGTGCATGTGGTGCAAAGCATGGCAATGAGGGTAGGTAGCCCATCGATTGATGTTCTTCCACTGGTGGATGTGGTTAAAGAGAGGAGGATGCAGGTACATGCCTATATAGATGGTGGGTGTGTGTGTCATGATAGAAGTAGCCATGAAGGAGACGGGCGTTAAGGCATCGAATGTGTGCATGAGGATGGCCAACCATACTAAATCCAGGTGTTTGGGTGTGACTGAAGATGTGAAGGTCAAGGTGATGGGCGTAGAGTGTGTGATAGACTTTTTTGTGATGAAGGTAGGTGATAATGCTTATCCAATTATTTTGGGTAGGCTATGTCTTTTAGCAAACCATTACTAAGCAGGAGAGCAGGGCGTTCACTTTGCCTGATAGATAGAAAGGGAGACGGATTTAGTCAAAAAAATCTCTAGGTGGCTCAATTGGGATAGTAGGTGAAGGTGCCTCAAGTGCCAAGTCAATGCTCTAGAATGTAGTGTTTGATGTGCTCTAGAAGCTGGTCCAGACGGCTCGTCAACCGGAGTCCCGGTGTCGTGATACTAAAGTTTAAAGCTAGAAGGTTAAGTAGATCCCCGACGGATAGGTTAGTTGGAGAAGATGGCCTAGGTAGATGTCAGCAGATAGATGTGCAGTGATAGAATTATGGAGCACGCGTGTCTTCTCGAATTGAAAATTGAATTTTTGGATAGCAAGTTATGGTCATTTGAAGTTTTGTCGGAGGCCAGTTATGGGCCGGGTTGACCACATTGCGAGTCGTGCCATGGCATTTTTGGGGCTTTGATAGGGTTCAAGTAGATAGAGCATACCATCTGGAGTCAACCGAAATTGACATTTAACCAATCGGAGCTACGAAGATGGAGATATCACACTAGGAAGTTCGGCAGTGATTGCCGACAGAGCAGTCTCATATGTTTTTTTCCACTTTTGCATCCTTGATTTATGGCCTTGGTGAGTTCGGAATGCGACAACGGATCGAAAAATTTGGATCCGGGGAGAAGCACTTTTGGATAGGGTTTACGGCTTGGGAGTTGGGTCTGTGAGTAGAAAATGACAATAGTGTGAAGCAAGGGGAAAAAAAGTGTGTTCTTTTGTAGTTTTTTCCAACCCACCCAAAGAGGGGGTGCCCCATATGCAGCCACGTGGCTCACAAATGAACCCATATGCACAACTTTAGGAGAGAGAGCTATGCTATAAAGGCTGGGGTGTGAAGCCTATCGAAGGTATACATGGGAGAGAGAGTGAGATCCTCCCACTGTGTGGTGATGGCGACCTTTGTGGTGCCATTGTTCTGGCTCTACGTAGGGGCGCATGGGGCGGGCTCCGTGCCTAAGGCATTCCAATCGCCCGTTTGAGCTGAGACAGTGGAGAGGCCGAGAGTCAACGGCATTGAGGTGGCACGCAGAGCTGACATGGCAAGTGCCTGGTATGGGTTGGTTCCCGCATCTCAAGGGACCCCCACTTTTGAGTATAAAGCTGCCCCCCCCCCCCCCCCCCCCCGCCCCCCTCACTATGGATATCGCTAGTGTCCTAGGAATAAAAGGTGAGAGAGAGAGAGAGAGAGAGAGAGAGAGAGAGAGAGAGAGAGAGAGAGAGAGAGAGAGAGAGAGAGAGAGAGAGAGAGAGAGATAGAGAGAGAGAGAGAGAGAATTCGACGGTGGTCTCTTATATGCCGAGGATAAGGGACAATTCTTGCACACACACACACACACACACACACACACACACACACAGAGAGTTCAAAAACCACCTAAAAGCGCCGCCAGGTGCAGAGGGTAGACGGGCCCATTCCAAGGCCATGCTAGCAAAAACAAAGGGCAAGGAGGAGATGGACGGGCATGGTAGGACCAAGATGGAGGTGAGAAAAAAAAGAGAGAAGAAGGTTGATGGAGATGGATCAATCAAAAAGCCGGTAGAGGGGGTCAAAAAAGGACATCAGAGGAGCAATGCAAGGCTAGGCTTCCCAAAGGGTGAAAAATGAAGGATAAATAGATAGATTTTTTTAAAAAAAATGCCAATGGACATTAGCGACATCCCGTGCTCAAGAGCACAAGCCCGAATAGAGTAGATAGAGGCAAAGCGGCTACTCCTTCCAAAAGATGCCAAATTAAGGTGCTAGATGGGCCAATGAGAGGGCAGATTCTAAAGTTGAAGGCCCCCCACTATAAAATTCATTTTTCAATCAAATTAGTGGCTTTTCTTTGTTTCATTTGAAACGTACAAACTGGAGCTCTCTGACAGAAGAGTGTGCCTGTCTAATCCGTTTGTAATTTTTCTTGGAAATGGCCATGGTGATGGCATTGCAAGCTCTATAGATGCCTTTTGAAGCATAATCAATCCATTGTTGCCCTATTTTTACTATTGTTTACCCTTCCCTCCTTCTCTTTCTTCTGGTCTCGTCTTTCCCCGTGGTGCCGATAGCGTGGATGTCCGTGCCCCTCCGTACCAATGGTGTTTTGTGTGAGAGAGTGAGATTGAGCAGCTGTGTGTGTGTGTGTGTGTGTGTAAGGGTGGAAACCAATCCACTATAACATATGCGCAGTATTATCGCTCACATTACGGAAAAAAAACAAACAAATTTGGAATATGAAAATTCCCGTATGCGAAAAAGACCGCGGCAACATTTGCGGTAATGGTCTAGTGGTAACAGTCGTGGTAATGGTGGAGGCTATATTTCCATGTCTATTACTGCGTCGTTTACTGCAAGCATACCCTCGACAGTTACCGCGTCGATGTTATCGCAGGCATTACCGCGGGCGGGTTTATTATAAAAAAACAGATGACCGTTTGGATTGTCCTTTGCAGGACCATCCAAAAGGTCATCTGTTTTTTCATTTATTTAAGATATTTTACAAAATTATTATTAATTACAACAAAATAGCACAATTGGACAATACATTGAGCCTAAAAAAGATTGATAATTTCATTTACATAAGTGGAATTACAATTGGGAGAGGTATTGAGCCAAAAAATTATAGGTATTGCATTTACATAAAGGGCAAAAAAAGCCCGAGTGTACAAAATAGAGTATGGTCATGTGGGATAGGGCAAACAAGGCCCGTGTATACAAAATAGAGGATGTTCATGGGGGAGATGGCGGCATTTCGCGTGGAACTCCTTGACTTTGCAAAACCAGAAAAAGAAATAATTAACACTTTGTTATTTAATATTTGATATAAAATCAACAATTTGATTATTTAAATAAGATTAAACTTACATGTTGGAGACTTCTGCAACATTTTCGAACTTACATGTTGCAGACTTTCGAGAGATCATTTGATTTTCAAACAACCAACACCAAGTTTTATACTCGGTATGGTTCTCTCTATATCTCTGCACATCTGTGGTCGGGCGACTCATGGTAATGTTATACTGACAAAAAATAGCAACCAATTAATTAAATGAAAAACATTAGAATTTTTACAATAAAACAAATATTCTTACTTACATATTTTTCTTTCCAAGCCGTTTTTCCTCCCGAACCATAATGCGTAGGAGTCTGATGGGATTTGGCCTCAACTTGACGCGTATACATCCTCACACCCATTGCCCTTTGGTCCTCTTTCTCGCCCATAGCTGTCTCCCACTCCACATCATGGACATTTCCTGGCTGATAGCTATGCTCTGGAGACTCCATTGTCTTCTTTGCAGCTCTCCTCACACTAGATTTTTTGTTCTTGAGAAATGTTTTGACATGCTCTTGCAACCATTGCCTTGAGAATTGTTGCCCCTCAGGGTTGGGGAAACGCATGTGCATGGTTGTCTCTATATATGTGAGGTTGTAGGGATCTTGATGATCAAATTTGAGAAAACAATTGATATATGTGGAGTGGATTAATTGGTTGACGTGTGTGCGGAATCTCCTGCCCAGCGCTGTCCCGAGATCCACCATACCTCCTCTATGAACCTCGTAGTATAACCGGCGAGCATCTGGTGAAGGCATGTCATGGTTCTCATCTTCTGTTGGAGCAAGGAGCGGTGACTGTGGAGGAGAATCTGGAGGACAACTAGCTCTGCTCCCTCATCGAGATCGACCGGCGCGTGAATCTGGGACAGAAGGTGGGATAGGTGATGGATAGGTGGACGCCCGTGGCGTCCCACCCAACGGCGTCGGAACCTGGGACGTTGGACCCTGTGAAGGAAAAGTTGAACCTGGAGCTATAGCTGGAAAACTCTGCAAGTATGGAGTACCACCAGTCGGAGTAGAGACCTCTGATAATGCAAAAGCTGCTAGCTGCGTTGGTGAATAGCGCTGCGTAAGGGTATGCTGCGAACCTAACCACTCAGCCTGAAGACGCAATGCCCTCTCTATATGTGGATCGGTCACAGGTAGGGCAGCGGACCCACCAAGAGCGTCCCGAAACCAGCCGAGCCCTGATGATGACTGTTGAGGCGACGGCTGTGAATGATAGGCAAAGAGAGCGTCGGGATATGACATCCTGTCCCCCATGAAATCCTCAATGCTACGAAAGCGTGGTGTGGAAGAAGAAGACATGGTCTGCATTTATTACGACAAAGATTAAACTAGGGTATAAAGTTCGAATATATGATTAAAAATTTAAACATTGATTTTTTTCAAACATTGGATTCTCTATAGTATCCAATGTTGAAAGAATCCAATGTGGAAAGAATCCAAGGTGTGTCTACAACCTATAAAAGAGTCTTGCAAAGCCTTGAGTGCTAAGAAGATATTAGTGTGTGTATTGACTCATAAGAGATTAGTGTGTCTATGATTAGTGTGACCAATTGGGCCTAATACGTCACCTACGACTTAATCATGGAGGTATGCTTATGTTTTTGTGTTGATTACTGTTTAATTTAACATAATTAGTGTTGGCTTGTGTAATTGTCTTAACATACACTAATTAGTGTGTGCATTGCTTTGTGCACACACTAATTAGTGTGTGTTAACATACACTAATTAGTGTGTGCATTGGCTTGTGCACACACTAATTAGTTTGTGTTAACATACAATAATTAGTGTGTGCATTGGCCAATCACATTGGCCAATGCACACACTAATTAGTGTATGCATTGTCCAATCCCATTGACCAATGCACACACTAATTAGTGTGTACATTGACTAATCACATTGGCCAATGCACGCACTAATCAAAAACTAATTAGTGTATGCATTGACCAAGCACATTGGCCAATGCACACACTAATCCCAAACTAATTAGTGTGTGCATTGACCAATCACATTGGCCAATGCACACACTAATCACACCCTAATTATTGTGCGCATTGACCAATCACATTGGCCAATGCACACATTAATTAGTGTGTGCATTGGCCAATGCCATTGACCAATGCACACACTAATCCCAAACTAATTAGTGTGTGCGTTGACCAATCACATTGGCCAATGCACACACTAATCATAGCCTAATTAGTGTGTGCATTGACCAATCACATTGGCCAATGCACACACTAATCCCAAACTAATTAGTGTGTGCATTGACCAATCACATTGGCCAATGCACACACTAATCACACCCTAATTAGTCTGTGCATTGACCAATCACATTGGCCAATGCACACACTAATTAGTGTGTGCATTGGCCAATGCCATTGACCAATGCACACACTAATCCCAAACTAATTAGTGTGTGCATTGACCAATCACATTGGCCAATGCACACACTAATCACAAACTAATTAGTGTGTGCATTGGCCAATCCCATTGACCAATGCACACACTAATCACACACTAATTAGTGTGTGCATTGACCAATCACATTGTCCAATGCACACACTAATCACACACTAATTAGTGTGTGCATGGCCAAACCCCAATTTAACATATTAAGTTTTGCAAGTAATAAATTTAACAAATTTGACAAATTTAACAAATTTGACAAATTTAACAACTTTAAATTTTGCAAGTAACTAATTTAGGTTTTGGTGTGTCTTTACTTACACTAATTAGTGTGTGTAAAGAACACATGCAGTGATTAGTGTGTAAAGAACACATGCACTAATTAGTGTGTGTATATGCATGTGTGTATGCGTGTGAAAAAATCAAAAAACATAACAACAAAACTTACATGGAATTGAAGAGCTTGTTGGGAGAGGGTAGAAGAGTGTAGGAGAGTGGAAAAGTAGAGATGGTGGAGAGTACGCAAGGTTGTGAGGTTCGCGCTCTCGGCTTCTATGGAGAAGATGATGAAATTCAAATTTTAGGGCTTTGAACTTCGCGGGGCAAGCAGGTGTCCCCATTTATAAAAAAAATTGAAAATTGAATTTCCGCGCATATTACCGCGATATCTACCGCCTGCATTACCGCGTTCATTTCCGCCTCTATTACTGCGGCACAATTTCGAGCCATACACACAGATGGCCACGTTCTGACATTATTACTATTGATCCTCAAAATCTATTAGTACTATGTTTTTTATAGAATATATATAAAATGAAAGTATTCTTAGTACTTTAAAAATGACATTTTTACCTAAAAGTTTAATTTTTACATTTTATTGATATATTTGTGCCCCTATTTTTTGGTAATTTGATTTTAATTAGTGTATGTAATTTATTAATGTAGGTTGCTTGGGATGAGTTGGGCCCGTCCACTGAACCGGATAGATCACGGTGGTTGGCCGAGCGATTACCATGCCCATGCGTGCGGTGCAAATGCGCCATTGCTCGACTTCGACGGATATGCGTGAGCCATGTAGAAGATTATGGACTATGGGACGATCCTCGCAAGCATGCACGGATGGAAACAAATGATCCACGAATTGTAGCAGCTATTGGCATCACCCCTCATTGGCGTGTGGTTGGTGGAGGAGGGGAAAGGAGGGTGGAAGAGCGCATGCGCCAAGAATCCATTAGAGAGGAAGGAAGCACATCAAATCAACCAACTGCTGCTCCCTCTATGAGTGACCACAGAAGACGACCATTTGCATAGAATGGTTGAGGATCTCCTTGCACGAGAGGAGGAGCATGAACTAGAGTGTGCATGCGAAGAAGCTTTCGAAAGAATGAGGAGTGAGCTACTCGATTCGGCACACACCGCACTATATGATAGATGCTCTTACTCCATTTTAAGGGCATCTCTCGAAGTCCTTAACCTTCAGGCGATGTTTGGATGGAGCAATGCTAGTGTCGACGCACTTTTGAGGTATGTATACAGATTGTGAAGGATGCTTGTGGAGTGCATAAATTAGCTTCTAATGTACTTTCTTCTTGTGATAGGTTGCTAGGAAAGATGTTGCCAGCTGGCAATCACATGCCAGAGAATAGACGAAAAGCATGCGAAGTGGTGGCTGCATTAGGGATGGATTATGATCGCATTCATGCTTGCGTGAACGACTGTGTGCTCTTTCGTAATGAGCATGCCGATTGCGACACATGTACATCGTGCGGGGAGCCTAGGTTCAAAGAAGGAATGCAGAGCAACAGAATTCCACATAAAGTTCTGAGGCATTTTCCACTCATACCTCGCATCCAACACATGTTTAGATTGGAGGGTACGAGCGAGCTTTTGAGTTGGCATGCAAAAAATCGCTTCACAGATGATATTATGAGAGTGCCAACTAACTCACCAGCGTGGAAGCACATAGAGGACACATGGCCAGAGTTCATGGATGAGCCTCGTCACTTGAGGATTGGGTTAGCTAGTGATGGAGTGAATCCATTTGGGCACCACTCTACTTCATTGAGCACTTGGCCGCTGGTGGTTGTAAACTACAATAATTTCCTCCTTGGGAGGCAACAAAAAAGGGAAACATTTTACTATCACTTCTCATTCCAGGAAAGCACAAGGTAAAAAACATGGATGTATATGTGCAGTCTCTTATTGATGAGCTTCAAGAACTATGGTGAGGCATAGATATCATTGACATTTCACGGCCACCACGAGACCGCAAAGCCGTCATCAAGTGCATCCTCATGTGGACCATGCGTGATTACCCAGGATTTGGAGAGGTATCTAGTCAGTATGCACATGTTAATTGTACTCTTTGCTTTAGGTTTATCATCTCATGTGTAACCTTTGTTTATCTCTTGGCAGGATTGGCAACATCTGGACATAGTGCGTGTCCCACTTGTGGCCCTTCCCTTGTGACAAAGAGACCTCCTCTTCTTGGGAAGGTGACCTATCCCAACAACCATCGCTTCCTACCTCCTTCACATCATAGATATGCTCCCCCTATCAATGGAGTGCAGACGTTCCATTGGAACTTGGCTGATTGGGTGAAGCATTGGGAGGAGCATCATGGTACCTCACCGCCTCCCAATGGGTTGCCAAAGGGTATGTCGAGGTACTCAATCTTCTTGTCGCTCTCCTATTGGGCTTCGTTGAAAATTCAGCACTTATTGGACCCTATGCATGTATTCAAAAATGTTGGGCAAGCTATCTGGGATCACATACTTGGCAAGAAGGATTCATTGGGTGCTAGGGAAGATTTAAGAGCCATGAGACGTCTCCCCCCTTCAGCCATGCCCCGTATGGGGGAGCGGGGAAAGATGATTCTCCCAAAAGCACCGTGGATAATGTGAAAGGTAGACCAAGAGCGGACAAAGCAAGTTATTGCATCCATCAGAACTCCAATGGGATATATGCGGTCACTCAAAGGTGCTTTCACAAAAACCAAAAAGGGTGGCTCCACTCAATTGTATGGATTGAAATCCCATGATTGGCATAAAATCCTTCAGGTAAGAGTAGAACAGTTTGTGGTGTCTATGTGTCCTTATATATAGGTTGACATTCACTAAGATGCTTTATTGTTTGTAGTTTGTACTTCCCATAACTATTAGTGGTTATGGGGACACTAAGGTGAAGGGTGCAATATTCAAAGTGGGTGAGATTGTGAGGTAATGGGTTTTTTTCAAGTACTATATCATGTTCTTCTAGATGGATGTTCTTCTTGGAGAGATTCTTGAAAACTTTAAAGGATTTTGTTAGATTGGGGTCACAACCGGAGGTATGCAAAATCAATACAATATAGATAGCATTTATACGCTGACGGGAGCAAAGCGAACCCCGAACCCCCGACGGCCTCTAAAACACTGAGGACCGAATGGAGCACCTCGAGCTTGTCATGGTAAAGCAAACAGGGGGCACCACCTAGCTTGAGCGGCTAGGACGCAAACAACACACCACCATAACAAAGTTCTCATCCAAGAGAGATGGATGCTTGGGAGTAATGATGAAGAGGAAGGGGAATGAGATCAAGTGAGAGAGAGAGAGAGAGAGAGAGAGAGAGAGAGAGAGAGAGAGAGAGAGAGAGATTATAGCGGCTTAGTACTTAGGCACCACAGAAGGATGACGAATCCGCACACCCTTCACACATACACGAGCTCACTCCAAACACAAGACTAGGTGGCGATTCTGCACACCTCACATGGGCAAAACATTGCAAGAAAACATACTCACAAAACCTCAAGCTTTATTTAGAGAATAAGGCGATGAAATGGGGGGGGCATAGGATAGGGGAAAGAGAAGGGAGAGAGTGGTAGAGCACATGGATGATAGGTGGGAGCTGATGGTGAAGACTCGCATGAGGGTTATGGACATCATCCTTCATTTAGCTGCCCTTCATCTTCCATTGCCCAAGGATGTAGAGGTACGAGCATGGTGATTGCGGTGATGGTGATGGTGTGGGTGTGTGTGTGTGCACTAGGCACACACAGTGCATAGTGTACTCTTTGGTGATGTTGTCTGTGTGTGCAGTGTGATGGTGACCCCTCTTTATATAGGGGAGGAGGAGGGAGAAATTCTAGAATTTAGAAATGAAGAAATCATTATCTACATAGGCCATGTGACTGTGGGCCCCACTTGTCTAGCTGTGTGTATATGTGCCAGAATAGCAGTCTCATGAGAGAGAGACTAAGAGAGAGAGATGGGTTGATGAAAAAAAGTGAGAGGTGACATGGAGAATAAAGTAATTACAAGAGGGGAGAGAGGGGAGTGTGTTCAGAGGTGAATCTGTGTGCAGATGTGTGTGAACACAAGAAAAATCAGGTAACCATCGGGTGGGGATGGGTATGTGGGCACCTTTTTCAGTGAAACTGAGTGTGTGTGTGTGGGGGGGAGGTTATTTAGCTACAATACAAGAGACATGGCGCCCTTTAGAGAGAGAGGGGGGTATTTGGGTCATGGGATATGATAGGAGAGAGAAAGGGGGGGTGGGGTATACTATTTTGGAAGATAGGATAAGTTGCATGTGATTTAGGGTCCATTATTGGTGAGTTAGAATGCATTATTGGTGAGAGGTGGGGTAGCTTGAGGGGAGAGAAAAAGCAGAAAGGACAAGGGGAAGAGAGAGGGGGTTGACCTTTTGAGTGGAGGAGAGGAAAAGGGACACATAGCGGGGCAACAGTGAAGAAAAAGGAGGCAAGGTGGGGATGGGCTGCCCCGCAAGCATGAGGTGGCCTATTTTACCTTTCTCATATATTTACATAATCATACTTTATTTTTTTCTTACTTTTTTCAATGCCTTTTATCACTCCCTCCCTAAGAGGGGGTTTTCATGGGGTGGGGACGAGAGAAGAGGGGTATGGGAGCTTGGCTTGTGAAAATCCCCCATCAACGCTATGGAGTTACTAATAAAAATATGTGGTTTTAATGTTTTCAAGAGCGCATGGCAGAAGGTTGGGTGGTGCAAGAGGCATTTGTGTGTGTCTCACAGTATCTCATCACAGTGGATCCATCATTGCCTCGTCTGTGGAGTGAAGAAGAGGATCCTGCGAAGCACTCAACCATTCCCAGTGGAAAAGGATCACTCTTGGTTATGGATAGAGAGTTTCATGCCATAGTCAACAACTACTCTTTACTCAATGCCACTAGCATGACCAAATGGGTCAATATGTACTTGGAAGCCCGCGCAGCTAGAGAAAGGGATAGAGATGCATGGAAGAGGTCCCATGGAGGTAGACGTGCACCTCCTTTTCCTAAAGAGATTGCAAAATATCCTGATTTGATTCAAGTAGAGTGGATCCATAATGCCATGACCAATGCCAAAGAACAAGGAGAACAAATAATCCCTAAAGAATGGGAGTATGCGCGAGGATGCTTGCACAAGGTGAGTGTGTATATGTTATGTATGCATTTATGCAAATCACTTAATGAAATGCGATGTAACCTCTTATGCATTGTGATTGTAGGGTCTCATTTTCAACTCCATTTGGTCCGAAGGCCGACATTTTCGCACCCGCAAGATAGATGAGTGTCGGACCACTAATGATTGTGGTGTGATGGGAAACTTTGACACAACAACAAATGAGGTCAGATATTGTGGTACTATAGAGAGAATAATCAAAGTGGATTTCAGATCTTTTCACAAATTCCTCTTTGAGTGCCGATGGTTTGTGGCTGAGGTAAAAAGACATGAAAATGGGCTCATTATGGTGGATTCCATCCAATTCTATCGGGGAAAAATTGACAACTTGGTGTATCCTAGTAGTTACGAGCAGGTAATTTAGGCTATTTGCAATTAACTTAAATTAAAAATTTAATATATGTATATCAGCTTATTCTTTGTGTGTGACGTACAGGTCTTTTATGTGCCATGTATATATCAAAGAAGACTTTGGTATGTCATTCCAGTCACGCCGCAAGGTAGATCTATCTTTGCAGAGACGGACATTGAGCCAGTAATTGATCCCATCATACCATCACCACAAGATGTAGAGGAAGATGGAGTAGAAGTTGAAGAAGGTCAGCCAAGCCTTGCAAATAGTCATCTTGAGGAGGAGATAGAGGGAGAAAGTGATGGTGATTCTACAGGAAGAATCTCTAAACTTGTTTATTGATTTGAATACTATGGGTCTAAATATGGATCCTAGTGCTTGTAGAGATCTTATACAAGATGAGAATTAATAAAACTCTCCATTCTTTCACTTGGTGTAGTATATGATTAATTTGCAAATGTTTCGTTATGTGCTTATGAATAGTATTTGTAATGGTTTTGTTGTGAGTTCAATGATTTATGTATAGAATTTTTAGAGTGAAAGAGAGATTAAGTGAAGTGAGCAAGCATTCTAGAGAGTGTAGGAGTTGTAGTGTGTAAATACATTTTGAGTTGTATTGGATTTAAATGGAAACCCGCGGGAGAGGGAGAGGGGGAAGGGGGTCTATGGCTTTAGCGGTAATGAACACTGGCATTTGCACGGAAATGCACGCGGTAATATCTGCGGTAAAATCACGCTTGAACATCAAAAGGGTTTCTTTCTCCTTATTTTGAATTCCTCTCTCTTGTTTTGCGGTAATGGCCCGCCATAAACGCCACGATCTCTCATAGTGATCGTGGCAATAGGTGTGCGTTGTTTGGTGGACTTGTGGAGTGTGTAGGCATTGAAAAAGGAGGAGGCGTGGTCTCCTAGTGAGAAATGTGTTTTTGAAGGTCTTTTTTGAGAGGATAGGGGTGATGTGGATACCCTGAGCTATAGAGAGGCCTTTGTTGTTGTATCGGACATGTTCCCCAATTCCCCCTCTCCAACGTTGATGAAAGGATACGAGAAACAATTGAAGAAAGAAGAAGATAAAAGTGCAGGTAAATGACCAAAGGACAAAAGCAAAAAAAATATCGATGACGATGACGAGGACTTTGATGCGGGAGAAGCGGTAGTGAAATAGGTCTTCAAGAAAGCTAAGCTCAATGTGTTTGATGGCATATGGAAGACCTGCAACGATTTAAAGGCGTGGATTGAAGAAATCAAAGCTTTTGGATTATGCTTTCAATATGGAGAACAAGACTACCAGAATTTCGAATGCTCGAGCAATATGATCGATAAGACCAAAGATTTCATTAACGTAATCACGATCGAGTGATTACGTCAATAACTTTAGTATTTATATAAAAAAATCACGTGATCATGTTAATTGTTAATGTGACTTTGATTATGACCTGCAAAAACCTATAGAGCCGGTTAGCCCTCCGGGTTTCCCATTTTTTTCTGCGGGGCCCGCCTGGCTTTTTCATTTTCGCGGGGCAGGCCCATCGGAAAAATAAAAAAGCTTGGTGAGAATAATTATATATAGTAAACAGTGTGCTAACCGCGGTCTTTTAGCTAGGCATTTCCTTGGGGAGTGTATCCGAGTGCCAAGTATAGTCTTCTCCTTGTGAACTGACCTAAGGTTACAGAGTCAGAGGTCCTATTTTTGGGCCAAACGTGATTCTTAATTCGGTAACTACTTCTAATGTTTTTTTCGTTTACCGACATAAAGGTACAAAACCAAAACAACTGAAAAGCTGCAGAGTCATGCTCATTGCAAAGAATCCATTGGTCCAAATGAGGACTGTAATTGGTCTTAGAAGATGAGCATATGTAAATGAAGATTCGATAGTCAAGGTTCAAATGTCCTATACTAGTGTACCAGGCATATAAAGATCCTTGAAGTCTTGCATTTGAGTTGATTTACACTTTTCACTCCGCAACATAAGAGCTATAATCGTTAATTGGGTTAAAATAGCTTTTATATATTGAATTGGTTGCATGGGTGGGCTACAATCCTTCACTGGGTACAAGTAGTCCTCAATTCAGTGATTATATTGAAGATTTACTTGCGTTAGTTCATGCATTGGTTTATACAGAGAGTGCGTTATGTATTATGACAGATTATTAGTGCATGAAATGATCAATCATATATTTTATTGCTTTCATTTGTTTTTTTGTAGCAATTGAAATTAGATGTGTCTTATTGTTTGAAAATCAAAGTAGACATATAAATAATAATTATAATAATAATTGCATAGAGAGATTCATAGCATTGTTCTTGTTATTATTCCATGCATAGACTGCATTGCAATGTGTATGGTTGCTCACAATATAGGTGATCGATATGTGCATTGAAAATCTCATATTGTGCATCATGGTTACTTTCATATTGAATGGTTTTTAAATCTAAATATATATTGAGAATAAGAAAAAAGTTTCAAAAATTGAACATTTGGTTCTTTTGCCTTCATTTTTAATTTAAAAGCAATGGAGCAAAATGTAGGCACAAGTGGTCCAAAGAAGCCAAAGAATAAAAAAACTCATGGCAAAGAGTGAGATTATGATCACAACATATGCGGCCGATATATGGAGTGGCAATGTAAATTTTGTCACACAACAAAATCAGGCGGTGCACCACGTATTAGGGATCATTTTCTGGGTAGCTTTACAAAGATTTGTAAGAAATGTGAGCATCCTCGGGCACCTGCAGAGCTGCAAAGCGTTTGAGAGAAGAGCTCCCCAAAAAGGGTGGCAAGAGACAACAGATATATAGCTCTGTGGCTTCGAGTCAAGATTTCTCAGAGCCAAATATTAACTCTGCAAATCCTGTAGTGACCCCAACTAACCTTGGAGGACAACCTGCACAAGAAGAGAAAATTCCAGGCAGTGTTCCTTTTAAGCGTCACAATGAAGGTGGACTTAGTGAAATGCGTCAAAAATCATTACATCAGAGCTTTTGAGTGCAGTCTCTACAAGAAGCACCAACTACACTCGCCAAAGCATTATTCTTTACTAGAAGTTCTTTGGTCATGGTAGACAGCAATCATTGGAAGGCTACTTGTAAGAGAATTGGTGAGTTTGGTCCAGGATTTTTAGCTCCTTCTTATCACACGATAAGAAATGTTTTCTTGGACAAATGTTACGTCGAAGTCAAAGAGCGTATTGGAAAAATAATACTGGGGAATATTTCGCTTTCAGCATCTACGATTGTGAGTGATGACTGGTCAAATGTTCAAAGAAGATCGCTGATCAATGTGATGTTTTTCTGTCCAAGGGGAGAAACATTTATAGAGGTGATTGATAGTTCTGGTGCAATTCAAAGTGGCAAATACATTTCTGAGATCTTGATTAATGTAATTAAAGAAATTGGTGTTGAACACGTCGTTCAAGTAGTCATGGACAACGCAAAGAATTGTAAAAATGCCAGTAAATTAATAAAGAAGTGTTTTCCACACATTTTTGACAATGGTTATAATAAGCACAGTTTAAACTTGGTGCTGAAAGATTGGTACACTACCGAAGAAACCACATGGTTCACCAAAATAATTGACACAGCAGGTCAGGTTGTGAAATTTATCTTAAGACAACAAAGAGTGCTCGATTTGTATAGGATGCGCATGTCAGTGATCTTCAAACTTCCTACTAAAACTTGGTTTTGCACACACTTTTATACCTTCGAATCACTTCTCCATAATAAATGTGCTGTGATTGACACATTGAATTGCGCGGCCTTTGATGAATGGCAGCTTGGGCAGAAAGAAAAAGTGAAAGATAAAATTATATGTCTACGTGGCAAGGTAAACAAGGCTGCTTGGTAGAGGAGTGTAATGGATGCATACCATGTAATGATGCCCGTTATGTTCGCGATCCACAATCTTGATCAAAGGGTGCCAAAAACTTGGGCAAAGTGTGGATGACATGGTGGCCAGTTCAACAGAGTTTTGAAAATCACGAAGAGCTGAACGAGTCTGTAGTAGAGAAGGAGTGGTGATTACCATTCTCTGGCAAACAACGAAAAATTTTGGCCAATTATTTTCATGGAAGGTGGAAGAGCGCTCATAGTCCACTCCATAGTGTTGCTTACATGCTCAATCCAGAGTATTGGAATTTAGATTTGATGTCCACTACAGAGGTAGTAAGCGATTCCTATCACGTGGTCAACACGTTCTATTCCCACGTTCAGGACCAAATTGATTGCATCAAAGAAATGCGTGCATTTAGATGAAAAGAAGGTCCTTTTGTGAATGATTTTATACAGGTAATGGAAAAAGAGAAACATGTATGGAAGTGGTGGATGATGAATGATGGAGAGCATTACTCTACCTTACGTCCCCTTGTAATGAAAGTACTCGCACAATGTGCAGAAAACTCAAGTTCAGAGAGAAACTGGAGTATGTACATGTACGTTCACAACACTATTCGCAACAGACTATTAGTAGACAGAGCAGAAAAATTAGTGTACATGTTTTGCAACGAAAAGATATTGCATCACATCAAAAGTGCTAGCTACGAGGAGGAAATGCCAACCTGATTGTATGATTGTCAAAACGAAGATGAAGAAGAGGTTAATGTTGGTGTATCTCAATGCAGTGTAGATGAAATAGAAGAGAATTTGATAATAGAAGGAGAACCACAACACTCAGACTTAGAACCAGATAAAAACTCAACAGATTCAATATAGCTTGAGAGTAGAACGAGTAAATGTCAAAAACCATTGTAAATGACCTTGTATTTGAATGTGTTTTGAGTAATTACAATGCTTCATATTTGTGATAGTACCTAATTTTTCGATCTCAATTGTGTTTCTCTAAAGAAGCATCTTGCTCACCAAACAGAATTCTAATTGTGCTAGGGATATCTTGGCGAGCTTGCTTGAATTTATACTCGTTTGTCATGCCAAACATAATATATATTCCTTGTGGATTATTTTGTGATTGCCCATCGACTACTATTTTGCATTAGATGAATAAGACAAACTAAATGATAATAATGACCACATGTCAATGTATAATATCCACTCTATCCATCAAAACTCTTGTAGAAAACTGGAGATTGGGAAGATGAGGCTGCATGTGAAGTATATGAGGGAACCAAATCTGGATGCATGACAAGGTGTATGATGTGTGTCCCTTGTACAGGTGTTGGATTCACTTGCGTGTTAGATTTTGAACTTCCCAGCTTAAGCGGTGAAATATTTTCTCCATCCGGACTTGTGAGGGTTGGGGTGTCTGGGTGGCAATAGAAAGCCGTGACATTTTTGCATCTTTCTCTACCAGCTGTGTCGTGTAAATATCCTTCTCTCTCTTTAACTGTAGATCGGTGCCTTCCACTATCAATGCCAGCTCATCTCGGGTGAAAGTGATACAACTCTCCCTTAAATCATGAGTGGCAACAGTTGTTTCCTTTGACGAGAAGTCTACTGGTCGTTGTTGCACAAAGTGAACATATAACATTTTTGCAAAATATAGCGTAAAATCTACATTATGTAGGGGATGTCCATAAACCTCCAAATCCTCTCAGTGTTTTCTTTGATCACATCATGGTTGCAATTCAAAACCTTCCATCTTTCTTTCTTGATCTCTACGTCCTCACATGGCCATATTGTCTTGATCATGTCCTTTGTCACTTCTTTATTGATCTCTTTCCATTGCATGTGGTTTGGATTTGCCCATTTTGAGAGTCGTCGAGTAGTATGTGTTGCTTGTTGTGCCGACATGCCGTGTGCCAGAGACTTCATGCGCTGAAATGCATTAACAGTCGCTTGACGTTGTTGATCATGATTCATCGAGCAGTGATTGGGTGCCAATATCTTGTTCTTCATCGCCATTTTCACTTAGAGCTACAATCGACAGATAGATAAATATTCAATATCATTGGAAAATATATATTCTCACGATTCAATAGTCTCACAGATGTAGTATGCGTAGCAACTTCTTGTTCACTATAGAACACCACGGAATCCACTAAATCAAACCACAACAAATGCGACTAATTGAAGCACAAGCACTAGTGAGTTCTTTGATGAAGACATCGTTGTAGAGTCTGACTGTGCACTTGGATGCAAATAATTATTTGTTGCACCCTTATATGGTGTTCTTGGCATCATACTCCAATCAATGATACCAACGCGGGCTTTATTGGCGCAAGTAAAGTCCAAGATTATGTTGAACGGGTGTAGGTGGTTGTGCACTATACCGACCGAGTGGGCAGCCGCAATGCCATCGATTAAGGCGTGACAAATGACTGGCATCTGATCGATCACTACTTTGATCTGCATCGTGTCTATCTCTTGTGCAGGAGGATTTGCTGCAGGCAATGACCTCCAGCCGTGTTGTAGCCAATGCATTGTTGAGAGAGAGAGAGAGAGAGAGAGAGAGAGAGAGAGAGAGAGAGAGAGCACAGAAATAGAACCCCAAAGTGTGTAGAATACACACATGAGATGATGTATATATAGAGGGGACCTGGGTGCCATATATAGGGAAGGCATATATTGAGTAGCTTCACATATAAGCTCAACACCCCCACTCAAATAAGGGTCCCTAATTGTGGATGAAAAAACCCTTGGGGGATCAAGGGAAAAACCCACAGTTCTATATACACCCACCGTTATATTATAAAAATCATTGAATGTACAAATATTCATGAGGAGCTACATCACTCCCTTTACAATGGATGTTTTATAAGGAGCTACATCACTCCTTTTACAGTGAATGTTTTATGAGGAGTTACATTACTCCTATCCTATAAAATACAATAATGAATACAAAGGTTCAATAAAGAGGTGTAAAGGCTATCGATTAGATCGTAATCAGAAGTGTCTTCGTGAATATGTTGTGTAGCTTGTCATTAATATGGAATCACCAAACATGTCTTCATAAATCTTTTATTGTCACCAAGTTTGTCTTCATGAAATCAATTCTTTGATCAATCCTACATAGATCATAGACTCAAAAAACATAGTCATGAAATTTATTAGCATCGTTAGTGAAATAATTACATTCACAATGCCATAAGAGATGGTTCGCAACGCCACTCTTTTGACGACATATATACGCACGATAACATATAAGTATGAATGTAAAAGTACAAGATGCGTGATTACATGATGCAAATGACATGTGTATATACTACATAAAATGACATTTATCAACGTAGTGTTATCAATCAGTATCATCAAAGTACTAACAAAATATCATCATTGTAGTACTAAAAATGAATAAATTATCATGGTATCAACGAAAAGCATCATACAATAATCATTGTATCAATGAAACAACGTCATGGTATCAACGAGAATAACCATGGTATCAACGAACCAACATCATGATATCACTGATAATAATCTTTGTACCAACGAAACAACATCATGGTTTCACCGAGAATAACCATGGTATCAACGAAACAACATCATGATACCATCAAGAATAATCATTGTATCAACGAAACAACATCATGGTATCACCGAGAATAACCATGGTATTAACGAAACAACATCATGGTGTCACCAAGAATAACCATTGTATCAACGAAACAACATCATGGTATCATCGAGAATCTCAAAGAAATACTATCATGGCATCACCGAGAATAACCATGGTATCAACGAAATATCATCATGGTATCAACGAAAATCACCATGACCAAAGTACTAACAAAACATCATCATGGTACCATCAAAATCATTATGGTATCAACGAGAGATTATCAATAAAACGGTGTACACTATATCTCTAGAAGAATAATTATACGAGAATCAATGAACGAGTATATCATATAACAAAAGATCATGTACCAACAGTAGCTCGATAGAATTTGGACGATCATTAACGGCTCGACTGAATCGGAACGATATGTAACTGGCTTCTGCAGCAAAGTTATGTCAGTAACAAATATATGATTGATGAAGAGAAAATATAATTGAGAAGTTTTCAATTATGAGGAAAATCAAAAGCAAAAAGTAAAATTTGCTTTTCAAACATATTCGTAGTATGAGAACGATAACGCAAAATCAGTGCTGACTTTAGAGAAACTATCTTTTGCAAAGCTATACACCACATCATTTTTCTGCATAGTTTCTGCAAAATCATTTGCAATTAGCATAAAAATCCAAAAAACCAAAAACAAAAGTTGCTTTTCAGGCATGTACGCAATCCGTAAACAATAACTAAAAATCAGTGCAGATTTTGAAAAAACTTTCTTCTGCAAAGTTGTAGACCATATCGATTTCAGTGCTTTCGTAGGCTGTTTCTGCAAAATCGTTCTTAATTAGGAGAAAAATCAAAAAACAAAAACGAAAGTTGCTTTTCAGGCATGTACGCAATCCGCCAATGATAACTCAAAATCAATGAAGAATTTGAAGAAACTTTCATCTGTAAAGTTGTAGACCACATTGATTTCGGTTCCCTTCGCGGGTAGTTTCTGCAAAATCGTTTTCAAATAAGAGAAAAATCAAAAACATAAAACAAAAGCTGCTTTTCAGGCATGTACGCAGTCCGTGAACAATAACTCAAAATCGGTGCAGAATTTGAAAAAAATTCCTTCTACAAAGTTGTAGACCACATCAATTCCAGTGCACAACATGAAAAAACTTCCTTCTGCAAAGTTGTAGGCCACATCAATTCCAGTGCACAACATGAAAAAACTTCCTTCTGCAAAGTTGTAGACCACATCAAACTCGTTTTCAACTAGCAGAAAAATCAAAAACAAAAAGCGGAAGTTGCTTTTCAGGCATGTACACAGTTGGCGAACGATAACTCAAAATCAGTGTAGAATATGAAAAAACATCCTTTCGCAAAGTTGTAGACTACATCGATTCTGGTCCCTACCCTGGGTAGTTTCTGTAAAGTCGTTTTTAATTAGCAAAAAAAAAAAAGAAATAAAAAAGCGGAAGTTATTTTTCAGGTATGTACGCAGTCCGCGAACGATAACTCAAAATCGGTGCAAAATTTGAAAAATCTTCCTTCTGCAAAGTTGTAGACCACATCGATTGGATGCCTCCAGCGGGTAGTTTCTTCAAAATTGTTTTTGATCAGGAGAAAAATCAAAAACAAAAACGTACTTCTCTGATACCATGTTGAGAGAGAGAGAGAGAGAGAGAGAGAGAGAGAGAGAGAGAGAGAGAGAGAGAGAGAGAGAGAGAGCACAGAAATAGAACCCCAAAGTGTGTAGAATACACACATGAGATGATGTATATATAGAAGGGACCTGGGTTCCATATATAGAGAATCCATATAATGAGTAGCTTCACATATAAGCTCAACATGGATGTGTTGTCTACAGCTGAACAATCCGTGAGCGATTGGTAAGCGGCACATCATGTCGCCCACTGTACGCCCATTGTAGTATGGGAATATTGTGATCCAAGGAGATTTGATAGAAAACCCAATGCACCTTAAAATGGCGGGGTGAAGTGTTTGCATTCCTTGCTATGTCTGAAAGCTGTCAAATTTCGCCTCACTCCCTTCCTTGTAACATTTTCCCACATATGTAATGTGGTCGGGAAACAAAGAGATGCTTTTGATGGTGTACAATGTGCACACACTAATATGTTATCAAGAGCTAGATTTGAAGATGAAGAAGAGATACTGACCACAAGTGCTGATGTTGGCTTGAAGTTCTATTCGTCTTCTTATTTGAATGAAAATTGTGGCAATATTTGTCATACTTTTGAGGTATTTTCTGAAGAGTTCTATGAAGGAGAATGGCTTTTGATTCGTTGCTACCTTAGCACTCTTACTAAGCATGAGGGGTGCACGGATCAAGAGTACAAAAAGATCAGGAAGAAAGCTTACAGATATTTTCTGAAGGATGGCCATTTATGGAAGCAGCCAAAATGCTCTAAAGGAGTACCGCAGCGGGTTGTTTGTGATAAAGCGACTCAAGAGCAGGTTATCAAAGAGTTTCATGAAAGTTTATGGGATGGACACAGAGGCGTCTGGGCAACTTTTGTTAAGATTAAGGATCGTTATTGGTGGAAAGGTATGTATAAAGATGTGGCTCAATTTGTGGAGACATGCCTAATATGCCAACAGTATTCTAATGTGCGACATCGAGATGGATTGCATCCCACCTATCCACTGGCTATGCACTACAAGTGGGTGGTGAACCTGATTACCATGCCAATAGGTGTCTGGGAGATGCGGTATATTGTTCTTGCAAAAGAGGATCTTACTAATCAGGTGGAAGGCAGAGCTTTGCGTACCAAAGCTACCAGTTCCGTATGCAAGTTCTTGCTTGAGGATGTTATTTCCAGGTATGGATGTGTTGGTAGAATTACTGCTGATAGAGGAGATCTGGATGTAGATGAAGCTCGAGATTTATTTCCTCGCTTGGGCATTAAATTGGCTCTCACTACAGCATACAATCCAGAGGGTAGTGGTAAAAGTGAAAGAGGGCATCCGCCTATGTTAACGCTTTAGCAAAGGCATGCCAGGGACCTATTGGTGATTGGCCTAAACTCCTACCATTTGCTTTATGGGCTGATCAAGCTACACATAGTTCTATTACAGGTTTTATGCCATTTGAGTTAATGTGCGGGAAAAAACCCATTATGCCTACAGAGGAAGCGGTTATCTCTTGGACCGTAATGCCATGGGAAGAAGGTATGTCTACAGAAGATTTGCTTGCATTGCGCATTCGTCAACTGGAGAGGCGTCCGGAAGATATTGAACAGGCTAAAGTATTGCTTAAGGAAGCAAGACTAAAGAACAAGGTAGCGTTTGATGATAAGCACAGACTACGGCTTCGTGCCATTAAAGATGGGGATTGGGTCCTTGTATATGACAGTAGCCTGGAAAACCAGTACACTGCTATGTGGAAAATGGTTAAATAAAGGTTTGGACCATATGTAGTACTTCATGTTTATGATAATGCGACCTACAAGTTATGCGAGCTTGATGGCACTGAGCTCAAGGTGCCTATTTTTGCAGGGAAAAGATTCAAGTTCTTTAAGCAACGAGATGGTGAGATTAATATTGGAGACTTCGACACAGATCAACCTCCTGCAGACAATGTTATGTATGCATCAGACGACGAGTCTAATGATGCTTTATGAGAATGGTTGGCACAGACCGGAGGCTGTGCAGGTTCAGAGGGGGTGGATGTCGTGCATCTCTGCTCCCATGCTAAGAAAGATGCTAGATAAATGCACATCAAGTTGTTTGAAGCTTACATGATTAATGATGAACAATGATTAGGGCCTGGTAACAGGCCAAGTTTGATGCTGAATATATGTCAAATGCGGTTGAAAGGGCCAAAACATGCCTTAATGATGCTAAAAAGTGCTATGCTTGAAGTGGACATGGTTGGGATATTATGACCTAGAACTGCAGTGCTTGAAGTGCTCTATCGGCGTGTCTTTACAGCTCGTCGATTGGAGCTACGGTGAAGAAGTTATGGCAATTTGAAGTTTGAGTTGATTGCAGATCCGTACCGGATTGAAAAATTGCAGCTGAGGTGACATAAATGAAATGAATGCACAGGCTTGAAGTGCTCACTTTTTGGAGGACGTCGGTCTTTTCAGTTCAGTGATCAGAGTCTCGATCACCAAGATATTGGCCAATTAAGATACACCGGGGGACGGCTCCGTACCAGTCTAGTCGGCTCGGTCGGTGTCTCAGCTGGGAGTTTTGTCTATTTTCCAGAGTTTGGGATGCTGGAGCAGAAGTAGCTTGATGAGTCTCATGCCCGGGATGTCATATCATGTAGTGCTTGGCCGGAAGTGGTCGTAATTGGCAATACCCGGCTGACAAGAAAGAAACTCTGACACTTTTTATCGGATGTGATGGGAAGGCCTTACTTCAATGCAATTACCTATACTTGCATCTTAAAGGTATATAGGATTATACGAGAGGTTGACACGGGCATTGAAGTTCAAGATGATAAGGTTAGTCAAGGAATGCTCACAAAGAATTCCGTGCTTGGCAGTGCTTTGTTAGGTATGTATGCCAACTGTGGTGTCGCAGATTTTTGCAGAGCTTCGTGTTTGGAATGTTGGCTCACAATGATTTAAAAGATATGTATGCCAAGTGTGGTGCTAAGCCCATTAATAATGGCCAAGGGCCAATTTTTGCCTTGATGGCCGCCCAAGCATTGACCTCCATCAAGAGAATCGTGCTTTGGTTGCCTTCTCCTTGCTAAGTGTTTGGAATGTCAGCTTGCAATGCTTTAAAAGATATGTATGCCAAGTGTGGTGCCAAGCCCATTAATAATGGCCAAGGGCCAATGTTTGCCTTGATGGCCGCCCAAGCATTGGCCTCCATCAAGAGAATCGTGCTTTGGTTGCCTTCTCCTTGCTAAGACAATGTCTGTCTTGATGGCAGCATTGGCAAAAAGAAGCCAACTAAAGCACGATTCTCTTTTGGCTTAGCAAAAGGAAGCCAACTAAAGCACAATTCTCGTTCGGCTTAGCAAGGAGAAGGCAACCAAAGCACGATTCTCTTTCGGCTTAGGCAAGGAGAGATCAACAAAGGCTTGTAAGCAGTCATAGGAGAAGAAATAAGCTTCGGCGTAGACAATGATTAAAGACACATCAAACAGATGGAATCGACACAATGGGATTTTTCTCGTCAGCACGCAACCTAGTTTAATTATTTCTTTTTGATGATTTGCGGAGCCGTTAACGGACCGGAGTGATCTATAATGGGAGTTTAAGCTCCTAAACTATCATTAGCATTATTTAATGGTGTTGTTAACGACACTTCTTCTTTATTGCATATCAGTTTCGTTGTTGTTACCAATTTTCGAGCAAGTTTTGTGCATCAATAGCATTACCAAGTAATTAATTGCTGTTGTATTGTGCGGTGCGGCAAATTTTCACTCTCAATTTTTCCACAGCGAGCAGCCCGGTGGTGACCTGGCTCAAGTTTCAAACACTTATTCCCCGACAGCGTGTTGTTGAGTACTTTCAATAACAAGAGCAGGTGTTTTGGTTTTGAGCATTCGACATAGGCATCACAAGCCTATGCAAACATGGTAGCAGCTAATGTATGCTTTTGTGGAAGGAGGGATGAGGATGTACAAGCATGGGTTGTTCAAGCAGATATGTTGATTTTAGAGCTTGATATCTTTGATGATGTAGAGAGGGATGATTTCATGTATGAGAGGTTGTACGAGGATGCTTGGCATTTTTATGAATGTCTTCCTGAGCAGATGCAATATAGTTGGAAACTTATGAAGTATAATTTGATTATGCATGTTCAAAGCTGCCAACAAGAGGTCATGTATGTTTTTGTGGCAGTGCAAATGAACACATATAGTCTTGGACAACACAAGTTGAGCATGAGATGAGGTGACCTGCAATTGACAATGATGTAGCAAAAGCTGCATATGCTTCACAAGGCTTGTCTCAGGATGATTTTATGTTTTTACATATACTTCCAAATGAGTGCATTATAGCTGGTCAGTCTTGAAGGTCTCATTTTTCTAATGCACTATGGAGGTTTCCAAAAGACTCAAGGTTTAATAGAGGACTCCCTTGTCACTACTTTTGAATCACTACAAGGTGAGTTTTGGCATATGTTGTGGAGTTTGTTTGAGGGACACTTGGGAGTCAGATCTGTATGGCTTGCCCTTATGAAGAGGTTGGTGGTTGACATGGTGGAAGATTCATCTATCTCAGAGCCTATGCATTATGATGATGAGGTTTTAGAAGATGGATATTGTAGCGATTTTGAGTTCGATACATCTAGCTCTTTGTGTGAACATGACTTATGTGATAGCGCCTCGCTCAATGATGCATCTGTTGATGAAGAGTCTTCCTGCAATGAGTCGATGGTATTTGACTTGGCTCCATTCATGAGGGACATTAGATCACTGAAAAAAATATGGCTGGTGCGATTTGAAAATGCCGAGAGAGAAAACAAAACTTTGGAATCTCCTGGGGGGAGTGAAGATGTAAGCATAGGAAAGGGGGAGCGATGACTTGTCTCTTGTGAGGTGTGTCTGCAACCAGTATCAAAGAAGAGTGAGGATGCTTTAGTTGAAGAGGCCGTTATGAGTTTCTGTGATGATGAGAGTATGTGTGAAGAAGTGGTGCAGGTGGAGAGTTTCTGTAATGATGTAAGTGATGATATCGGTTTCTCTTATAGCCTCTTATCAGAAGCAGGTGTTGATGTATCCTTCTGTTTTACATTTGGTACTGGTATGCTGAAACATGTTACTTGTGAGTTTTTTGATCATTTACTTGATCAGAAAGTGCCTTTTGAGAGACGATCATAAATGCTCCACAAAATGTTAATTCTTATGCAGATGCTGTGAATGTGTTTAAGGGATTTGTATGCCTCTTTGCTGGCATGTATGCTTTTCAGTGCCTCTTGAAGGCCACACCTTTTTCTCATGATATTGTGATAGGTGTTTCGTAGGCTTTGGAATATGGTGTGGCTTATGTTGGCCCAACTACAATCTATTGTGCAAGAGATTACAAGGAGGGAAGTCTTATGATTCATATGCATGAGGGTGACAGAGTTTATGCTATGTTTGTTGGTGTGATGTTAATGCATGGCAAGCTTTTGAAATTTGCTTGGGAGCCAGGTGGAGGCTTGGTTACTTATTTGATGCTTGAAAAGCCAAGTATTCTTTGTGTGGGATCCAGGTGGAGTGAGCATCTATCAGTGGTACTGCGTGAATGCTCCAGCAAGCTAGGGGGTTTGGAAACCTATGATAGGAGTTTTTTTGGGTTGAAGTTTGCACGCTCATGTATATATAGTGTGCTTGTTTTTTTCCACTGTTGACGGTGCTATGGTTGCTTGTACAATGCTGAGCAATGTCAATCTTTGATGTATGCTCATGTTGATGCAAGTATTAAAGCTGCTTCGAGGCGCATCTAGGTGGAACCTTAAAAACTTGAGCTCATCGGCACCGGTTTGATCGAGGATCGATGCATTTCAGAGCTTGAACTTGGTCATTATGCAAGGCAAAACCCTGGCACCAAGTAGTTGAACGAAGTGGGTGAAATGTAAGCTAAATCTAAGCTGCCAGAAGAGGTGAGATGCTTTGTAGTGGTGAAGAGGCAAAGGCCTTGAAGCTTGAGACCTCGAAGGGGGGAGGTTAGTGAGAACCCACCCTTGATTGAAAATTTTTAAAGGGATTATGGATTAATACATAAAATGCTGGATGTAATGATTGGGGGAGCGTGAGCTTGTACGTGAAGAAGCCACCAAGGAGAAAGGGAGCAAGGGTCGCGGGTAATATGAGACAGGATGGCCTGTAGGTGAAAAAGGTTGTTCCAGAGAAGGGGACTGGAGGACCAGGAGAAGGAGAATTAGAGACCAAGTAGGGAAGGGTCTCTTGAAGCTAGGCTTGGAAAGCACAAGAAGGGAAGCACACTCACGAGGAAGCACCTACAAGGGGCCATGGTTAATGTTGAGATGTAGAGCACCCACGCCCTTTTCTCTTTTATTGTGTCTCTTTGTGTGTGTATCGGTGCATGCGGATGTGTGTGTCCACAGGCCACTTTGTGCGGTGCAAAGAGAGAGAGAGAGAGAGAGAGAGAGAGAGAGAGAGAGAGAGAGAGAGAGAGAGAGAGAGAGAGAGAGAGAGAGAGAGAGAGAGAGAGAGAGAGAGAGGTTTTTTGTGTGCATCGATGGTCTGTGCAGTAGAAGCTAGGCGGATGGTGTGCAGGCATTGATTCTTGAAGCGTGTGAGCATGTGTTTGGTCTTGGTGAGCGTGTTGGAGAATTGAGTTGTGTACAAACTGTTACGGGGGTTTACTCGATGACATTGTGTTGTTTGAAGGTGTTTTCTAAGAGGATAGGGGTGCTGTGAATACCTTGGGCTATAGGGAGGCATTTTTTTGTGTGCTAAGTGTGTTCCCCATTTCTCCTCTCCAAGGTGTTAATAAGCATTTTTATATTCTAGGAACGTATAGCAGTTAATGAGCCATTTAAAGAAGGGGGTGAAACCTATTAGATTAACCTTCCATCAGTATGAAATAATGAGTAAGAAACTGATAAATGTTGTCTTCTATGTCAATGATTGGGTTCTTGCAAGTGTACATGGTTGAGTATGGATCACATATCCATCCAAGTAGACAGGGCACAATGAGATCCACCAAGCCCAAATGATTTTCACTCATCCCGACCAAAGGCGCATATGTTCTATTTGCAAGACAATTCTCATAATTATTTATGAGTGACTTATATAGAGAGTCATCCACTAGGACTGTGTTTCTAGCATCAAACTTGTGGTGCTGTGCCGACATTGTTTGTAGATTTTTAGGAAAAATGCCTTGTCAACCTCACTATCGGGCACATACAACACCTCTGGACCTATACTCTCCAGCCAATTTTAACAGTCTTCCTCGGAGGGTATGCCTACCATGTAAAGAAGATGTTTGTAATTAACATAAATATATTGCTAAACACTTGATGCATTATCACTAGCAAAAAAATCTTGCGCATAATATTTTAGGGAAGCTGGATTTCAATATTTTCATCAATTTAGCCTTTCTACAACAAGACCACACTATCAACTTCGATTTATTTTTAAGAGTCTATAGAAACTCTTCAGCATCTGGCCTCACAACACAAATAAGCCAAGGATTGATGATGACAATTTGTGGTCATAGCTCAAAGGCCATCTGGAAGATCATCCAAGCCCTTCAATAACATCCCATTAGCATCAAGCACAATCAATTGCCTTGATGTAGCAGTCACATTACTCAAAAGCAATATCTCTGCATGTGGCTCGTCTAGCTAGCCACCAAGAAGACGTACCATCCAAAAACTAGAAATGAGTGGATAGACAATGCATTCATCATATGCAAAACAAGAGGGCTAGTGTTAAATGAGATAATAACAAATGTGGTGCTATGTTGCAACAAATTTGGTATTATATTGAACAATGGATATAATAATATTTGGAAACAAAAAATCACACAATAATATAGTTACAAGTTGAACACATCTGAGTACCATAGAGTGAAAAAAAGACTCAAGACAAAAGAAAAAAGGTGCACTATATTGGTGAAAATCTCACTCTAGAAAATCCAAATTCTTGTTAGGGGGATTAGAGTTTTCATGCATGGGACAACTAGCCATGGGCTTCTCTCTTTACATGCTAAAAATCTCTATTAGAGTTCTTAAATTGGTAGAATCACTTATACAATTCTCTATAGCACCACTAGGCTTTGGATCCATAGTCCCCCTAATTTGTATCCACTTTTCCATTGTCTACCAATTCCTTCTTGGCATCCTCTACCACTTCATTCTTCACATTGTCAACCCTGTCTCCCTTTGTTGCATTGTCTACATTATCGGCATGTTTCTGCATTGTCTTTTCTATGCCTCTTATCCCCTTTGTGATCTCTACCCTTCCCCTAGCTTGGGACCCTCTACCCCTTCCCACTTCTAGGTCTTTGCCCCTTCCACTAGTTTGGCATCCTCCATCCTTTTCTAGTCCTTGGTCACTATTAACCCTTCCCCTCACTTGAGATTTTTTAATCCTCCTCCCTTCCTGGATTTTGCATCACCTATCTCCCCATGCTTTGTCTCCTTGGCATATTTCATCACATTGTCACCAAGAATCCAAACATAAGAGTCATTACTTCCTCATTGTCCCCCATGGTGCCACCATGTAGCCGCTCGTGAATCCCTCTCTATTCTAGATACCATACTTTAACTTGGAAGAACATCTCCCATCTCTTTAGTAGCCTCACTCTTCAAATTAACTTGTAGAAAACTTTGTGGAGCCCCACGCATCCTTCACCTTTTCTGGTTTTCTCCTATCGAGCCTAGTTGATACTAAATCCTCATCTACAAAAACAAGAAAGAAAAAACAACACCTACGCATAGCCTCACATTCAACACATATAAGCATATTATTTTCAAAACACACATAACTCTTTACAATATGAAACACACTCATGTAGGACTTTGCCACCTCGGGGATCACCATAGTGCAACCATGTTTGGCACAATGCTCCCTACTATGTAATAGAGCACTAGAGTAGGTAATATTGATGTCGGCACAACTTCCAACAACCCTTGTAGACTCCATGATCTCACCACATGCAACACATATGCTAAGCACGTAGATCATATCCAGGAAATAAACAATGTGAGGCATATGATATAACATGAACCTCTTCCCAAGACTAACATCAACAATCATCTCCTTCACAAAGAGGGTGTGGCCTTGTGCATCCTTTCATGTTGCCTTCAATATATCATATTTAGCCTTATGCCAACCAACAACATCACAAAAATCCCACATTAGTACCAAAAGTTAGAACATGCAAAAGTATGCATAGTTTTCTCCTTTTCTCTCTTGCATGGATGTCTCCTCTCCCCACCCTAAAAACCTCCCCCTTGTTGTTGATACCAATGGGAGACCTTTGAATCTGGCATATGGATCTCCACCAAGCCAGTGTTGAAGTACCACTTGGCTATCGAGGCCCTTGATTGCATACCATTGAAGTGGACAATTTTGCCCTAGGGACCTTTTCCACAAGGCCACTCATCGGGGCTTGCCAATAGGCCTTTAAATTTGAAGAGGTCCATAATACATGTGTGATGGTTTAGCATAGTATTTCTAATGACCTGTGAGCTCACCTTGCCATGTTCAATATCACAATTGTTCTTTAGTACTTCTTAAATCCTCTCTTGCAAATTAATCAACACTACTAGTTTGTGGAAAGTACACTTTGGAGATAGAGACCATCTACATGTCATCAAGCTTTGGGTCTACTTCCTAAAACATAGCCACGTTTGCTACAAATTACAATGTTGAGGTTTTTGCCTAAGTTTTAATTTACAAAAAGAAATTTGTAAAATGCACAAGGTAGAGATTTCCAAAATAGGAAGCAATTGACATCTTCTCAACACAACTGCTCGCTTTTGGTAGCCTTGCTCATCCACTTTAGTAAGTCTATCAAGAGATATCGTGCAACCAACTACCATCAATTTTGTGGTGCAAGGGCCAAGTTTACTTTATTTGTTCGAGATTACTTTTGCTTGGGACAATTCACTTTATAGAGGCGTGAAGCTTGAGGGGCAAGGAAACCCACAGAAGCACGTGGTTGGAGTAGTAGGTTGCTAAGCCTGAGGACATGGGTTCAAAATATGAATCATTAGAGGGTAGCTCAACATGCTGACCTTTAGAGGACATGGGTTCAAAATATGAGTCATTAGAGGGTAGCTCAACATGCTCACCTTTTCTCATCCGCTCATCGGCCTCTCTATCCCCACTTGTAGTTCTCCATCGTCCATCCCACCATGGTGGGTCATTAAGACCCGTGCTATACAGTGTCATGGGGTGACAACGGTTCCCAGAAAAGATACAGCCTCGAAGAAACTTAAGGTTTAAGATTCTACAAAAGCAGCATTCACCTACTTGTAGACGCGGACTTGGTCATATAGTAGATTATGGTAACTTAGAACCACGGAAATTCTCAAACACCTTGTACTAGTATGTGCCTACGATCTTCAAAAATGCAATTCGACAGGAATCTGGGGAGATCTCACGTCTTTTTTTAAGTGTTAGGGGTTGTTGAGTTCAGGTTTAGTGGATTGCATGCGAACTGATAGTCCACTTAAAGGGAAGGCAACCGACGCTCTCTCTCTCTCTCTCTCTCTCTCTCTCTCTCTCGTCAGGAGCCACTCATGGCATGTGCCCTTCTCTTCCTCGCCTATTGTTGTAGAGGTTGCTCGGGTCTTTCTCTCTTCTCTCTTGGCTTGCTATTGCAAAGCCTACTCGTCTCTCTCTCACGCGCGACCTTTGCAGGAGCTCCTTGTTGCGTGCTGCAGAGTAGGGCGTCCAAGCATGCTAGCTGCAGGGCACCAGGCAATGCGCCGCAGGAGGGGCCCGACCAGTTGTACGTGGGGGAGGGAATATTTTCACGTAATGAATTTATTTTAGTTCGAGCCAGTAATACTGCGCCGGATGCCTTTACGTTTCAAAGACGGAGTCGCGACTTCGGTTGAAAGAGTGCATGAGAAGGAGTTCCACTCTGAAACGTCATTGTAGGCGTCATGTGCGAGAGGTAGGCGTGGACAGAGAGAGAGAGAGAGAGAGAGAGAGAGAGAGAGAGAGAGTGCGGTTGGATTACTTTTGTGACCCAATAACCGAGAACAAAAATAGCCTGGTGTGTGTTGGCGCAAAATCCACACACACACACACACACACACACACACACACAGGGAGAGAGAGAGAGAGAGAGAGCGCTGTCAATCTGCCACCTGCGGGAGAAGCAGCAAGCAGGCAAGCTGCAGTGCACGATCATTTGACAACGTCTATGTAAGAAATAGTGATATAATACGTAGCTTGTGGGACCAGATCGTAGAAAAAAGCACCTGGTACTCCATTTCTATTCTACACGTTATAAAAGCAGCTCATTGAAAGTATACTTGGAACCGCACACGACAGCTACTCATCAGAACTCTATAAGTATTTCATTAATAAACATCGGAAAACTACTCTATGTTGAGAGAGAAGGAGAGAGCACAGAAGTAGAACCCCAAAGTGTGTAGAATACACACATGAGATGCTGTATATATAGAGGGGACCTGGGTGCCATATATAGAGAAGCCATATATTGAGTAGCTTCACATATAAGCTCAACACCCCCGCTCAAATAAGGGTCCCTAACTGTGGATGAAAAAACCCTTGGGGGATCAAGGGAAAAACCCACAACTCTATATACACCCACCGTTATATTATAAAAATCATTGAATATACAAATGTTTACGAGGAGCTACATCACTCCTTTTACAATGAATGTTTTATGAGGAGTTACATTACTCCTATCCTATCAAATACAATAATGAATACAAAGGTTCAATAAAGAGGTGTAAAAGCTATCGATTAGCTTGTAATCAAAAGTGTCTCCGTGAACCTGCTGTGTAGTTTGTCATCAATATCGCATCACCAAACATGTTTTCATGTTGTCATCAATATGGCATCACCAAACATATCTTCATCAATCTTTTATTGTCACCAAGTTTGTCTTCATAAAATCAATTCTTTGATCAATCCTACATAGATCATAGCCTCCAAAAAAAAACATGTCATGAAAATTATTAGCGTCGTTAATGAAATAATTATGTTCACAATGCCATAAGAGATGGTTCGCGACGCCACTCTTTTGACGACATATATACGCACGACAACATATGGTACACAAAGTATAAACGTAAAAGTACAAAATGTGTGATTACGTGATACAAATGATATGTGTATATACTACATAAAACAACATTTATCAATGTAGTGATCAATGAATACCATCAAAGTATTAACAAAATATCATCATTATATCAATAAAAATGAATAAATGATCATGGTATCAACAAAAAGCATCATGATATCACCGAGAATAATCATTGTATCAACGAAACAACATCATGGCATCACTGAGAATAACCATGGTATCAACGAAACATCATCATGGCATCACCGAAAATAACCATGGTATCAACGAAACAACATCATGGTATCACCAAGAATAACCATGGTATCAACAAAACATCATCATGGTATCAATAAAAATCACCATGGAATCAACGAAATATCATCATGGAATCACCGAGAATAACCATGGTATCAACGAATTATCAATAAAACGACGTAAACTATATCTCTAAAAGAATAATTATACAAGAATCAATGAACGAGTATATCATATAACAAAAGATCATGTACCAACAGTAGCTCGATAGAATTTGGACGATCATCAACGGCTCGACTGAATCGGAACGATGTGTAACTGGCTTCTGCAGCAAAGTTACGTCAGTAACAAATATATGATTGATGAATATAATTGAGAAGTTTTCAATTATGAGAAAAATCAAAAGCAAAAAGTAAAATTTTGATTTTCAAACATATTCGCAGGCCGAGACGATAACCCAAAATCGGTGCAGAATTTAGAGAAACTTTCTTCTGCAAAGTTATAGACCACATTGATTCCAATCCCCATCGCGGGTAGTTTCTTCTGCAAAGTTGTAGAACACATCGATTCCGGTCTCTCACGCGGGTAGTTTCTGCAAAATCGTTTATAATTAGCAGAAAAATCAAAAACAAAAAGCAGAAATTGCTTTTCAAGTATGTACGCAGTCCGCGAACGATAACTCAAAATCGGTGCAGAATTTGAAAAAACTTTCTTCTGCAAAGTTGTAGACCACATCGATTCCGGTCTCTCTAGTGGGTAGTTTTTGCAAAATCATTTTCCATTAGCAGAAAAATAAAAAACAAAAAGCGGAAGTTGCTTTTCAGGTATGTATGTAGCCCGCGAACGATAACTCAAAATCGGTGCAGAATTTGAGAACACTTTCTTCTGCAAAGTTGTAGACCACATCGATTCCGGTCTGTCTTGAGGGTTGTTTCTGCAAAATCGTTTCTAATTAGTAGAAAAATCAAAAACAAAAAGCGGAAGTTGCTTTTCAGGTATGTACGCAGTCCGCGAACGATAACTCAAAATCGGTGCAGAATTTGAAAACACTTCCTTTTGCAAAGTTGTAGACCACATCGATTCCGGTCTTAGTGACGGGTAGTTTCTGCAAAATCGTTTATAATTAGCAGAAAAATCAAAAACAAAAAGCAGAAGTTGCTTTTCAAGTATGTACGTAGTCCGCGAACGATAACTCAAAATCGGTGCAGAATTTGAAAAAACTTTCTTCTGCAAAGTTGTAGACCACATCGATTCCGATCTCTTTAGCGGGTAGTTTGTGCAAAATCGTTACCAAATAGCAGAAAAATGAAAAACAAAATGCGCAAGCTGTTTTTCAGGTATGTACGCAGTCCGCGAACGATAACTCAAAATCGGTGCAGAATTTGAAGAAACTTTCTTCAGCAAAGTTATAGACCACATCGATTCCAATCCCCATCGCGAGCAGTTTCTTCTGCAAAGTTGTAGAACACATCGATTCCGGTCTCTCGCGCGGGTAGTTTCTGCAAAATCGTTTTCAATAAGCAAAAAAATCAAAAACAAAAAGCGAAAATTGCTTTTCAGGTATGTACGCAGTCCGCGAACGATAACTCAAAATCGGTGCAGAATTTAAAAACACTTCCTTCTGCAAAGTTGTAGACCACATCGATTCTGGTCTCCTCTAGTCGGTAGTTTCTGCAAAATCGTTTTCATTTAGCAGAAAAATCAAAAACAAAAAGCAGAAGTTGCTTTTCAAGTATGTACGCAATCCGCGAACGATAACTCAAAATTAGTGCAGAATTTGAGAACACTTTCTTTTGCAAAGTTGTAGACCACATCGATTCCGGTCTCTCCAAGGGGTTGTTTCTGCATAATCGTTTCTAATTAGTAGAAAAATCAAAAACAAAAAGCGGAAGTTGCTTTTCAGGTATGTAAGCAGTCCGCGAACGATAACTCAAAATCGGTGCAGAATTTGAAAACACTTCCTTCTGCAAAGTTGTAGACCACATCGATTCCGGTCTCCACGGCGGGTAGTTTATGCAAAATCGTTTCCAATTAGCAGAAAAATCAAAAACAAAATGCGGAAGCTGTTTTTCAGGTATGTACGCAGTCCGCGAACGATAACTCAAAATCGGTGCAGAATTTGAAGAAACTTCCTTCTGCAAAGTTGTAGACCACATCGATTCCGATCCCTTTAGCGGGTAGTTTCTACAAAATCGATTTTGATCAGGAGAAAAATTGAAAACAGAAACGTACTGCTCTGATACCATGTTGAGAGAGAAGGAGAGAGCCCAGAAGTAGAATCCCAAAGTGTGTAGAATACACACATGAGATGCTGTATATATAGAGGGGACCTGGGTGCCATATATAGAGAAGCCATATATTGAGTAGCTTCACATATAAGCTCAACACTCTATATATGGGTAGCAGCAGCAGCATCAAAAGGAGAGGCCAGTATCATCAGTACCCACTTCCAAAACAGGAGCATATAAGCCAGTACATGCCTGCAAGGGGCCTGCGTTAGGTACGTGCCCCAATAACTTGGCGTTACATTGCATATACGCTCATGTATGATCCACATATAGAGAATGGAGTCACAGCTACTCTATCTGTATGATTCACATACAGAGAATGGAGTCACATACATTAGAGGATATTCTATCTTTATAAACTATTACTTTTACCTTAAAACAATATTTCTCTTCATGCTATAATCACATGCTCTTGCCTTTTATTTTTTGGGACTCCCCATTCGTCCAGACAACATCTCAAGTATTTCCTTAAAGGAAAGCCAAAAGGAACTTCATTTGCGCTAGGACGTAATCAGGGTTGTTAGCCTTATCCTGCCAATTATAATTTAATACAAAGTTAAATTACCTTATGGTGCTCAGTGGTGCAATGTGTTTATTTCCTTAAAATTTTCAAGATGTACTAGTAATTTGCTACTTTGTTCACGTTTCTCTTTTGGCTTTGTCTAACAAGCCATAGTCAAGAAGGGAGCTAGGAGCACATCTGCATTTTGCATGTGAAGTGAAGCATTGAACTTTGGTGATTTAGTTTGTAAGTGGGTCCTTTTCATTTTTCTTGTTTTAGAATGCCGACGTTTATGGAACACATTTTTTACAATGCGACTTAGCAATGTCTCTAATTTATGAATTGAAGATACTCAGTTTGTATAAAACATGAATTAAATATACAATGTTTAAATCTTAACACCGATCTGCATAGAGTAAGTGCGTGGCACATGAAAGTCTGATGGAGATTTGGCACAATCTTGACATTAATTTATAAAGGAAAAAAATTCTACCATACTTCATAGTTTTTTTTATGTGGATGGTATGATGCTCAAAGCATTTTTCTACATTAATTGCTGTGGAGTGGGCAAAGCGAGTGAATTGCTCATGCATCTTGAACTAGTGGTCCGTTGTGAGTTTTTGGCCCTTTCATAGAGGCACATAAGATGCAAGCATAGTAGGTGACTGTGCTCACATTTTAAAGAGAGGCCCTTACATGCATCATCTTGGGCTAGAAGAATCGAGGAGCTTCCTTGTCTTGCTCTCCTCTACGCAAACGTTGGAAAAGGAACCGCATTAAGAATGCTTATAGGAATTGTGCTTTCACATGAGGCAAATCCTTAAAAGAATCACCACCAATGGGTTCTTAATTGTAGATAAATATTAATCCCATTGTGGCCATGAAAGATTTTTCTTAGCATCCACATGTTACTTTTAAAAAGTAGTAAGCTTACTACTGACTCTAGAGTGATGGATCTTGCACCAATTTGTTCACTCCACTCCCTCAATAATCAGATTGATCATACATGCAACCTTCCCTCCCTTTATTACAGGTTGAATGCCACACTCTAAGCACCATGCTAGAAAGTTATCTATGTAGCAAAATGATCAACGTGCATATATATGTAAAGAGCTAAGTTTAAAATCCCGCGAAAACTTTAAAGCTCTAACTATACGTGAACAAAAAAACTATGAACAATAAACTACATGGAGTATTTAAGGAACATCTCGATGAACATCCCATTATGGAATGTAGGTTAGGGATTTATATGCAAGAACCTCAGCCCAATAGTTCACAGAAACAGCCTTTGCATTTCCAAGATAGGCTTGTAAGCATCAACACATACAAGTGGCTTAGAGAGCAATATTTTAGCTAGTCTGTCACACACATTTTGTGTCCTTTCAGGGAAACACAAGTCGTTCCATAGAAGGCCAATCTATCCTCAATGGACATGAGACTGCACTAACTACCCATTGACTAGCTTACTAGAGTTTTAATTCTTATAATACTATAAGGAGCAATAAAGAAAATGCTTATGTATAAGCTCTACTTTTTTTCTATGCTCTCTCTCACTCTCTCTCTCTATCTATTTATCTATTTATCTCTAACTTTGATATCTTTTATAGATTAGCTGCAGTTAGGCTCAATAGTCCACAAAAATAGGCCTTCCATATCCAAGGTAGGCATCAACACATGCAAATGGCTTAAAGAAAAATATTTTGACTTTTTTGTCTCACATAGTTGTTTTAATCTCTAGGGATGCATATTACATTGTTTAGTAAAAGGCCAATATGCCCTTTTTGGACATGAGAGTTCACCGACTGCCCACTCACTAACTTACTGAAGGTTTAATTGTTATAAAGAGAAATATAAAGTTTTAATTGTTATAAAGAGAAATATAGATTGTTCTCTTGTACAATCCCCCCCCCCCCCTCTCTCTCTCTCTCAAATTTTGCTTACTTTTATACAATATTGGATTGGATAAACTATAGAGACCCAAGTTCTAAATAAGTAAGACAGAAGAGCCTAATGTCAGTCCATGTATCTTTAAAAAGGTAAGAAGTAAAATTCTACTTAATGATTTTAACTTTGTGACATCATACTAACATTTTTTGATCCATTTCCACCATTCCAAAACAACTGGAAAAGACAAAAGCACATGTCTGATAGTTCTGTTACAATTACATTTACTACCTGGCCCATTAGAACTATCTTCTATCTCAAACATTTGTGAAACTAGAAGGGATCCACAAATGACTCTCTAAAAACATTCTCTGAAATCAAAGATACAATGCAATGACCAAACATCTAATGATTTGTGTTTTCATCAGTATTGATCATAATCCAATAATCAAGCTTTGTTACCACTTACAAATATTTTATTTTTTGGCAACAAAAGGCTATAGAAGTTTTGAGTAGGTGATGTCCACTCATTGGTTATTGTGGAAAGAAGTTTCTAATTTTTGGATTGATCCTCTACATTTGTAGCTAATGGAACTTGCACTCTAAGAAATTTTGAATCCAAAATGGAGATTAAATTTTCTCGTAGAAATAGCAAAGTTTTTAAAAATATATTAGAGTCCATCATTTGATATATGGATCTAATGAACATTAGGGAAATTTTGGTCCCTCAAATGGGCCCTATAAGGACTTTGACTTTCTCCCTCTTCTGCAAAACGGCTGCATGGTAAATTTTTTAAAATGAAATCAAAACTTGTTGGACCTTTTGGATTTAGAATTTACTCATTGAGATCTATCCATTAATATATAGCATGCTATCATATTCCTTATATTCTAGAAGATTCCATTTTTTGATGTGACAACTCCGTCTTATAAATGGAATCTCTCCCCACATTTCACATTCAGTGGGGAGGCCATAAAGTCTACAAATCAACTCCAACTTTGTTGGAGTTTGGGGATTCAGAACCTACTTTATAAGATCTTTCCACCAATAATCTACTGGTTGATAGGGTTTTGACAAAGCGTTTATGTACTTCATTGGGTTGCCCACTTTGGACAAGAGAGGCAAAGTCGAACCTCCTTAGAGGGCCCTTTTGAGAGTCCAAATTTTCCCTAATGCTTTACCTAAGAGAAAAGGCTTCTCTATCAAAAAATAGAGAAGGTGGTCTTTTGAACATAAAACTCAATTCAGCAGATATTCTCTACACCCAATAAATTACCTGTATAAATGAATCTTTCTTGAAATTCAAGCACAAATTATACTCAGTTCCATGTTTTGATAAGCAAGTAAGAAGCACAAAATTGAGTTTCAACAAGAGGAGTTGAGGAACTATTATCCCACAAAGACATGTGCTGATGTGAACTAAGCGAGTGGAGCAATAGTTCAATGTAATAGAGAAACCAATTGAAGCAAATAGGGAAGGATAATGGCCTAATGTATTCTCAACCTTACACATGAAATTTCCATTACTCATAGGGAAAGGAGTCTGTACTCTTGGAATACACATGTTTTTTCGATAGCCCACGATACCTCTACCCCAATTACAAGGGAGCCCATATGCCAAAAACTGTGACCTTTGGAGAGACTTTTATAGCTTGAAATGAGAGCATCAAAATATAAAACAAAGACATCAATTGATCAGGTCTTGGGTACATTACATTTCAAACTATCAACCAATAAAAACATATCAAGAAACAACATGCCTTTTGAGACACTGATATTGTTGGCTTTCAAAACTAGGATAGAATTATCATCAAATCCTTGGCCAAGCAATTGTTCTTAATTAGCGAGAAGGTTTTGTGCATTACCCGGAGAAGCCTGCTTGCTTGAGTAAGAGAACAAACGATGAGTAGAAATAAAAAATAGTGGAGGACTCAAGGTGCACCTACCTTGTATGCTTTGCAATATATACATAGGGGATGCAAAAAATGCCATCTACTTATCCTTGGTCTAGAATCCATTTTCCCCATCATAGATACTATTTTATTGTGTCAAAGCCTTAAAAAACTCCAATTGTATCAAAATGATAATGTGCATTGATCTAGTAACATGCTCAATACCTAGCTTGACACTTAAGATACTAATATAGTTAAATCTACCTATTATGGGGCTTTATGTATATGCTTTCTAAAAATTATAACTAAGCTAGAATGATATGTATTTTGCATAGAATTCCCATTATGTGATTGGTTTTTAGTGACACAAGTCTAAAAATCATGCGAGTGTGTCTGACAACTTGGAATGACTTTTGATTTTGGTACTTGTGCTTGAATGCTTCTTGGAACACTTGTATATGCTTGGATCACCAATGTGGACTCAAAATAACCACTAAATCATCAAAGTGGCAAGAGTAGACTACCAAGATTTATTTTGCAACAATGAAACAAAATCTTGACTAGATCCTACCAAACTTTATAGATAAGTTGATTGGGAGATCAGGCTATCATGTCAAATTACAATTTTGGGTCTCACATGGGAAATAGACCATCAAAAGCCAAGAAGACACGTTCAAGTGCCAAAGAGAGTAAATAGTAGGACACATTGTGCAAAAGGTAAGAAATTTTAGCGAAGTAGTTGTACTAATCTATGGTGATGGCATAAAAATATCATGGCTTAGTTTGGGTCAGTGTGCCAGGTTCAAGACCAACAAGTTCATTTTAGAGTCCTTTGGGTAGAGCAAAATATATACAAAATTTCAAGAACTCAAAAACTCTCCAGGAAGGCTTTACAAGATTAATTACACATCAAGGAATCAAGCAAAGCAGAATACAAGTGTAGAACAACTATAAACTATCACTACTAGGAGGTTTTTTTAATGAATGGTTTGTAAACATTGATACATATTTTTTGGAACCATCTCAAGTTATTTTGGAAACGAGGGTGCTACACGGACATAGAAGATTTCAAAGAAAAGTCTTTCATACCAATAATTCTATCCATGGGCAACTTTCAAAATTCAAATTCGACGTTTAGGGGGAAAATGTTTTTGAAATATGTGTGAATGTGTGGGATAGGTAGAATTTTATAGCAAAGTAAAGTTGGTTTGTCTAAAAAGGTCTTCTTGGGAGGCTCGTCAACTTTAAATTACACAACTTAGATCATAAAAATCTACTAAACCAAGTAAAATTGCCAATTTCAAAGCCTTCAAGCAGAATTTGAGCACCAGTCATCATTTAGTGGTCCAAACCTACCAAGAGCTCAAGGGAAGCTTAAATCTTGAGATATATAATCAATTTCTAAAGCCAAGTTTCCATATTTAGTATAAATAAAGTATTAAGATTCTTTGATATTGTTCATGATATGAATTTTTTCTTCTTTTTAAGGGAATGGGCCTTCAATGATACTTCAACAACCACGCTACTAAGTAGATCAGAGTAGAGCACATGATCTCCTCTCTACCTTCAAATAAGCCAACACATCCCAAATTCTCTGATGCCAACTATGAGAGAAATGATGTAGGGATCATACAAGATTCGGTGGCCAAAACCCTCAAGTCTCTAGCAAGGGGGGAATCAGGCTTGCAAAGATCCCATGAGCTGTTAAAATCAATCCAAGAAAACAGAACAACAATGGATCTCGGATTCCACCAGCTAAGCCACTGAATTGAATATCACCAAGGAAATTGTGGTCAAATCCCTAAAGCTTGCAGCTAAAGGAGAATCTTTGAGATGAAAAGAAAAGAAGTGGATGGGGGTTTTCATTGAAAACACCACTATGCCTATCGTCCAAGACATGATCCACCAGTACACAAAGGAACCCACCCATCTCTTCCACCAACATTTCCACTTCACCACCATGTTATGCCCTAAACATGTAGTGGAACCAGCCTTTACTACAACTTTGTAGACAAAGTTATCAATGCCCATAGGTCATGCATTTGATGTTTTGAATACTCTCAAGAGCACTACGAAATCCATCGAAATTAGCTATTTAGGATCCCTAGAGGTCCTAGTTAGAATAGCATGCCCCTTGGGATGAGCCTTTGAGAAACTACTTATATAATGTGCATTCAAAGGCAGTAAAAAAAAACTTCACTTACATGCTTAAGGTACTAAATGAGCCTTTTTCTTCAAAAACTTATGGATTTTTCAAATCAATTTTAAAAATACTTCTGTTAATATAATCTTGTTCAAATTTTAAAATTTAAAATTTTGTCAATTAAAAAACCCATTGATTTGAATTCATGTGGTAACTTACATTTCTAAGAGGTGAACCCCTAAGAGCATACCATGTAGTGGGCATGACAAACAACCTACCACGTACCTTGGTCCATAATGCTTGGTTGGTAGAACGCATAAAGAATGAAGAGCAATAAGAGGAATAGGAGGAGTCAAAACCTCTTATCAAAAGATTTAAAGGAAATATTGTTCGAAAGCCTCCAACAAAAAGTGATAAGGAAAACAATGAGTGTCCCATGGATGACCATGAGGATTAGCCCTCCAAGGAAAGTGCTTCTAGCACAGAAACGAAAGAAGTAAAGAAAAGAGTGACCAAAGGAAATAGAACGATGGACAAAAGGAATCCAAACAGTGCGAGTGTTCTGAGCAATGATGATTAAGGAATCAACACAACAGGAAGCTTGTCTCTAAAGAGAAAAATAAGCATTTGACATAAAAAGTGGGCTAAGAGGGGATTTTGAAGAATTTTGGCAACTGAACCCCCGAAAGCTACACACAAAGAATTCTTTATACACAAAGGATATGGATACATTAACAAATCAAGAGCCAATCTATGGAGAAGCAAATTAGGAGAGGGAGACAGAGGCGATGAAAAAGCATGCTAGAAATGACAAAGCAATAGGCACATCTAAGGTATCAAAATCTCTACAAACCACACACAACAAGGTATCTCCTCTCCATGAAGAACACAAGAGATGACTCAAGAAGTTACATCACCACCACCCCAGACTGAAGTTACCCAGCCAAAAGACATCCAACAAATAGATTCTCCTTCTTCATCTATTTGTTGCCATTCCTCTATGCTTGGTTGATACATCTACATACATGTTGTGAGGGATACCATTGGTTACCCAGCCAAAAGACATCCAACAAATGGCAACCAATGGAGTGTGTCATACATATTTTAGATGTTAGGCATGGATCAATTTGTGAAGAGATTTACAAAGGGAGAACACATATTTCTCTGGCAAAAAAAGGGATATTCTTTTATGTCCCACCAAAAGCTATGAAGGATTGGGCACTATCACCAAGATTGCAGTGGCTAGTTTTAGAAGTGGAGAGCAGCCATTGCGAATCTCAATAACAAGTGAAAACTATAAGTGCAAGATCTTTTATGAGATTAAAAAATGGCTAAAGTCAACATTGCAAGCAAGCTAGGCAGAGTTTTAATGTTTATGCCCGTCATTGTCTTTGTGGATTTCTTTGCAAAGCTTGATGTGAAAATCTCTAGATCAATGATGTCAGTTGAGTGCTTAGACAATGGAGATGTGTTAGAATTTGTGGATGAGGGTTGGAGTCAAAAAACAATGAATAGGGTCCTTTGCAAAGTGAAATTTGTTTCCATTACGTGTAAATACATAATCCATACCCAAAACTTCATTGTTTCTTTTTTTTTTAGTCTATGGCATCATGTGGGGGTAGCCTGGTTTTTTTTAATCAAAACATGGATGATTTCAATGAGAATATCCTTTAGGACATTGATGTATGGATGCGCAATGGACACTTGGCAACATTGAAGATAAGAACCAAGTGCTTGTTATACCAAGTTCGACAAGACTTACGCAATGAGGAGTTAGATTTACCTTCAACTTATGATTTTCAGATAGCTGTAAAAAAGGTATGTAGGGTCTGACTACTCTATTTTTTCATAGAGAGTACACTACCGCAAAATATTGAAAAAAATCCAATTGATTCATCCAGACCTATGCGAAAATAGAGTGTTCGGACATGTGTCCGACTACTCTATTTTTGAATAGAGAGGATACTACTAGAAAATGTGAAAAAGAAAATCCATGTCATGTCTATGTGATAATAGTGTAGTTGACATTGGTCTGCCTACTTTGTTTTTTTATAGAGAAGATAGTACCAAAAAATGCTCTTAAAAAAATATTTGTGTCATCCCTACGCAACATTAGTGTAGTCGGTCGGCCATACATTCGGGACACTATTTTTGGATAGAGATGACACATGTAAAAAAAAATAATAATAATACCTTTTATGTCGTCCCTGTGCAAAAACAATGTATTTGGACATGTGTCCGATTACACTGTTTCGCATAGCGACGACACGGCTTGAGTTTGCCAACATTTCTACCACATGAATTTATAGTACAATGGATTACCTTCTAATGAGAATCCAACTATTTGAATTGAAGAATCAAGAAGAAATATGAAGAAAACATGAAGGTTCGATTGAAATCAAATATGTGAAGAGAGAAAAGATGCCCGATGTAAGTCGACCATGAATTGTCTTTGTGGATCAACATGGAGTCTACAATGGAGCTAATAGAACATGATTTACAAAAATCTTGTTCGAGTTTGAGCACCTCTATACATAGGAGTGCACAATTCCCAAGGTAAAATTTGGAGTCTTACAAGATGGCGAGCGAGTTTTTTCGAGCGATGAAAAATATGAGCGAATATCTCAATAAAATTATCTGTGAATTATAGACATTTTCAAAAGTGATAAGGGAAAAGAGACCATATGGCGAAATTAGAGACCATTTTCAAAAGCCTCTTGTGGATCCTCTACTATGGCGAGGTATCCCAATTGCTGTGAAAGATATTGTCATCTTCTAAAATACCCTCAAGTAGCATTCACTAAAAATAGCAAAGACACAATTGTCCATGTCTATATTGGCCACACATCATGTAGCTCAATTTAGGGATCTTGGTAATAAATGTTTTCTTTAAATCTGAGTAGAAGTAGATTATGTAAAATTACTCTGCAATGCCATAAGAGGGAAAATTATTTTGAGAAGAATTTATTATCTATCAAATTTCTCATCTAATATCATGTAGAGAGAAGTTTGGCCTTCTTCCTTCTTGAATTTTTCAACAAAGAGATATTGACACTCCCTTCGCTGGCTATATCCTACATCCCCACATTCTAAGAACTACTAGTGTTCACTTGCCATCCATTGCCTATTTTGAAAAAAAAACAAATATGCCCAAAGTCATTTAATTTAGAGAGCATATATAGCTCTTGATGAGAGCTTTATACTAATGATGTCATCTCTTTGATTGCATTGACTAGAGGATATGACATATTCTTTAAGGCCAAACACCACTAGGTAGTTTACAACAATAGTGTGGAGAAGGTGTCTATAGATGCACTCATCTACTCTTGCATTTCCTATGCATAGGCACTATTCAAGATTTGTAAGTGTGCAAGAACATTCAAGATGTCTTTGAAATAAATAGTTGTACTTGACAAAGTATCTATCAACTTGCACATATGCAAGACCAATGTGTTTACACATTGTTATGCCTAGGATTCAGTCTATTGGAATGTATGAATGAAAGGTAGAACAACAAAGGTAGGTATAGGGAACTATGGGCCATTTCTTACAAATACTCTCCCTACAATTGCATAATCATCAATTTTACTAGTTCTAGCAGGGAGTGGTCAAGAAAGTTTGGATTGTTTTCAATCAAAGCCACAAGAGGGCTTTTTGAATCTACTCCAACATGTAGGAGTGTTAAAGTTCTATCTGGCTTCTCCAACATGCTAAGGGGCATTTGTTTTTCATATAAATGTGACCCAATTTAACCAAGAAGGAAATTTTATAACGAAACAAAAGAAAAATTGCCACATCAATACCCGGCTTCGTCGCTACACCGCCCAGATCTGTTGTCACTTAACTGTGGGGCCTGCCCCATCTTGGAACCGGTCACTGCCCGTGCGGATAGGTTTAGACGAGTTTCACCAAAGCCATAATGTGGTGATTATCGAGCTTTGTATAGATTTCTAGATCCAAATTTATTAAAAAAAGAACCAAAAAATTGCTTTGTATATTGTGAGAGTATGTCTCTATGATTTAAGAAAAATCTTTGAAGGCTAGAATCTACCTAGATGCACACATGGCTCTCTCTCTTAAGAATCTCTCTCTCTCTCTCTCTCTCTCTCTCTCTCTCTCTCTCCAAAGAATTGAGCTATTTTGTGGCAATGCTACCATTTCTTTCTCGCTCTTAGTGGATTATGAGCATCCTCTCTCTCTCTCTCTCTCGCTTGATTTTTCTCTTTCTACCTCTCTCCATCTATCGTAGAGAGAATTCACGATGAGATTGTTAGACATAGAATTACAAGATATTGGAGGGGTGGAGGAAAGGCGGGATGCACGTGTTGAGATGTCGAGGGTGCAAATGAGGCCACACAAGATAGAGGGGGGCAAGGACGTATATGTGGGGCCAAGGTATATGTGAGGGAAATCTAAAAAGTAACCAAATTTGTTGAGTTGACTATGTGGATAGAATATTGTGTGGAACCTGCTGAAACCAATCCGCGCCGGTGCGGACTAGTTTTGAGAGGCTTCAAAAGCTAATGCGCTTTATATGTAGTTCTTTAATTAAAAAACATTTGCATTGGCATTGAACCTGCTCGAACTGGTTGCGAGAGGTTTCAAAGGTGCTGAGATTTAAAGAGCAGACACGATTATCATCGCGGCATAATTGGAGCCAACACTTGGCGAGCTTGTGGATCTTCATTCGCATGAGCAATCGCCACATGACCACGCGACAAAGAGCAAAAGTGTCTCTGAGAAGATAATCATTAAAGGGGAAGACTTGGAGCTATTGGTGCAAGCGCGTGTTGATGGCGGCTGCTGCACAAGCCGGGATAATTCCGCCTCACAAGCTAATTCTATATCATATCAGGTGCAAACTAAGGGCAACCTGAGGGCATAACTGATATGCAGCCTAGCACCGGCAGAGAAAGCTCATCTTGTCACTTGTTTCGGGGAGGCCAAGGCTCACATCTGCACAAAGCATGCTTCTTTGAGCATCACTTGGCACACTAGCCATGTGGTTCTCGCTCATCAGTGCTGTAAAGCTTTACCTCCTCATCAAGAACCTATGGCCAGATCAGGGGCTACCCAAGTATGTCGAGCAGGAGATGAAACGGCTTCGCCTGACAAGCCAGGAATTTTGCACCCCACGCACCAAGGATACTCAGAATGTACTGTAGCTTAAGATACTCAGACATTTAAGGTTTCAAGGAGATATTATGTATTGTAGTCGATAGAGCTCAAGCATTTTGAGGGGTGTTCACGTCAGGGAGCTACCTTCTGATCAGAAGCTCTCTATAACTCAGTTTACATGCATGCCAACCAAAGCATTGTCCAATGTCAAGCACTATATTGTTTCATGCTTTCAGGCCAGCCATGTTAATCACATGCGATTGCTTTTTTTCCAAAGAAGTACGTACAGCTCGATGCAGCAAAAGAATCATCACCATTGACATGTTCATCATATTGACAAGTTAATCGCATGTAGTTGCAAAAGAATCATCGCCATTGACAAGCTAATCGTGTGTAGCTTCTTTTTCGCCAAAGAAGTGTCTCATGCATGCAGCTCCTTTTTGGCCATTGATAAGTTAATCACATGCAACTACTACTACAACGCAACCAAAAAAACGCGTCCTGTAAATGTTTGACCAATTAGAGAGTGTACATTGAGAGCAGCTTCACAATTTAGTTGTGACGTGGCCTTCATCGAGGACTTCAATTTTAAAAAGCCTTAAACGAGCTTTAGTGTTTGGAGGACATATGGCTCATACATATGAGATCTCGGAGGTGTTGTACGGTAGCAAGGCAAAATTGGGATACCTCGCCATATTAGTAGAGGATCCATAAGAGTCTTGGCAGTCTTGTTGCAGGGCAACAAGGAGGAGCAACGATGAGTCTCATTGTGATACAAGCAAGAGAATATTATTCGCAAAAGGCATGGTGGGATTGCTCCTTGCAGGTGTGACAAGATCATTGTAGGTTATTGTTGTCATAATACCATATTAGACAAAAGATTAATGAGAGAAGAGGGAGATAGTGAGAGAGTAGACAAGTAGAGACCTAGGCAAGAAGACAATGTCTAAGACAATGTTGAAATATTCAGAAAGAGGGCAATTGTTGGTGTCAAAATGAAGAGATGAAATAAGCATGGCAAATCTTGTTCAATTATGAGGACTATGGTGGGAAGTTTAAATTGGGCCCACAATGCCTGATATGTTGAAATCTTTAGAAACAGGGCAATTGTTGGTGTCCAAATGATAAAATTTTCAAAAGGAACATATACTTCATGATCTAGTAGGACTAGCCAAGGGGTCTGAGCTAAAATGGCTCGAGAATCCCATGTATATACTCGGGGTGTTCACCTCTTCGACATGTAAGGTACCTATGACTTATGGGACTTGTCCACGAGATTGGGTTCTAGAAAGTGGCCACCATTAAGTGTCGCGAGAAAAACCGCAAAAGTTTGAGGACCAAATAGAGACAACAATCACAATGGGTAAAAAATACTTCAAAATAGGGCTAAAAGCTACTTATTAGACCTATAGGACAAGTGCATGTCATTAACTATCAAAATGGTCGAATTTTTGCAAAGGGAAATACTAAGCGCACTTATTGTCTCCAACCCAAATCACTTCATAGTTTACATTTTTTTGGCACACATCATGCCTACATGTTGTATCAAAGCCCTAAAGCCCTTTCACCAAAAAAATCACCTTTACATTTTTCTAATCATCACAAAATGCACTTGAGCTTCCAATTTCCAAAATCTTGCCAAGGGGAATAATTTCAATCCTAAAATTTTTCAAAACCCTACGTAAACAAAATGCAAAACAGCATTGCAATAAATAATAAGTGCGTTTATTAGCTTCAAAGTCTAGATGAGCCTATTTTTACAAAATCTTGTCACCATCAATGCCAACATGGCATTACAAGCCTACACGTCAATTTTGGGACAATTTGGACATTCCAAGTATTTTCATTAATTTTGCCCATTATGAAAAAATTCGACTCTCAAAGGGGCCAGGAGGTTTGGATTTGCCTCTCTTGTCCAATGTGGGCGACCCGGTGAAGTACAAGAACACTTTGTCAAAACCCTATCAACCAACATATCATTGGAAAGATCTTAGAAAGTAGATTCAAAATTCCCAAACTTCAACGAATTTGGAGTTTATTTGTAGAAGATATGGCCTCCCCATTGAAGCTGAAAGGTGGGGAGAGATTCCATTAATAAGACGGAGTTGTCAGATAAAAAAATGGAATCCTCTAGAATATAAGGAATGTGATGTCCTGCTATATATCAATGGATAGATCTCAATGAGTAAATTCTAAATCCAAAGGGTCCGACAAGTTTTGAATTCATTTGTAAAAGTTTTACCATGTGCCCATTCTGGACAAGAGAGAGAGTCAAAGTTCTTATAGGGCCCCTTTGAGAGTTCAAACTTTCCCTAGTGTTCCAAGAAAAAAATGACTTGAACTTGGAATCAAAGCATCCAAATTTCCCCAAAAGCCAAATCCTACTTATTTTCAATGCCTACAACACATATGCATAGCCAAAGTTCAAGTGTGGAGCCAAAATCATGCCCTAGATAATAAGCAATCTTATTATCCCTAATGCAAAGTTTATACCAGTTTGATTTTTCAATGATTTCTTACCTTCAATTTTGAATTTGATTAGCTACAACTCATTTGCAGCTTGATAAAGATATTTTCCACTCTAAAATGTACCTAATGACAAAATATGGTGTAATGGCTCCAGATCACTTTGAAAAGGTGATACAAACAAAAGTTGTAGCTCATGGGCTGCGATTTTGCCTCAAATTTTTTCATATTGTTTTGAGCTATGAGCTGTGAGCTATGATTTTATTGGTGGACCCCCAGTTTGCCCATGCTATGCAGCCACACTCCTTGTTCCACTTTATCATTTTCCTCTTTCACACACACTTCTCCACTCATCATCCCCACCTCTCTGCACCCTACTCACCTTCTTATCAACCTTGAAGAATAAGAGACACCATGGTGAACTCATGTCTCCTACACACACTTTCATTCCAAAATTGACCACATAGTCTCATTTTTCCTCTTCCATATTACCCATATCTATCAAAAAAACCACAAAATTCAGCCTCTTCTCTTGAAAGATAGTACCATGTTGATTGAGTACTCATATGCAATTACCTGGGCTCCCAAGGAATTTCAAGAGTGGAGAAAAAATGTACGGTCAACAAGCGTGAAAATTGACCCTCCTCAAGACACTTGGAGCATCAACATTGTAAGAAATCCATGTTTTCTTACCTATTACGGGTTTTTTCTTCCTTATTTGTATCCTACATGGATATTCCCATTGTAAATATCCAATTCCATTTGTAAATCAATAAAAATACTAGCTCTACTAATTTACTAACACTAACCTAGTATGAAAAGTCCTATCACCTCCACTTCTGTTCTCTCTCTTTTCTTCATCTATCCCCACCAACTTCTTGATAATTCCAAGCAAAAGAAATTAGATAAGTGCTGAAAATCTAACCCAACCATGGTTAGAGGAGTAACCCTAGCCCTCAAAATTGCTATAAAAGGAGGGTGTAGCTAGCACAAAAGGGGAGAGCCATAAGCAAGAGCACTATGCTATAGCTTGAGAAGCCAAGCTCAAACTCTCTAGAAGGAGCTCTTGAGTGTAAGCTCATGGTCTTATGCATATGCATGTGTTGTATTAGAGGCGAGTAGCAAGGAAACTCTATGCCATTGTAAGAGAGAGTGATCATTCAATTGAGAGTAGTAAATCTATCATTTCTCCTACTAGTGTATGCCCAACATTTGCTGAATCAAGGAGGGTGGATTTGGACTAAGCTTGGATACCTTGTCTCTCTTCCAACGTGAAGTAATGGACAACAATGATGTGTAAGTGTCCTGGTGTTCTTTTTTGTTCTTGATAGCTGGTCTCTGGGTGTTGTCATCAATTTAGTCATAAATCCCACATACTGTAAGAGGACGACAGGGTGAAGAGGACTCCCCGGGCCTTAAGACAGTGATTGGGGTGGATTTTTTTGTGATGTTTTGTGTATAATTTACTTAAGATATGTTGAAACAAATACTAATCTCACTTTGATTGGTCATGACAGATTTGTAAGAAGGTAATAATGCAACAAGCACCTCCTCCCCCTTCTCTCTCTTTCTTACATATATAATTGTGTTTGCTTGATCACTGCCAATACATTTCAAAGAAGCCGGAGCTCTCTCTCTCTCTCTCTCTCTCTCTCTCTCTCTCTCTCTCTCTCTCTACGCGTCCTAGTTCGCATCCAAAACTAGGTGGTGCTCCAAATTTATGTACGGTTAGGTTGCGGGTTTGTGTGTGTGTTGTTGTTTTTTCCAACCCCAACCCAATTGAGCAGCACAGGAGCCTGGAAGAGTGCTTAGAGGCCACTCTTGTTGTTGCCCGCCCCGGACCGCCTCAAATTGGTGCCCCCGCTGAGGAATGACTTTGTGCTTATTGTTGTTGTATTGCATGAATGCTGGAATTTTAGCATAATCAAGTAGATTATATGAATCATGAAAACTTGTATGATAGAATTTAATTTCAAGGCAACAAAAATTGATCTAGAATATGGTTTGGATTAGCATAACATAAGAAAGGAAAAAAACATTTTCACGTAAGAATCTAGAATTCATTTTGAAAGACCTTTCAAAACTTTGTGTAGTTAGTTGCTGTCATGAGAGAAAATGATTGTTTGGAACTAATCTTTGTGTGGTTCTAGCATTGAGAGACTATGACATGCTATACCTTTGATGATATCCCAATCTTCTTCGGAAATCTAGAGGAAGATGTTGATGATTTTCTTACTGATTTTAGAATGGTTTGTCGTATCCTTGGTAAAAGGGATGACATTGAAAAAGGGGATTTTCTATTGCTATGCCTTAGAGGCAACGCTGAGCAATGGTTTTGGAGTATGTCTTCTCAGATTGAAGATGGGTATACCCAAATTTCCAAAGCTTTGAAGACCAGATTCTATAAATTTCCAACAACAAAGAAAGCATGGGCTTCATTAGGGAGACTTCAACAACATGGTGAAGACTACTATGCTTATGAGGATATTTTTTCTCATCAATGGGGAGGATGTGGGTTTAGTTCTACATTTCCATATTATGTAAAAACGGAGCAATATATTTCAGGTTTGTCTCATTTCCTAAAGACTAAGGTTACTTGTAGTGGACCCTCTACCTTTGAGGAAGCGGTCACTATTGCCCGAAGGAAGTTTCACAAGTACTTCTACATCAAAAATGGTTTCCATCATGCTGGAAGAACCAACCATCATGAAAGTGTTTCTATCAAAGAGTCATCTCCTTTGCCATACTTGTCTCCTTCTACTCCGACGAATGTTCAAGAAGTTACTTACATGCCAACTGATTATTCAAGTGCTAAAGTGTGTGGCCAAGATTCAAATGTGGAATCTCTTTCTTCTACGTTTATCACAAGCATGAAAAAATCGACACAAGATATCTCAAATGGCATTGATGATTCCATAATGGATACATCCAACCTTTTGGTGGAGGATCAATTTGTAGTCTGAGCAGACGAAGCTTTTGTGCAACATGACTCTATGGAGAATGAAGACCTTGAAGGTAACCTTGATCTTATGGAATGTTCAGAGAGTGTATCTTGTCTAAAAGAAGAGAGTGAAGAAGAAGATGAAATCATAGGTAGGGAGATCATAGACCACATTGATCATAAAAAGATGATTGTGTACATGGAATGCCAACTCCAAAACAATGTAGAAGAGTGGGAGTTGAATCCATGTGAGGATACTCTTCAAGAAGTGTTTGAGGATGTTGAAAAGCATTGGTATGCCCCATGTATGTTAAGCATGGAGGAACCTATCATGCAAGAAGCGAAAGTTTTCACAAAATCAAAGAGTAATCCATCAACCTTTGAGGTGGTACAATGTGAGGAGTTACAACCTTGCCAAAGGGGGGGCTTAGAAGGGAATGAAGAACATGGGAGAGTAGTAAAAAATAAAATCATAAAAGGAAACTGTTAGAAGGGTATCATTCTCTCCAATGGTGTTTTAGTGGGTGGCTCTTCATTCATGGGACAATCTCTTAGCAAGAAAATCCAAGCTTTTGAATCCCCAATCATCTTCACATTGGGTTTCACCTCTTCAAATCCTCTCTTCACATATACCTTTCATTGGGGACACCATACCTTCTTAAGTGGAAGAAGACATGAATACTTGGTGATGAACGGATGTTTCCAAACCTTCTTCATGTGGTTCTTTGGTGTATGGAGGTCGCACATTGTGATGCTTCTGGTCTTCATCATTGATGAAAACCTTTTTGATTGCTACATGTGGATATTTCATCAATCAGTACCAAAATCTATTCTCTTCCAATGTGTTGGAAGACATAGAAATCTTTGTCTATTATCTACTTATGTGGTAAACTATTTGCAATATCTTCCAATAGCAGTTGGAAGCATGGATCAAGCTTTCCTGAATCATGAAGGTCATAAAATTTTTGACTTGATGAGCCTACCGAGGTTGAATGAATTTTATGAGCTACAGTTTAGGAATTTTCTCATAGAAGCTCTTGAAGATCGTAGCAGATACATCAACTTTACACAGGAGGAAGAGCAACCAATCTTTTATATCACATTCATAGTAATAGATGCAATGATGGACAACAATAAAATCTACAAGTTTCTTCAACCGAAATCAGTAAGTGATTCCATACCATGCATCTCTCTTTGGGAAAGATATTTCAAGATCTTTGATCCTGGGGGGTTCTTATGGAAACTTTCTCAACGGAAAATATTTACTCAGTCACTTCATTACATCCTGCTATTGGCTCTGAGAACCTTTCATATCACACAAGGTTTTTTAATCATACAACAAAGGTTCTTCAAAGATGAAAGCAGACAAAGACAAACGTTACACAATCTACATGTTGTTTCGGCTTTCCATAATTGCCATAGTAAGCTACCTCACCCTATCAAATCACTGAAACATTTTGGTTATCCCTACCATTTCACTGTACATAGGCGTGTGTGAGTTAGGGGACTTTCTCCATATTTTCTTAAAAACCCTCAATTAGCTCGTCACTAGGCTAGTTGAGCCAAAATAAAAAATAAAAAAAAATTATAAGTATATTATGGCCCATTTGTGTGTAAATATTTCATTGTATATAGGGCCTAAATAAAAGGATTTTTCATAATTATTTTGGTATTTATTTAAATATTTCTACCTATGGTGTGTTATTTATGCATTTACATTGACTCACCATTAATATATTTTTTCTTACCATTTTGCATACTCTTTATTCCATATAAAAATAATTTCATGCAAGCTTCTCTTATTTTTGGTATAACTCCATCCCAACAAAAATCCAAAAAAACTAGTTCTATTTATGTGTATATTTTTTCACTATTGTGATTTTTTCCTTCCTACATCTATTCTCTATTACTCTCATAGATTAGACCACCAAAATATTCATCTTTTTATGGTAGACTTATAATGGAAGAGATTTCTTTTGACCCCTTTATATTTTTTCCACCTATATTATTTATATTTGACATGTACATATTTTTTTAGACCCCTCAATATTTGATTTTCTTAGTTGTACTATTCACTTATATCATGATCTCAACCATATCTTCAATTATAGACCTACCAAATAAGGTCAAGGGTATGTGGCATGCATGCATGCACCATGGGGGGCTCACTCTTGGAGGTATTCAAAAGAATCATCCAAAGAAGGACCTCACAAGGACTTTGTGCAGTGGAAAACAACAGTGGGTTTTGCTGAAATTTTAAAGATCACATGTTCCCCGAATTTGAAAAGGTGATACAAACAAAAGTTGTAGCTCATGGGCTGCGATTTTGCCTCAAATTTTTTCATATTTTTTTGAGCTACGAGCTATGAGCTATGATTTTATTGGTGGACCCAAGTTTGCCCATGCTATGCAGCCACACTCCCTCTTCCACTTTATCATTTTCCTCTTTCACACACACTTCTCCACTCATCATCCCCACCTCTCTCACCACTCCTCTTTGCACCCTACTCACCTTCTTCTCAACTTTGAAGAATAAGAGAAACCATGGTGAACTCATGTCTCCTACACACACTTCCATTCCAAAATTGACCACCTAGTCTCATTTTTCCTCTTCCATATTACCCATATCTATCAAAAAAACCACAAAATTCTGCCTCTTCTCTTGAAAGACAATACCATGTTCATTGATTACTCATAATCAATTACCTTGGCTCCCAAGGAAGGTCAAGAGTGGAGAAAAAATGTACCGTCAAAGCTAGTGGACCGTCAACAAGCATCAAAATTGTAAGAAATCCATGTTTTCTTACCTATTACGGGTGTTTTCTTCCTTATTTTTATCCTAGATGGATATTCCCATTGTAAATATCCAATTCCACTTGTAAATCAATAAAAATACTAACTCGACTAATTTCCTAACACTAACCTAGTATGAAAAGTCCTATCACCTCCACTTCTCTCCTCTCTCTTTTCTTCATCTATCCCCACCAACTTCTTGATAACTTCAAGCAAAAGAAATTAGATAAGTGCTGAAAATCTAACCCAACCATGGTTAGAGGAGTAACCCTAGCCCTCAAAATTGCTATAAAAGGAGGGTGTAGCTAGCACAAAAGGGGAGAGCCATAAGCAAGAGCACTATGCTATAGCTTGAGAAGCCAAGCTCAAACTCTCTAAAAGGTGCTCATGAGTGGAAGCTCATGGTCTTATGCATATGCATGTGTTGTATTAGAGGTGAGTAGCAAGGAAACTCTATTCCATTGTAAGAGAGAGTGATCATTCAATTGAGAGTAGGAAATCTATCATTTCTCCTACTAGTGTAAGCCCAACATTTGCTGAATCAAGGAGGGTGGGTTTGGACTAAGCTTGGATACTTTGTCTCTCTTCCAACATGAAGTAATGGACAACAATGATGTGTAAGTGTCCTGGTGTTCTTTTTTGTTCTTGACAGCTTGTCTCTGGGTATTGTCATCAATTTAGCCATAAAGCCCACATACTGTAAGAGGGCGACAGGGTGTAGAGGACTTCCCTGGCCTTAAGACAGTGATTGGGGTGGCTTTTTTTGTGATGTGCTGTATGTAATTTACTCAAGATATGTTGAAACAAATACTAATCTCACTTTGATTGGTAATGACAGATTTGTAAGAAGGTAATAATGCAACAAGCACCTCCTCCCCCTTCTCTCTCTTTCTTACATATATAATTGTGTTTGCTTGATCACTGCCAATACATTTCAAAGAAGCCCGAGCACTCTCTCTCTCTCTCTCTCTCTCTCTCTCTCTCTCTCTCTCTCTCTCTCTCTCTCTCTCTCTCTCTCTCTCTCTCTCTCTACGCGTCCTAGTTCGCATCCAAAACTAGGTGGTGCTCCAAATTTGTGTAGGGTTAGGTTGCGGGTTTGTGTGTGTGTTGTTGTTTTTTCCAACCCCAACCCAATTGAGCAGCATGGGAGCCTAGAAGAGTGCTTAGAGGCCACTCTTCTTGTTTCCCGCCCCGAACCGCCTCAGTAGTACGCATAAAGAATGAAGAGCAATAAAAGGAATGGGAGGAGTCAACACCTCTTATCAGAGATTTAAAGGAAACATTGCTCAACAACCTCCAACAAAAAGTGATGAGGAAAGAAATGAGTGTCCCTCTGAGGAAAGTGCTGCTAACACAAAAACGAAAGAAGAAACAAAAAGAGTCACCAAAGGCAAGAGAATGATTGGACAGAAGGCCAGCCAAAAGTGTGTGAGTGTCCCCACTTATGATGATTAAGGAATCGACACAACGGATTGCTTGTCTCTAAAGAGAAATAGAAGCATTTGACATAAAAAATGGGCTAAGAGGGGGTCAGGATGATCACTGTTCAGTACCTCCCTATATAACGTGCTTTTGAGAGGTATTAAAACCCCCCTCTTTTAACATGTCGAATGAATAAAATGACCCCCTGTTTATGATTTTTTCCCAAAATTGAATATGAAAACCAACATACAGGAGATTGAAGAGTACGACCAATTTGCACACCTTATTGTGGAGAAGATTAAGTCTTTGCTGTATACAAGAGAAACCAGAATCAAGAAAGTGGACGCAACCAACCTACATCTCACTGCCAGAATAGATATTGTGGATGGCTTTATGAAGGAGTACAACACTGCTTACAAGATTTTACAAGCAAAAATCCTCACTCTACAAGAAGCTCATACTAAGCAGTTAGCTGAACTCAAGGACATGACCACACTGGTGGAACAACTAACCATAGCAATTGAGAGCCATGGAAACAAAGCTTCAAGATGACCACACTGGTGGAACACTCTGCAGGGGTCTAGTCTGCCTACCAAGCAATGGAAAGTATAACAAATACTTGGATACTGAGCTAAAGATGGAGAAAATGCAAGGAAAAGAGTTAAGCACAATCTGAGGTAACTCTCAAGTACATGTGTCTTTTACCTCAAAAAGGTCTCTTTCATTGACCCCAAATTTTTTTTGAATCTTCTCACGGTCCTTATTTCCATCCTTTTACCACCCCTCTTTGTGTAGCCTCCTCTTCCCTCCTCTTCTCTCCTCTTCCTATTGTCTTATCTTCACCCTTAGTAGCTTTGCATCCTACTGATCTTAAGCAACGAAGACCACCCAACTCAAATACTCTAGAACATCCATTGAATCTATCACTACTTATGCCACAGTAGATGAGAAAAACCAATGGATTCCAATATATACAACCAAGGGTAGTTGGATTATAATGCAACAAAGCACAAAAAAAAAACCTCATCCAAGAACCCATTCTTGTCATGCTAGAAGGAGAGAGTGAAAGACTTTTGACCTGCTTGAGCAAGAAGATAGTGAAAGAGTTTTTGGTGAAGCATGTTTACATGCACAAGGAGCTTCACTTATAATCAAAAATCTGAAATATTATTCTCCATAGAGGTAACTAAAAGTTTCACACTTCTCTTCTTGTTTGTGGTTGGTTCTCTTCTTGCTTCTCAAATGTATGCACTAGATTTTTATAAGTTTGGTTTGTGGTTCTCTACTATGCTCATTACAGACATGTATCCTTCAAGCATAGAGAAATGGCAACCAGTGAAGTGTGTCATAGATATTTTAGATGTCTGGCATAAATCCATTTTGGAAGAGATCTACAAAGGGAGAACACATATTTCTTTGGCAAAAAAAGATATATTCTTTTATGGCTCCAAAAATGACTAAAGGACAACCTTGAAAGCAAGCTAAGTAGAGTTTCAGTGTTCATGCCCATCATTGCCTTTGTGGATGTCTTTGCAAAGCTTGATGTGAAAGTCTCTAGATCAATGATGCCGGTTAACTACTTAGACAATGAAGATGTATTGAGATTTTTGGATGAGGATTATAGTAAAAAAAAGTTAATGGGGTGCTTTGCAAAGTGAAATCTAGCTCCATTACCTGTAAAAACATAATCCATACCCAAAACTTCATTATTTCATTTTTATATAGTCGATGGCATCATGTGGAGGCACTTGGTTCGTTTAGATCAAAACATGGATGATTTCAATGGGAATATCATTTAGGACATTGATGTATGGAGTCACAATGATTACTTGGAGATATTGAATATAAGAACCAAGTGCTCATTATACCAAGTGAGACAAGACTTACGCATTGAGGAGATAGATTTACCTTCAACTTTTTCTTTTCAGATAGCTGGAAAGAAGGTAAGTAAAAAATAGTTTCATTTCTAATGGAGTAATTTTTGTTTGATGTATTCTTACTTTTTCTATTTTTTGATGGATTGCAAGTCAGAGGAGGACCGAGAAAACAGTTTTATGCCAAGAAGTACCAGCAGGAATAATACATCTTCTTTCAAGCTAAAGCCTATGTAAATTGTATCAAACTGGCATTTTGTACAAGTGCTGGTTGTCTCTTCTTGTAGCATACATACATTTTCTACATTGCCATATCAATGACAACTGACATTTTAGTTCAAATTTATTATCTTGTTTGATTTATTGCTTAGATGTTTTGTTCTATATCTTAGTTTTTTTGTATAGTCTAGATGTCTTGTTTGATGTAAATGTCATCAATATTGTATCCCTTCACAACACTGTAGATAGGCCAACCCAGTTTAGGTTTGTCACCCTTTCTCTTCTTCCTCTTTCTACAAGCAGTAGGTTAAGAGACATGGGTAAGGATTCTGGATCATCTTCCTCATATCCTATGAGAAATAAAGAGAAGAGAAAAGCCCATGATAAGGAAGAGGTGGAAGACAAGGAAGACCCTGAGCCGATTTTCACTATCTACACTTACTTGTAAGAACTTCCATTATGGTTGGAAGATTTCTCTAGGCCCTTCTTGGGTGGGTTGAAGGATGGCATGGATTATGTAATAGGCCTTCACATGTTGCCGTCAACATAGTGGGACTATGAAAAACATGTAGAGACAAATGCAAGGGCTGCCACAATTGAAATAGAAATTGAAAGACTTTATTAGGAGCTACACAAGAAAGGAAGCCAATGAAAGTGGTAAAATTTGCATCATACTCTCAAGGAGATAATTTGTAATGTTTTCCCTTTACAAATCACTCTCAGGAAGAGAGTACAAAATGTTTTCTCTTTACAAAATGTTCTCATGTAGATAATATGTAGAGAGTATGTCAGATAGAATATGTAGTGCATTGCTATTGACAAAATTTGGCTTCACAAACCACTTTTGGGGGTTCTGGAGCTGTAGGACTCTTTTTTGTGCTAGCTTCCTCTGTTAGGAGCATGGCTTAAGCTTGGAACGAAAGCTCTACCAACACCTTAGTGAGGCCAATGTCATAGATGAGGATTGGTTGTCAACATTAAAAAAAGAAGCGGGAGAAGGGTTCTAAACTCTTTCTGATTATGATGTGACCCGAGGATGAAGAAGAGTGCATGTTACTATTTCACAAAGTCTACCAAGCTGTGCTAGCCAACAGAGAGATCACACACAAGTTTGCAACTTTGTTTGTGTATGAGCAATTCGTAATCATCAGTAGGTTTCTGAAGGTCTAAAGGTTGCATGGGATTGTTTTAGTGAGCAAGTATTGGACCACTGTAAGAAGCTTCCATGTGGCATTGACAAGAAAGTAAAGAATTGACTGGAGAGCAATGAGGAGCCATCACTTCAGCCTCGTCGTGTTGACAGTGTTGGGGCAAGAGGCATAGGTGGGAAAAATGTTATCTTTTCTGGTAGCACTTCTCTAATTAGTGCCTCCTTGATAAGACATCAAGTAAAGGCATAAGTGGAACAGATGTTGGATTTAAAAAAGGATGCATTGAATGTTGTGAACACAACATTTAATAAACTGAGAGTCGAGCTACAAGATAGAAACCAGGATATGTGGAAGATACAGGGAACATCTTCATCCGCATTACTCCTTCACGCACAATTGTAAGAGGTTCCGATATTGAAAGCCAACATGGAGGGAGCTTTTGATGCTACTCACCTTCATTTTTTGGTGATTGAAGGCAAGGTGGCTGCTCTCAGTAGTGCACTCACAGCTCTGGGACTGATGCAAGCAAGTCCAACATAAGAGATGAGGTGGATCGTCTCAAGGCATCCCTAAACCCATTCTTAAGTACATTAGTTTGCAAACATGAGAATAATCGTGCATTGGGGAGATAGGTAAATGCATTGAAGTGGTACATTCATAGGCGGATAAATTCATAGCAAATAAAAAGTGTGAGGAGATACATGCGGTCAAGTAGGTCAACTATGTTCTGGTACTTTATTCTTTTATGGGTTTTTTTTCATGGCAATCTTTTTTCATATATGGTAGTGCCAAAAGTACTTGACATATGATGACATGGTAGTTTTTTCTTGGCATGGTAGTTATTTCTACTAGTGCTGTATTTAACATGGTAGTTTTTTTTTCTTTGGGATTTTATTGTGACATGGCTTTTTTTTTGTTATGGTGGTTGTTCCCAAGGCACTTAGCATGGTTTTTTCTTATGTTATGGTGGTTTGGGAGCTAATTATTCTATGGTGGTAGTCACCAAGGTACTTGGAATGGTATTTTTATTTGTTACGATGGGTTTTTTGACATATTCATTGCTTATGATATTGTGACAATGTCCAAGGTAATCTTTTTGATGTCTTTTATTCTAAGGTGGTTTCTTTTTTAATTGAAGTTTGTATAGTATACTAATTGTGCACAAGGTACTTGTCATGGTAAATTGGTCCACCATATAAGGTACTTTTCATTTTGTTTTTTGTCCTATGATGTTTTATTTTTTATTGAAGTTTGTATATTATGGTAATGGTGCCCAAATGTACTTGTCATGACAGTTTGTTCCACCATAGAAGATATTTTTCATTTTTTCTCTTCTATGGTGGTTTCTTTTTTTATTGAAGTTTGTATATTATGATAATTGTGCGCAAGGTAATTGTCATGGTAGTTTGTTCCACCATAGAAGATATTTTTTTATTTTTTTCTTCTATGATGGTTTCTTTTCTTATTGAAGTTTGTATATTATGGTAATTGTGCACAAGGTACTTGTCATGGTACTTTGTTCTCCTATGGTTTTTATTTTTTGGGGAGTTTGTATGTAATGGTGGCTATGTCCAAGGTATTTTATATGGTAGTTTGTTCTCTTATGGTGTTTTTCTTTGGAATTTGTATATTATGTCCAAGGTACTTTTCATGGTAGTGTTTTCTACCATGGTGCTTTTATGGGTGATGGTTGTTTCTCCAAGTTATCATGTAGTGCGTAAGTTATCTATTATGGTACTTTTCTTGGTCATGGTGGTTTTTTTTTTCATGGTAGTCTTTTTTTTCATGGTGGTAGTGGTTTGTTTACAAGCCATGGTACTTCTCTTTGCTTTGTTGGTTTTGTTGGAAAGGAAAATTTGTGGTATGGTAGTAGTGCCCAAGGTACTTGTCATGGTGCATTTTTTTATCATGGTGCTTCTCAGATCTATACCGTGTGGGATAATCTTTGTTTTTAATTTGTCATGCAGAAATAAGTGACTGACTTGGAAGCATCAGCAAGTCAGTGTTTGCAACAAATCAACTCTTGTGAGATCTTGTTGGAGCAAGTGAAGCAAGGTTGACACAATGTTATTGCTTCCAATAGTTTGTGAGCCACTTGTACGCTGTAGTGTATATTCCAAGAAAATGTGTCGCATGTGGGCTTATATTTATGGCTTTTGATGTGGTTTACATGTACACTCTAGCATGTGGTCATGCATACCATGTTGTGTGTTTTGTTAGTTGGGGTAGATTGGAGATGGTATTTGCTAACACCTCCTACAAGAGGAATATTCTAGAAACAATCAAATCAATGCTTCTGCACATAGGTTGGTTGAACTTGCTTCAGATCTCATTTGAGTGTTTAGGTTTCCTTCAACTATCTATTGATTGTGAAAGCTACAAATTTACTGATTTGCTTGCATGTTCTACATATATTCCTTGCATGGTTCCAATACAAGATGACATTCCAAAAGAGGACAGTTGTATTCACACATTGACCAGACAACTCCAACTGGCAAGGAAGAGTCGCATGTGGCTACTGAGGGCACTCCAACTATGGAGGTTGAGCCCTTTGTAAAGACAATAAGTGAGTCACAACCAGGTGAGAGTGGTCCAAACTAGGATACAAATATTGGCCTTGCAGAGGTAGTATCACAAGAAGGATTGGATGGAGTGCAACGCATGGTAAACAACAATGATGATCCCATCTTTCTAAGTGACATGATGAAGGCATCAAAGAAGCACAAGAAAAAAGACAATGGTAAGTGGTAATGATATTGGACCTATCAACTTATAGGCAATGACTACTTGTGACTGATGTTGTGTGCGTTTATGACATAGCTGGACCTTCCAAGAAGACTAGGTCTTCTCCAGCCACACGCTCAAAGCAGGATGCTTAGCAGGCCCCAACGAAGAGTGATGGCGAGTCTTGCTTTCGACTATCTCTTGTTCATGTTGTGACCTTTATGATCTAAGATTCTGAGACCGTATGAGTGAGTTTGTTTAGTATCCATGTCTTTACTTCAATGCTTGCTCAACATCATATTTAGTCTATTGGTTTTTGGTTTCAGGTGCAGATGTCATTGTGCAAGAAAGCAAAGTGCCCAGATTGCTTCCTGCCATAAAGAAGACTCCCAAGAAGAGTACTCCCCTCTGCAACCCCTCTATGATTTCCAACTCTTCAAACCCTTCTATTGTTTCCAACCCCCCAAAGCCTTGAGTTTGCAAGAAATTGTGACATCGAAGGCACATTAGTCTTGTCCAATAGTAATAACAATATCTTGTGATTCTTTTTGAATGAAAAAGTAAAAATTTTCTCTGTCTCTATTATGTTTCTTAAGTGCGGTGTGTTTTCTTACCATATACATGTGGTAGTGATGTGTGTGAACACACTAGCCAGGGCATTTTTTCCCTCTTTAGGAGGTTTTTTCCCCCGAGCATTGTATATACGCCCATCACTCTAGGGCTATCTATCTTCCATTGCACAGTAAGTAACACACTCTCTATTGTGTACCTTGAGCTTCCTTCATCTTCTCCAAGCCGTGTGCATCTCTTTGCAACCCTAATTCCAACAATTGGTATCAGAGTAGGATACGTCCTCCCAGGCTAAATCGTCAGCTGCGCTAGCACATACCTATTCACTTTCTCTGATTACACTGAGGTTTGGCAAGCGTTCACTGTTCGATAAATATTTCGGGCTCATTTTGGTCCCCGTTTCCACTACAGGCAGGTCTGCACATGCAATTTTGTCATTTTGTGTAGAATTTCTGTTAGTGCCATTTTTTTCATAATAGGTGCCTTACAATATTCTACGATTTGTGATATATAGCACCTATTGTTCTTGCTCTGTTTCTCCTATTTTCAAGCAGTTTTCACATCATATGTAGCATTCACCATGGTTGACAACAAAACAGATGTCTTCAAGATGTTTGCTGTTGAGGACAGGTTGGATGGGGGAAATTATCCTATGTGGGCTTATATAATGCAACATGTCCTTGTGTCAAATGGTGTCTGGAATATTGTGCAGGGCATCGATGTACGTCCTAGTTCTAAGGATGCAAACGATGTTGAGGATGTTGCAGGTCTTGCTGCAAGGATTGGTGCAATTAGAGTTGTCTTGTCTACGGAAGAACAAGCTCGTTGGGATGTAAAGGATGTGCAGGCTCATGCATTGATTGCGTTGTCTGTGAAGCACACCATTGTTCCTCACATCCGCTCAACAAAATCTGCAAAATAGGCTTGGGATATTCTAATAGGTCTTTATGCAAGCCGCAATGAGGCTAAATTGCTTTGCTGCGTAAAGAGCTGGAGTCAAAGATTATGCATGAGGAAGATGATATGGAAACTTTTCTTGATGGTGTCAAGGATATCAATGAGCAACTTATTTCTATAGATGAAGTCATTTCAGACAGCTCCCTTGTGCAGACTGTTCTTGATGGCTTACCAGATTCTTACCACATTTTTTCTAGTACTTGGAGACTTATGACCCAAGAAAATCTTCAAGTTTTCAAGTTTGATGCATTATGCACATTGCTATTGCAAGAGTCACTTTCTAGAAAAAATAGGACTAGGCAGCATGTAGTTGGACAAGATTTTATTGCTTCTCAAAGAAAGGGTGGTAACAACAATACAACCACTTCTTATGGTTCTGCTACGAGTGGAATTTTTTTTGTTCTTAATGCTTCTGCTAGCAGCAGTTTGTTTAGAAATATTGGTGATAAGGGAAAAAATAAAATGCATTGCCATTATTGTAAAGCTAATGATCACTTGATTGAGTCGTGTCCTAAGTTGAAGGCCAAAGAGGATAAGAAGAAAGAGGGTGGTTCCACTGCAAATGCTGGCTGCATTACAAAAGCATCCATTGTTGAGTCTTTTGTGAAAGGAGACTGTGTTACTGATGTTGATGCAGAATGGGCTTTAAGCGCAAAGTGCACTTACAATCATGTTGTCCATGATGCATCCTTGTCAATTGCTGCACATTCACATGTGTAGTATTTCGATAGTGGTGCTACAAAGCACATTACCTCACATCGTGAATTGTTCACCTCTCTCAAGTATGTCCCTCATGGGAATTCGGTCACTTGTGCCAACAATGCCTCTTATCCGGTTCAAGGAGTTTGAAAGATTGTGCTTATTGCTGCTAAGGGCAGTTCTTTCACACTTGTTGATGCACTTTATGTACCTGGGATCAAGAAGAATCTTTTGTCTATATCGGCACTTGCTGGACAGGTGTACAGTTCATGATCTCAATTTTGGTGATGAAAGCGTTGCATCTAGGCTTTTGTGCCGTGGGCTGTATAAGCTCACTTTATATGACAAGTGTGGAAAAAATTTTGCAAATACAATTGCATATTCAAGGGCTATGTCACATGAAAAACTTTGGCATGCACGTTTTGGTCATCTGAATTTTGCTAGTTTGTTGCATTTGCAAAAATCTGATATGGATGCTTCTTTGCCGCCTCTTGAAGTACCTGCCAAACATGTTTGTGAAGACTGTATTTTGGGTAAGATGCAACGTTCTAAGTTTCCAAAGGATGGCTCAGTTCAGGCCACATGCAGGTTGCAGCTTGTGCATAGTGATGTTTGTGGGCGCATGCAAACTTTGTCCTTCAGGAATTACCTTTACTTCATGACTTTCATTGATTATTACTCCAGGTGTGTATGGGTATTTCCACTTAAAGCGAAGTCCGAAGTTTTTATGTGCTTCAAACAATTTCTGGGTATGGCTGAAAATGTCTGGAAATGTACTATGGGCACCCTCTGTTCCGATCGAGGGGGGGAGTAATGTATCATGCATTCAATTCATTTTTGGCTAGTCATGGGATAAAACACCAACGTAGAGTGCCTTATACACCTCAGCAAAATGGTGTTGCTAAGAGAAAAAATAAGTCACTTACAAAAACGGCACAATGTATGGTAAAAAGTCAAGCTTTGCCACATTCCTTTTGGCTTGAGGCCGTCATGTGTGCCACTTATGTACTAAACAAGTGTCCTACAAAAGCTTTGCAGTCTATTACTCCATATGAAGCATGTCATGATAGAAAGCCTTCTATTGAGTACATGTGTGTTTTTGATTGTTTGGCATATGCTTTGGTGCCACAAACACAACGCAGAAAATTGGATGATAAGGTTCTCAAATGTATTTTTGTTGGTTATAGTGCTGAAAGAAAAGGTTACAGGTTGTATCATGATCCACAAACAAAACATATTCTGGTTTCAAGGGATGTAATGTTTGTGGAAGATTTTGTTCAGTCCTTGTTGCCATGTACTAGAGACAGTAATGTAAGCTCATACGACATTTATGACACTTTGTTGCCTCTTTTCAGTGGTGGAAAGAAAAATGTAAGTTCGAATGAGGCAAATGTACAGCCTATGGGGGTTTCTGAAAATGTTACAGATCACCCTATTACTAATGTAGATGCACATGATGTACTTGATGAGGAAAGGCCTGAAAATGAGCAGGCTAGAGGTATACCAAAATGGATGGTGCACACTTTGCGTGACAGTAAATTGGATGCACCTTTGTCTAGTTGTACTCGTTCAGGCTCTCACCATGCATCTTATGCATCAGATTGTTATGCTTTGGCTATTTCTAGCTTACATGATGTTGAGGAAACTCTATCTTTTGATGAAGCACAAAATTCAGATCATTGGATGGCTGCCATGCAATCAGAATATGATGCACTTATAGAAAATGACACATGAAATTTATGTGATGTGCCTCCTGGCAAAAAGGCCATTGGTAGGAAGTGGGTTTACAAGTTGAAATGCAAGCCGGATGGTGAGACTGATCGCCATAAGGCTCGACTTGTTGCAAAGGGTTACGCACAACAAAAATGCATAGATTATGAAGAGACTTTTGCTCCCACTTGTCATATAGCTACTGTGTGTTTTCTATGTGCATTGGAAGCTCATTTTGGTTGGGATATACATCAATCAGACATTGTTACTGCTTTCTTGAATGGTGACATATTTGAGGAAGTTTATGTAATGCAGCGTTGTGGTTTTGTCATAAAAGGACAAGAGGACAAAGTGTGCAGATGTAAGAAGGCTTTGTATGGGTTGAAGCAATCTCCTCGTGCTTGGTATGAGAAAGCTGACACTCATTTGGTCAAACGAGGCTTTCGTAACAGTCCAACAGAAAGCACATTGTATGTAAAGCATGAGGGTGATGTATTTCTCATTGTGGTTCTTTGTGTCGATGATTTGTTGATCACTAGACCAAATGAGAGACATATTGATGATTTTAAGGCTGATTTGAATGTTATTTTCAAGATGAAATATTTGGGGCTGTTGCATCATTACTTGGGTATACAGTTTAAGCAGTGTGATGGTGGTATTTCCTTGTGTCAGAAAAGTTACATAGATACATTGCTATGTAAGTTTGGACTTGAGGATTCCAAACCTATTGCCACTCCCATGGAAATAGGTTTGAAGTTGAGTCTACATGATGCAGTCGATCGTGTTGATGTCACTCTTTACCAAAATACTGTTGGCTGACTCATTTATGTATGCAACACGAGGCCGGATATTCAGTTTATAGTCTCATAGGTCAGCAGATTTATGCACAGCCCAGGGTCCTAAACATTGGTAGGCTGTGAAGAGGATTTTCCGCTACCTTACTGGCACTTTACATCTTGGATTGTTTTATACCAAGGAAGGATCATTGCCGCCAGACTTACATGCTTTTACGGACTCAGATTGAACTGGCTTTTTTGTTTCATGCTTGGTAGCTCATGTATATCATTGTTGAGCAAGAAGCAACCTACTGTGGCCACTTCGAGTTGTGAGGCTGAGTACATGGCACTCTTCAAAGCTACGATTGAGTGTGTATGACTCAGACGCCTTATGGCTGATTTGGGTGTTGGACAAGACACTGCCAATACTATCTACACTGACAGTTAGAGCGGATTGGCAGCTACGAGAAACCCAGTTTTTCATGCTTGCACAAAGCACATTGAGGTGCATTACCACTATGTGAGGGAGTGGCTCTCAGCAGAAGAGATCAGCTTGGCTTATGTGCGAACACAGGACAACACAGCATAACTTTTCACAAAGGCATTGTCTCGTGAGAAGTTTGAAGCTTTCCGCAAAGCTTTGGGCTTACTCCAGTTTGTGGTATGATCATGTCCTCACGACATGGCACTTCCCTTTACTCATGTGCGAGCTCTCGTTCATCGCATCACCGCAGGGGGATTTGTTACCATATACATGTGGTATTGATGTGTGTGAACACATTAGGACCACCGGGGCATTTTTTTCCTCTTTAGGAGGTTTTTTCCCTCGAGCATTGTATATACGCCCATCACTCTAGGGCTATCTATCTTTCCATTGCACACTAAGTAACACACTCTCTATTGTGTGCCTTGAGCTGAGTCCTTCGTCTTCTCCAAGCTGTGTGCATTTCTCTTCAACCCTAATTCCAACATGTTTTGGTCAAATAGTGCATCGACCGTATTTTTCAATGTTGAATGCTATCTACTAAAATGATTCCAAAGGAAAAGGGGACCCTCAATTTGCATGTAGAGGAAATTATAGTCATCCAAAGTATATTCCCCCAACTATCTCCTTATTGCCTTTTGATAATTCAATTTGACCAACCCTTATACTAGATCTAAACGGTGTGCTCTATCTTTTGTGTAGCCCTAACGAAGACGTTGTCCCAGATATTGATTCCTACTCATTTGACAAACACGAGGAGGAATTTGACATGTTAACTCAACAGTTTTTTTTTAGTCTGGAAAAGTATGTATTGTGCATTCTACTTGAGTGTAAAGTAATGCATTTTTCACATACTTGTTTGTTCCAAAAGATGCACATGAGTTTATTGCATGGCTTGTGACATGGACAAATGTATACATTTGGAGCAGTGCAATGCTTAGAAAATTTAAGGATTCGAAGATGTTTTCCACAATTTTACAAGTATATTAGTGGATGGGCTAGACATCAATTATGTGATGTAGAAAACTATTATTTTGGTGGTTGAGGCCCCAAAAAATTTTAAGTCTTATAGAATTTTTTGCCAGAGGTACGATGGTATGATGTAAGATCCCCAATTTTCGGGTCTCTTTTAAAAATAAGAAAATCAGCTTTCAATATCTATTTTGTCAAAATTTAATTTAAGATGCTTGATTGATAGTATTGTAAGGTTCTAAAGTGAAAAGGAGGGTCGTTTCCATGTTCTAGTAGGTTAGTCGGACATTTGGTTCAGTTTTGGAAAAAATTTATTATTTTTAGCTTTTTCATGAGTTAACTGAGCCGCTTATATATCATTTATGGTTTGAGTTGATGATTTACTTTTAGTTGTTGGATTTCCATAAACTTATGTGAGGGTATATGGTTAGTCAACCCAAAACGTATAGGTAGATATGATTAAAGTGGCTTTCTTTTTGGGTTACTATTTGTTGTGTGAGTATTGTGTGTGTAGAGTGATGTGATAAGGTGCTAGTCTATTTTATAGATCTGATCTTGATACATTGGTTTGAGGTCAAACACTTCCATTTGCATGTTATGCATGCTCCCGAAAATGGGAAAAAGTTGTTTATGGTCGACCTAAGGATCGGAGCTGTTTTGCACCATGTTTATGGTGATGAAATGTTATCATATGATGTATGAAACTTTATGGGTTGATATGGATGCCTCATGTGAATGGGTATAATTGCTTTCCACCTTTCTAGGTCAAACTAGCTCTATGTGCTAGAGAGGTGAAGTGCAAATATGATGCATCAACTTTTCATGGTCGGATGTTGTCAAAATTGGATTTTTATATCATGGTTAGTTGTTGGTCGGACTTATTTTATGCATGAAAATATCATATCTTAAGAGTAATGTGTGTGGACTCTGATTGCCTGTAGGGGATATGTCAAACATCCAAGTGTGGGAGTTGGTTCAGTGTGAATATGATTTGTGGCTAAGGGCTGAGATTCCCTCATGGATTATGGTTGTGATTTTATGGTGGAAGCCGGTGTGGCTCCTTTTTTTTTTTTTTGGATATGGTTATGCTCCTAGAATTTTTCCAGCCATGTTATGTTCTGAAGTGGTTATGTAGTTTATGGTTTTGGGATTAGATCATGAAGTGATGTGGATGGTTTATGGTAGAAGTGTAAGGGTAGACACCCTTATAGTCTAACTACTTGGAAAAGATTGTTTGTGTATATTTAAGGTGCTATTGTGATTGGACTCATGTGTTATGTTTCTCATGGCAGCGTCGCTACAAGACTAGGATCACCTATATTGCTTAGCCTTAAACAAAAGGGTCATTGACCTCAGGCTTTTCTAGATCAGGGATATTGCCTAGGTCTTCTTCTTGTTAGGCTCATCTACATGGTAAGTGTATCAGATGTTGAATGACCTACACGACTGACGTGTCGGGGATTTTGCCTTGGATTTGCCTAAACACTGGGTGTTGGGCATCGAAAAGGCGTGGCACGTCAATTGATATGGTTGGTGTTGATACCCTACCACCTACACGTACTTGGGATCCTTTCAGAGCTTGAGTTCATGGAGGGAGGCAAAGTGGCCTCAAATTATGTCTAGCTCAGGTAGGTTGGAGGTGTTCTAGCTCGCTCCAGACAAAGTGAAATTCTCTCTATCCGTAGTAGAGCAGACGTGGATGGGTGGCTCCGGTGCTCTGCTAGTTATTTTGTCATAAACTTTCAAGATGTTATAGTATATCTAGATTTTTTCATTGCATTAATATATGGTTGCCTGTTTCATTTAGATGGGGCATTTAAATATACTCTGTTGTTTTTATGCACTCTATTTTACCCTCAACTGTATTTTCTCTCTCTTTTCCTGCAATTCGGTGTACACATATATTCACCCTCCACAATGTTATATTTCCCTTGAGTATGATTTTATTCATTACACCCATTCAAGGATAGCAGTAGTCTCTACGTGCCTCTAGATGCAATCGGATCATGGCCTTAACTCTATGCTTGGTCAGGCACTAATAACTCCTCCCCTATGCAAACACTTTTGCAACTCTGATGTGTATTAAAATTTGTATAAAGCTGTGTATTGAATATTTTGTACATAGACCCTTGGGAGGGGTATCTCTCAACTGGTATTAGAGCCGATGCTTGAAGGTTATGGGGATACCCTAAAGCGTGATACTAGTCAGGCTAGTTATGAATCATGCAGGCTGTCTGGAAAAGGATATTGTATTTATGATGCATCGATAGCTAACATTGGTTGGTGGTTCTTGCTTGACTTGTCTTCTTGAATGGAAGTAATTGGGTTGAGTTATGGTAAAGTGGTTGAACCATTCAACAACGGTGTTGTAATTTCTTTGAATGTTTGTTTTGTAGTAACAAATGGCTCCGAGAGTGACATCTGAATGCTTTAGCCAGGGAAATGAGGTTTTGGCCATAGTGTTCAACAATATGGAAACATGGTTATCAAGAGATGAAAGGGAACTCTTTTACTTAGAAATTGGGACCAAAGTCTTCCGCATGCCAGGAAGCACAACTTATTAGAAGAGTGTTGATCATAGATACCTTACCCATCACCAAGAACCATTCCATCAATTCTTTATCTACATTGACGATAGTCCAAGAGACTTGTTTGCCAGCCTCAGCTACTTAAACTTAGAATGTGGTTAGGCCTACGATTTGGCAATGTGCTCCCAAATGTTAAGGATTACCAGATTTTCTAAGAAGTTTGAAGCTCCTAAAGCTGTCATAGGGAAAAAAAACTAGAGAATAGCTATAGACCACGTTGTTGCGTGGGAGGATTAAGAGAATACCTCTTCATGAGAGCTAGAAGAATATTTTGAGAGTTGGATCCAGGACATCCATAATATTGTAAAGAAATCATAAAAAGTAAATTTGACGAATCAAAGAAGCATGGACTTTGTTTTGGTTCACATATGTACTAAGTCTTCTCTCTCCTTGTCTTGTTTTTGAATGGATCTTCCTAATTGTCTAGATGAACTCCCAAGTGATTTTGCCCAAAGGTCTTTTCCAATTATGCATTTGGATTCAATATCCATTGGGGAATTGAAGTGGTTCAAGCTTCAAAGGGATCTAGAGACTAACTTGTGCTGAACACTTACATATCATGAGAGCTGTATGTTAAACATGGAACACAAGTGCGTGATATGTTTGTGACCGATCCATAGCTTCTATTCAAGGAGAAGATCCAAGAAGGAGACATCAAAGTACAAATATATGTTCTTTACCTTAACCTGTGTTCGCTTTTGGAATATTAAGTCGAGAGCTTGTACTTAGTAAGAAGGCTCTCATGCTAAACCAAAGATATGGAATTTTGAGAAAAGGTCATAATCAGAGTATGGAAGAAGTAAAATGGTAGTAACCAATTCTATTATGTATCCCATGATTGGTTTAATATAGTATATGGGCCTATTCTCAGATATAATCCTCACAATGTCACTAGTACCTTTGATGACCACGAGAAGCCCAGATGCATTAGTGAATTTGCTCAAGCTCAATCAATGGTAGTAAAATTGAGTAGATATTTCTATAGAGATGATGTAAATGAATGGCATGCTCATGTACACTACTTTGATGGGATACCGCCTACGAATGTATCACGAGGAGAGGATTGGTATGAAAGAGGAACCCCTAAGTTTTGTGATATAGAAATTGGATTAATTTATATATTATTCTTCTCCTATTCTCTCTCTCATTTTATTCTCAATTGTCTATTTTATTTGGATTAGAGGACTTCGTGCGGATTAGAATATTATACTAAGTGTGATATTGGTTGATATGGTGCAGTAAAATAAAATGCATCCTAGAGAAAATGTGGCTGCTGCTAATGTAAATGCACCTATTGTTCCTCAATACGCCATCATTGATAAAGACCTCAATGCTATGCTTCGCAAGTATCAACCTAGAAACTTTAGTGAGAAAGATATAGGCAAAGTTCTTGAAGATTGTATTGAGCGCATGGATGACTACTTTGATTTGGCCCATTCATCTGCAGTAAACAAAGCTATCATTTCTAAGTTTAAACTAGATAAAACAACCAAGCATTGGTGGAGAGACCATTTCACAAAAAACAATGTTGATCCTAATGCAGCAACTTGGGATTATCTTAAGACCCAACTCAAGAAGAGCTATCAAAACAAAGTTTATCATTTAAACCGTATGAATGAGTATCTTGAATGTACTCAAGGAACTAGAGATTTGGAATCATACTATCAACATTTCTTGAACCTTGTCCAGTATGCTCCAACAGGGATGACTCAAGAGGTCAAGGGAGCTCGATTCTTGTCATGGCCACATATTCCTATGAAGACTAGACTCCAGAGTCTTTGTCTTAACAAATTTACAGATGCCTTGATATAGGCAAACCCATTGAAATAGAGTTATTCAATACCAAAAAGAGGAAACCAAAACCTACAGGCCTCGTCTCGAGGAGGAACAAAGGTCCGAAAATCTAGATCAAAGAAGAAAAAGATTATTACATATGAAGGCCACACAAGATCAATTGTGTTACACTTTTCTTGATCCTGGACATCAGTCTAGAGATTGTCCATTTAACAATTCAAGCTTCACAAGATTGGTGGATAATTATGATGTAGGAACTTTAACCCGAATTGGAATTTCAAAAATTTTAGACCTAGACTGCATATAATTTAGAGGAACTTCAATCATTAGAACTTTAACCAAAGTTAGAGACAACCTTAAAACCACGGAACTCTAGACCAGGCAATCCACCTTTTTTCCGGAATGGACCGCCTACCAACAATAACAATAATGGAAATGTTAATCGTCAGCCTCCACCAGGAGGAGGAGGGAATCAAAGGCCTCAAGGAAGACCTCAAGTAAATAGATATCAAGGGGCAAGAGGCGAAGGAAATCTAGCGAATGCATATGTTCATCCTGCAATTGAACATAAGAGAGTGAACGAACAATTTTCAATAACTCAAATTTTTATATATATCCTAAGTGCATCAGAAATCTCATTTTGTTTCCACACCCTGATAGAGACCTTAAGATGGAATTATCTGTGAGTAGTAAGGTTAAATCTTCTACTTGAGTGGGTAACTTGAATTTTGTTTTGGATGGTCACAATACTTGTGCAAACTTCAGAGTCTTACCCATAGGGATCTATGATGGAAGCCTATGAATGGATTGTCTTAAGGAAAATGATGCTCACATACATTGTAAAGACGCTTCATTGACTTTTAAAAATGACCAAAACTTTAGGGTTAGAATTATAAGGAAACGGGGAAATCCTAAAATCAGACTAGTGAACTTTGCCAAGCTTATGAAGAGTGATAGGAAGAATGAAACGATTACACAGTAAAGCTTAACCCTAAAGAGAAGAAGTTATATTCACCTGAACCTAAATAGATAACCTAATTGATGATGTGTTTCTCAAATATCTTTCATAGCTACCCAAGCATGATGTTGATCATGCAATAGAGATTTCTCTAGGAGATCAACCAGTTACCCATAGACAATACAAAATGTTGGTACTTGAATCTGCAGAACTCAAGGAGCAACTAACTCAACTTATTGAACAAGGATTCATTCAACCCAGAATTTCTCCATGGAGTACTCTTGTTCTCTTTAATCGAAAAAAGAAGGATGGTACTCTACGTCTTTGTATTGATTATCATGGATTCAATCAAGTAATAGTCAAGAATAGGTACACAGTACCAAGCAATGATGAGTTTCTTGACCGATTACACAAAGCATCTATCCTCACAAAAATTGATCTTAAGTCAGGGTATTACCAAATCCGGATCAAGTAGGAGGACATACCAAAGATAGGATTTAATACTCGTTTTGGACATTATGAATTAGATTATTCCTTTTGGACTTACCAATGCTCTTGCAACTTTTAATCGTCTCATGATTGACGTGTTTCGAGAGCATCTTAATGATTTTGTTCTTGTCTTCATTGTTGATATCCTGGTTTACTCAAGAAACAGAGAAGATTTTGAACAGCATGTGCGACAAGTACTTGAACTTCTTCGTCAAAATCAACTTTATGCTAAACGTAGAAAATACACCTTTTTCACTTACAAGGACGAATATTTGGGCTTTATTGTATCCAAGGATGGTGTTTCTACTCATCCAAGTAAGATCAAAGCTGTTATAGCTTGGCCTACACTGAAATTAGTACGAGAAGTATGTGGCTTTCTTGGTTTAACGGGATAGTATCGTACATTTATTTAAGACTACGTGAAGATTGCATCTCCATTGACTAATACACTTAAGAAGGCTAAAGTGTTTACTTGGAATGAACATGCTCAAGCTGGTTTTGATAAACTTAAAGAAGCTTTGGTGAATGATCCAATCTATAGCTTCCAAACTTCTCAAAGACATTCACTATGCTCACTGATGCAACTAGACAAGTAATCGGTGGCGTTCTATCTCAAGAAGAAAACCTACTAGCTTATGAATCTCCTGAGTTACATATACACGAGTTAGATTATCCTACGCATGACTTGGGATTATTGTCTGTTCTGCATGCTCTTAAAGTATGGCGACATTATCTTCTTGGAAGGAGATTTGAACTACATATCAGCCATAGAAGCCTAAAGTGGATCCACACCCAACCTGACCTTAATATGTGGCAACGAAGATGGTGGAATTATTATGTGAATATGATTTTGGAATTGAATATAAACCTGGGAAGGAAAATCATGTGGCTGATGCCTTAAGCAGGAAGAGTATTGTAGCCGTTGTCATAACCTCTACTACCTCTTTAATTGACCTTATTTGAGAAGGTACGATTGAGGAACCATATTACATAAAAATATAGTAGTTGATGAACTTAAAAAATCACACGAAGAAGGAAGAGAGGCAAATCAAAGGCTTCCACGTTGAAGGCGAAGACCTTTACTTGAGTAATTGTCTTTGTATCCCAAATCAAAGTGGAACCAAACTTCAGATATTACACGAAGCTCATGGTATACCTATAGCAGGACACCCAATATACATTAAGACCTACTCTACTATAAGGAAAAGTTTCTTTTTGGTCGATCCGTACACAGGGTCCGGTGCTCTGCTAGTTTTTGGATTTTATGGTATACCCAGATTTTGTCATTGCATTAATATATGATTGCCTGTTTCATTTAGATGGGACATTCAAAGATTATCTCATGTATCTGTGCACTCTATTTCACCCTCAACTATATTCTCTCTCTGTTTTCTTGCAACGGGGTGTACACATTTATACACCCTCCACAGTGTCATATTTCCCTTGAGTACGCTTTCATTCATAACACCCATTGAGGGGTAGCACTAGTTGCTAGGTGCATCTGGATGCAGTCCGATTCATGGCCTAAACTCCATGCTTGGTGAGGTGCTGAGAACTCCACCCCTATGCAAACGCTTCTACAACTCTCTTGTATAGTGAAAATTATGTATTTTGTGCATGGACCCCCGGGGAGGGGCATATCTTGTATGATGAGTGCATCGTTATTTTGATTGACAACACCTTTTAAAAATATCATTATAGTCTTCTTGGTAGATACATCATAGTATCTGATATCGAGCACCCCCATGCCTAATACTTGTCAAGGGATTTAAAATATTGGCTGGTAAAGTGGCAGCATGCTACTGAGTGACAATGCTTGGCTGAGTCTTTCAACACCCTAAAGCCTACAAAGGATGGCATATATGTCAATGAGGCTATCCATAAGAGTTTCAAGAAGACCTCATATGAGGAATATAGATGTGGGCCACAACTCAATCCAACTCTCTACCATTGGGTTTAAGGTGAAACCACACGTTGAGGACATGTATAGGCGCTTTGAAGCTTCAAACTATCAATTTCCCAGGGTTGACTCAAAAAAGATGTATATTGGGCTACAAAAGTATTTTGGCTACAAGAACATGCTGGAATGAACTGCACATAATGTTATGCACTATCTTTTGTAGGTATTTTGAAGCTTCAAATTGGTACTTTTATAAGTGACACTATGCAACCACATTGATATTGGCATGGTATTGTATACAGTTTTGTATACCTCTGTAGCTAGTTTGAACTTATGTGGCTCTCCTTTTAAGGGTTCCAAGGGTATCTTAATTGATCTAACCAAGTGTGATTCCATAAGCACTTTTGGTTGACCTAACAATATGTAATAAACATCCTCATCACTTTCAACCATCTCATAGTAGTTCCCCTCAACCAAATATGATTTTTTTGAAATTATGTTTCCCTAGGAATCCCTCAAGGTTCTTACGGTTTTGTATTTCTCCTTTGAGAACCTGAAAAGGTAGAAGTCAGCTCCAACTTCATTGGCATTGGTGGAAAAGTTATCACCGATGCATATTGTGTCACTAATTGTGTCCTGGTGCCCACCATACATGGGAAAATATCATCCTTCTTCATCGTTGAGATGTTCACTTTGTGCATTGTCATCGTCTAAGGCCTCAATAGTGAGATACTCCCAATTGTTAGTGTGTGTGTTGTTCAAGCATCATCTCCAACGTTGGGACATACAAAATTCACAAAAACAAGACTCCCAAGCTCAAAAATATAGACCAATGGCTATTAGTTCTAGTCAGATAGGACCATCATGTGTTGTATCCAATAGGTAAACATCAACTGGATATGCTTATTCTCCCACTTTTGATAGCATCTATGCATTGGTTCTGTTGCATTTTTACTTTTGACAGTATCTACCAAATTTCCTTCTACTCTTACCATTATGGCATTTCTTTGAGGGTATGGTACATCTAGCGAATAATTCAATCATCATGGCATGGTATGTCTTTTCCACTCCTCAAGACAAAGTTATCCTTTTGTATGCCTTGGTTCCCCAACTCAAGATGTTGGAGTTAATTTTCTTGTAATGATTTTGTTTCTTGACTTGGGATACATTAAACTTTTGGCTTGTATGGATTTTCTTCTTGACTATGGATTTTGATGGTTATATCGTATGACTTTATTTCCCAACTTGGGATATCAAAGATTTTTGTCTCATATAATTTGGATCTCCAACTTCCAATGTTAGGTTTTTGTCTTGTATGATTTGGTTCCCCAACAATGGATGTTGTAGGTTGTTGTCTCCTATGACAATTTCCCAGCTTAGGATGTCAAAGGTTTCCTTTTGGATGATGTGACCTAGGCTATTGGATGTTGCTATTTGGTTATGGTATTACAACAAGTATGGGATCCCTATTGTGATTTATGCACCGGCTTGTGTTTTGTTTATATACCTATAATACACAATGTTTAGCATTCTTTCTCTTTTACGTATGTATCTTTATGTTGTGTACAAGGAAAACATTGCGAACCATTTGAACCCACTTGAGATAGTGTGCTTGTGATTTAATTCTCTAACAAATAACAGTTTATGGGTTTTTTATTCTTTGACAGTTCACACCTAGAAGAGACTCTTCGGAAATATGTTATCTTTTGTCATTATTTCTCTAGCTAGTCATATTTCTACTTGAGTGGTTGTATTTCACATGTTTTGATAATCAATAGAAGTCTATTCACCTTTTGAGTTGATTCATGTAGTTGTTTGTCTTCCTCTTTGTTTAGCAGAACATAGAGACTAGAGTAGGAGGGATTGAGATGATAGAAACTCTTGTTCTACAAAGAGAACCAACAATACTACTATGGGATGTTCAATATTTACTATAGTAGGGTTGCATGTGTCATGGATCATGGCTTCTTTATGCATCTTGTGACTTTTGAGATCAAAAGGCTCGTGCATGTTTCACAATTTCCCCAATGTATGATTGGTAATGCAATTGCTATTGTTGTGAAGAAATATAAACACATATAAGTTAATATCGTTTCCATGAATGGGAGTAAAGTAGCCTATTCATGAGGGATGTAAACCAAGAGACATGGTAAGATCCTTTATCGATCAAAGGAATCCGTTAACACCGTATTAGTATATCTACTGTGAATCAACCTTGAATAGGTAGAAAAGAACTATCTAGGATTATCATCACAAAGGAGGATGAAATTGGGTCTTTTACATGATCACTAAAGAGAAGGAGTTAACTTGGTACATGGGAATCTAGCCAATTAATAGATTCAAGGGTAATGGATGTGATATATTATACCAATCATAATGTTGGTGGATCTGGACACTTGTATAAAGGAAAAGGTGCTAAGAGGAGTTTGAAATTGAGCTTGATGACTCGGATGAACCAACCTTTTAAGAAGGGAAAACAAGATCTCACCTATGAGAATAAAAAGAAATCCATTTGGTTCATTTTAGAGAGATAGAATGACACAATCTTATTTGACAAGCCAAAAAGACAAAAGTGTTGCAAGAAGAGTAGTAAAATGAATGCCATAAGTTTATAGTTCTATCAGCAAGGACCAAGGAGGCAATGCTTTTGCAATTACAAGCTATGGTGCCTCAAACTCAAGTAGGAGGATTTCAAGTGGGATCTTTAAGGGCATTCAAACAACCTAACATCAGGGCCCTAGTTTCAATCTTCAAGGTATACAATCAACAACAATGTAGGGGACACTTTTTGTAGCACCATACAAAAGGTGGAACCTCCTTGGACCACCTTGCTTTAAACCCCATCATATCTCTTGGACGCGACTAGTGCCTTGGATCCCCTTTGTGTACTAGCATCACCACATAGTTTGAGTTTTCCATACCCACCATTGTATTCCAGCTTTTGCATCTATCACAGATTTAGTTGAAACTATTTTTGAGATTGATATAAAATCATCAAATCCTTTGAGGTGCCATTGAATAGAATCACACTTAGCTTTGATCATGACTTAAACCCAAAATTCCTACAATGATATGGTAGTTGATTTTAAGACCGAGGAGTCTTACACCTTTATCTCTATGTAGCCAATGGCACCATTCTTATTATGGATCAACTTGATTATGAATATACCTACACAAAGAGTTAGTTCAGAGATGACAGAGAGTTGTAGCTAGTAGATGCCCTATTTCAAGCACTCCACGAAATCATGATGGGTAATTGAGCTTGTTGGAGAGGGAAAGTAAATCCATGACGAGGTTGTGAGGAAAGGGTTTTTAGAGTATCATGTTGTGCTAGGTTGTGCTTTTATAGATATGATTTAATTTTGAGAGTCTAGGGCCTTTGTGCAATGATTTTTACACTCCTCAACAAACCTAACAAGCTCTTGATTGTGTCCATCCTCAAATCTTGTTCTCTAATTGGGGTCATTGACATTGGAAAGGAAATAATCTATGGCAGGATTCAAATGTATCCTTTGTTGGAGCATCATGGTATACTTGGTGATGCTTTGTGGATATGGAAGTGGTGTGACATTACTTATCAAGGTCAAAGTGTCCTAAAGAAGCTCACTTCTTGCAATGTTGTATCATATGTATGCATTGTCAAAGCATGTGGTGTGGTGACTATGGTCATAAGATGCTTGCTAACTTTGATCTCTTGCCTTGTATGACACTAAAATAAAATTGATCCAAAAAAAGATTCACAAAACAACATCAAAGAGTGCTACAAAGTGATAGATAAAAATCTACATCAACAAGATTTCTAGGTACATTATGTGCTATAAATAGAGGCGTAGAGAGCCTTGCAAAATATTCAAAATAACACAACATAGGCCATAAACAATAAGGCTGTCTACCTAGAGAAACCCATAGCACATAATCAAAGTTGCATGTGACTAGAGAGAGATAGAGAGCAGAAGAAATCAAGAGAGCACGTGCAAATGCACCTCATAGAATGGAGTGCTACACCGGCACGATGAGAGAGAAGAGAGAAGAGGAGAGAATAATAGATACAGACATAGGGTGCAATCTTCCCCCATGAAACAGTGAGAATTTTCCTCTTGCACATATTTAATTATAGATTTTTTGAATGCTCAAAGTGAGTACATATTGCCCAAGTGGACACAACAATGTTCATAGCTCCTAAAAGGACTTGAATAATAAAAATGTACATAACATGTTTATCTTTTTTCATATTCCATAGCTCGATCAGCTTTTTCCACCTATCAACTTTAATAACTAGTAAAATATCAATTTCCATTACATATCTCTCTATTAGCAATTGTCCTCAATTGCGAAGATAGGAATCTGCAATCCATACTTGTCAAAATTAATGGTTAGTATTTTGTGTCAAAAATTTTACATATTGAGAGAAAAAAATTCTAGTTAAACAATATTTCTTATGCCTGCCATCATCCATATACTCCACTTTCTAGTATCCCATACCACCAGAGGGTAAAAGCATGTTAACGTGTCACACTTTTTCATGTCCCGGACAATGCTAACTAGCACAATTTTGACATATGCTACCTAGTACAGTAACATGAGCTACATCTCCAAGATCTATGATGTATGATATATCGATGAAAAGCTGTTAGAAGCTGGACACACCCCACGACGTCTAACTACTCGGCGGACTATTATTTTTGTAATTATTCATTCATTGAGGAAAACCCGATTTTTCACCTTGTAAATATTGGGACTTACAGAAGTTTCCATATTGTATCCTAGTTTTGATAGTTAGATTGAGTAGATGGTTGATTTTGGAACTTTAGGGTTTCAGAAGTTGTAAGGTATATATACCAGTTTTTGACCTTAATGGAAAAAACCTTTTGTTATTTTAAACCAAGTTTGAAGTCTGTGAGTGAGCATACTGTGTACGAGAGAGAGAGAGAGAGAGTGTGAGCTTCGTCTTAACGCTACGTGTGCTACGGTGGTCGAAATCGAGTGCGGAGAAGTGCAGCGTGTTGCCCCCGACTAGTGATACGCGCCGATACCAACATTGCGCGCGTACGGTCTAGCTTTGGGAGCTCCTTCTACGAGCTTCATTGGTTGTTTGGGTGAGCATACATTTTCCGATTTCGCATTGCATCATATCCACGCGTTCACATTGAGTAGAGCTACACATTAGGCACTTCAGATTTCAGAACCGAAGACCTGCAAATTTCGACCAGACATTCTACGTGTTTCTGCACCGGTTGTTTTGGGTCGTGATTTTGGTTCATAGAACTTAGGGAGAGTGTCCTATAGGTATTAGTAGGGTCTCCTTCAAGTTCTATGGTGTTTCGAAAGTGTTTGATGGGTGTTTGGCTCTAGCAAGCATTGTAGGAATTTTCCTCTTTTGCACTCTTGAAGGCTGTGACTTAGACAACTGGTAGAGACCTCTGTAGGAATTAGTTAGGAGTCGGTCGAGTGTAGGTTGACACCTTATGCTTACTTCCACGCGCCTGCGGGTCGAGCTTCGTCCTTAGCTGACATTACTTGTTAGGTGAGTTCTCGCTGTGCTGACGTCTGTCGCGGCGTACCCGTCCAACATTGGCGCCGCTGCCAAGGACGAAAACCTTAGGTAGGTGACCGAGACTAATCCTTGAGGATTGGTATTTTTGGCTAGCCAAGAGTCTCGCTTTACATTTAGATAGGATCAGAGGGTGGAAGACTCTCTAGGTCTTAGAAGGAGTCTAGGAAGCGTGTGTCTGGCCTAGATCCTTCGACTTAGGTAGAGGAGGTAGACTTAGGTAGTTTGAGATAGTAGTCAAGTTCTAGAGTAGGAGTTGGAGTGGTAGAAGTGGTGAGAGGAGAGCTTGAGAGTCTGGAGAGGCCAAAAAGCAACCAAAAACACCATTATCACCATTTCTTCATGATAGGTAGGAGTAGAGTAAGTAGGACATCATGATTCAGATCTAGAGCATTTCATGCATGTACACTTGCTTGGTAGAATCATTACAAGTTTGTTAAAGACGCAAAAAGACGCAAAAGTGTGGTTGAAAGCCTAATTGAAGTCCAAAAGTTACTGTGAGTGTTTCTGATAGATCTATAGAGCATCCGGAGCATTCCTGTTAGAAAAGACTTTAATTTTAAGCCAATAGACATCCTACGCGTAGGATGTCTACATGCCAATCTCGGAGGAATTTTGGGATTTGGAGTTGACCAGTGTGTTCAGAAGGTAGGGTTTACCCTAATTTTAATTGGAAAGTGGAAATTTGGCCATATCTTGACAGGATAACGCCAGATAGACTGAAATTGCTAGACATCTCACCCAAATAGTGCCAAAACATTAACTTGAGACCAAAACCATAAGTTGGTTGCATGAGTATGTCTTGCATGATATATTGAGTGACTGAAAGGGGTTTCACCTCATTTGGGTAAGAAAATTGGGTTCAAAGTGGACTTTTAGCACTCTTGACTGAAAAAGAAAAAACAGCTGAAGATTGGGACTTTTGACATCCAAATCAAAATCTAAGCATACGACTAGGATACTGACATCAAGGGGAAGCTATGGGACAAATCTGGGGTCAAACAGGCCAAAAAGACATCCTACCCATAGGATGTCTTCTGAGTGATTTTGGACTCCAAATTGAATTCTGAGTATACCAAAGTGATTAGAAACTCAAGGGGATCCTGGGCTTTGAATTTGAAGCCATTCTAATGAAAAAGACATCCTACGCGTAGGATGTCTAGTGCAAGAAAATGAAGCCAGACTTTGACTTTGAGCATTGTAAGGTGTTATATAGCCTAAGGCAAGCCTCCTAGTCAATTTTGGTCCAATTTGGAGTTGATTAGACTGATCAATACCATCAACATGCCGTCGGAACAGATTTGTGACTCGTTGACTAGCTAATAGGTGTCCAGATCAGAAACTAAAAGCAGCTGTAAGCTCAGCACAACAAAGAGAAACAACATTGCAAAAATCCAGGCAAAACACGGCAGGAGACATCCTACGCATAGGATGTCTATTGAGCAATACTGCAGAGAAAATTTGACCTGGCCTAGACAATGAGGTTCCATTTGGCTTAAGGGTTCTAGAACTTCTTTCAGAAGTGAATTTGGACCTTGTTTGCCCATTTGGCGAAGCAAGGACTGAATTCAAACTTTTTCGCGTAACTTGACCAACATCTGAGGGAAGTTCTGTTTCATATTAGCAAACCTAATCCAGAATGTCAGCAGTGTATAAAATACAATAGTGGTTGAGATTAACTCTCCAGTTATACCAACATTACTAAGATAACCTCTAGCAGATAAATGCTTTGATTCAATTGCCGAACTTAAAACGTTTGTGTACAGGTATATTCAGCAACAAAGCAAGAAGTTGTGCAGAAACTGACCCATTGCCAGGTGAGTGGTTGGAATTGTGATAAATTGCATTGATAAGTTTGATGAATTTAAGATCAGGAAGATACATTGTTAGAGACCAAAAGGTGGCAGGTGACCAAGGTAGCTTAGTGTCCACCAAAGAGAGTGTAACTCAGGCAAGGCTAGATCTGCTAGCACCGATTATTGAGGAAGGTAGTGATACTGACACTTCGTCAGAAAAATATTTCTTCATGATGGATAGTCAACAGCCAGGAGGTTTCATCTATGATGTGTTGAGATGTAGAGAGAAAGAGAGAGAGACGAGACAAGAGACACACCATATACGCTCCCAAAGACTGATTCATATTGAGGACAAGATACAAATATATAGGTGAGACCTAGTTCAGTAGAGTGAGCCATATATATCTCCAACACCCCCACTCAAACAAAGGTCTCTAGCTTTAGATGAAAAAACCCTTGGGGAGTTCAAGGGAAAAACCCAAGCCCTTATACAGTGTGAAATATGAACCAGTGGTGATGATGTGAAAGTGAATTGTGCATCTATGTACAAATATTCAAGTGACTTAGATATCACGAGGTGCAAATGTGGAGTGTGCATAGTGCATGGTACCTAAAAGATTACAATGTCATATGTACAAAGCTATTACAATAGCAAAGAAGCTAATCTAGAAAGAGTGAGGCCGAAGCAACTCCAATCTCCGAGCGCAAGAGGATGAAACGTGACTCATTGAGGCCTTTGGTCAAAATGTCTGCAATCATTTGGTCACTCGGACAGTGTTCAACCATAATGGTTCCTTTGCGTACTTCATACCTGACATAATGATAATGGATAGCAATGTGCTTTGACTTATTATGTTGAACATAGTCTTTTGCAAGACTAATAGCACTTTGATTGTCACACCGCAAGGGTGTGCTAGAAAGAGGAGAGTGACCAATATCAACCAACATTTGTCGAAGCCAAATCAACTCACGAGTTGCAAGTGATGCCGCAACATATTCTGACTCAGTCGTAGAAACTGCAACACAACGTTGTTTCTTGCTGGTCCAAGAAACAAGACAACCATTTATAAAGAAGCAATTTCCACTAGTAGATCGCATAGATAAATGTGAGCTTGCCCACTTTGCATCTGTGTAACCCCAAAGAGAAAAACATTGCATAGAATCCGATGTGAGTTGTCGTCGATAGAATAAACCAAAATCTGTAGTGCCTTTCAAGTATTTCAATACACGCTTTGCAGCAGACCAATGCTTAAGAGAAGGACATGCAAGATGTCGTTCAAGATAATTAGCAGCAAACAGAATATCAGGACGAGTGTTCATGCCAACAAACTGAATACATCCAATCAAGTTAGCATAAGGTTGATTTGTGATAAGTTGACCGCCATTGTCAGAAGTATTCTTTGTAGAGCTCGTAAGAGAAGGTGTGTTGGTTGAATGTGCAGATTCCATACCAAATTTTTAAATAGTATCTGCAATAAACTTTGACTGTCGAAGGAATAAAATACCTTTTGTACGGTTCCGTTGGATTTGAATGCCAAGACAAGAGTGAATCTCTCCAAGATCCACCATATAGAATGCAGAAGACAATAACTTTTTCACTTGCTGAAGAAATCCCAAATCATTGGAAACAAGGATGGTATCATCCACATAAAGAGCAAGAATCACAAAACTGCTACCTTGGGGTTTTATGTATAAGTTGGGGTCTGACGAGCAAGAGATGAATCCTTTAGAGGTGAGAAAAAGATCAAATTTTGTATACCAGGCTCGCGAAGCTTGTTTGGGACCATATAGTGCCTTATGGAGTTGAGCAACAAGGTCTTCTTTACCTGGAATAACAAACCCTTCTGGTTGTTCCATATAAATTTCCTCTTCCAAGTCACCATTAAGAAAAGCAGTTCGCACATCCATTTGATGAGCTTCTAAATCAAATTGAACAGCAAATGCCAATAAAACTCGAACACTTGTAATGCGAACAACTGGTGAAAAAGTCTCTTGATAATCAACACCAACTACTTGGGAGTAACCTTTTGCAACTAAACACACCTTGAACTTGTCAAAAGATCCATCTGCTTTTACGTTTGTCTTATACACCCACTAACATTTAATAGTTGTACGACCAGGAGGTAATTCAGTTAGTATCCATGTACCTTTAGAGATAAGAGAATCGTACTCTGCTTCCATAGCCTCTTGCCATTGATCCTTTTGTGGTGAAGAGATAGCTTCATCATAAGTAACGCGATCTTCACAAGTAGAAAAAGCATTATCAGCAATATCGTCATCATAAACATGACATGAACCATGTTCAAAATCAATAGGCAGATCAACAAAAATATCAATATCATCATTCGCAACATTTGGAATGGATGGTTGTGAAGAGGAAAGTTGCTCTATAGGAAGAGTTTCATCTTCTGAAAGAAATGGAAAAGCCTGAAGCAATGATTTAGTATCATCAGAATCATCCATGGACCATGAGCCTCCCATAAGCTGTTCGTTAAAAGTAGCATCACGATTCACAATTACTTTCTTGGAGGAAGGGTCATAGAATTTGTAGCCTTTGGAAGTGTCAGAATATCCAATAAAAATAACTTTAAGACCAGGAGCATCAAGCTTTGTTCGTGTTTCTTTGGGAACATGAATATAAGCAATACATCCAAAGGTTCGAAAATGAGATACAGAAGGAATGTCACTTGTCCATGCTGTGATGGGTATCTTACGAGAGGGTGCAGTAGTAGGAAGATGATTCTGAATAAATGCTGCTGTCAAAGTGGCTTCAGCCCAAAAAACACGAGATAAGCCAGAATGAATCAGCATACATCTTACAGCATTGAGAATAGTGTGATTCTTTCGTTCAACAACACCGTTCTGTTGAGGCGAATATGGAATAGTGTGTTCATGATGAATTCCACTGTCAGCACAGTAACTCACAAACTCTCGAGAAACATATTCGCCTCCATTGTCACTACGAAGCTTCTTAAGGCGACGACCAGTTTGAAGTTCCGCAGCCTTGTGGAATTGTTTGAAAACAGATAAGGCTTCAGATTTTTGTCTAAGTAGAAATACAGTCGTATAACTTGATAAATCATCAATGAAAGTAATGAAGTAGCGATATTGTGATCTCCAAGAAGGTAGAGGTCCACATATATCAGTATGAACAAGATCCAATATGTCATGAGAATGAGTTGTATTTGAAAGCGGAAAGGGTTTACGATTGTGTTTCCCAAGAGCACAAAATTCACAAATTCCCATATGGGGATGGGCTTTAAGATCCATGCCATGAACAAGATCACGACGTTGAAGATCAAGGAGTTTCGAGAAATCAGCATGAACAAAACGGTGATGCCATACTTTGCAATCATGATCACCTAGAGCAGTGACAATATTTGCTACAGCATCATTGAGAGAGAGTTCAAACAAATTACCGTTTCGAGGAGCAGTGGCTATAGTCTGTCCATCTTTCTCAATTCGGCATTTGGTATGATCAAATCCAACAAACAGACCAAGATCAACAAGTCTAGCCACTAAAAGAGGATTACGTTGAAGATCTGGTACATGTAATACTCCTCGCAAAATTCGAGTGGAAGAAGATAAGGTACCAAGATATAAGTCTCCAATACCCTTTACTTGACAAGTAGTATCATCAGAAAGATAAACAACACGTTGAACTGGCAGTGGATGATAGTTATGGAGCCACTTAGAATGATATGTCATATTTCCTGTAGTACCAGAATCGACAATAAAAAGTGATCCATCACGTACATGAAGTATTCTGTCTGGAGCAACTGAACATAGGACGCAGCTTGTTTCTGGTACAATGTTGTTTCGATGTTCAGTAGCATATGCTCTATTCCGATCTATGTCGAATCGATGCTTATAGCACATATGAGTGGGATGATCAGATCGTCCACAATATTCAGAAGAAGAAGAAGAAGAGTCTCTAGATAAATGTGGTTGTTTTGTGGTAATATTGTGTCCTTCATCATATTGACCTGCCCAACAATCATCTTCAGTATGGCCATTTCTGTTGCAGTAAGAACATTGCTTATGAGGAAATCTGAGACGAGAGAAAATATTGCCGCGACGGCCACCTCTGCGGTTTCCTTGTTGAAATGGATGCCTTCGAGTATAAAAAGCACGTTCCATCTATTGTGACTCAGTCTCCTTTTGTGAAATCATAGTTGTATCGTGACCACCATTCCGACGTTCTTGACGTTGAGAGTATTCAATTAAAGACCATCTTTATTAGAGAGAATAGTAACAATGTTATCATAAGAAGAGTCCTTCACCGTATCAAGGAGAAGTGTAATCAGTTTCTTTTGTGGAACATGATCATCGGCATCAACAATTTGATTAATAATAGATTTGAAAGATTCAATATGTCCCTTCATGGTAGTACCAACTTCATATTGTAACTTATTAAGCAACCCTCTCAAATAAAGTATTTTTGTAACAGATTTCTTCTGAAAGTTTGCAATAAGATACTTCCATACGTCGTGGGAAGTAGGCAGTTCATACATATCAAGCAAAAGGGAATTAATAAGAGCAGAAAGAATATACCGACGAGCTGCTTTATCACGTCGTTGCCAATCCGTATAGGCAACATTCCAATCTTCAAATATAGGTCCTTCAGTGATAAGCACATTATCATTATCCGTCAACAGGCTGAGGCGGACAAACACAATTTTCGAGAACAACATCGGAGAGTTCATCGCCTTCAAGAATTAACAACATCTTTGCTTTCCAGCCTGGAAATCCTTGACCTTGGAAAGGAGGAACAGAACGCTGGCCAAAAGGAAATCCGTTGACGAGAATATTCATAGCCATATCTTGTTGCGAGAATACGTATAAGATAAGATCGCAGAATCTGCACACCATATATGGTGAAGGCCACAATTGAGAATGAGAGAGATATGAGTACTACATTCTGTCAACGATAAACGTAAGAAGGATGCTCAAGGAACGTCCAAAGATGTGAGAGACGTCACCCAAAAAAGGGAGGGTAAAGGAGACGTTAATAATAAACAAGTCCTCAAAATAGAGTGGCGTGAGACGCAAGATTGACAGCCACAATAGGAATAGAAAAAAGCTAAATCTTCTCAAAAAAGTTAACGCTAAAATAAGAAAAATGATCGCGGACGCTTCACGAAGTAGTACGAAGAAAGCTGCGTCAAACTCAATTGTAGTAAAAACAACATAACTTTCTGTTGCGAACTCCTATTGATGCAAACCTAGAACTCAAATCGAAGAGCTCGAGGAGACGAACAAGTTTTGGATGAAAAGTGCCATTGTGCAACGCTCCATTGCGCTTTTCCCGTTTCTCCAAATTTTGAGCAGAACAACAAGAAAAATTGAGATGAAGTTCAGGGTGTCATCAACAAGAAAACGTAATCAACGATTAGCTTGATTAGAAATAAACGCCACATAAAACACTAATCATATTCTTCTTAACACAAAACAACCACAGTTAACAAGAATCAACGCTCAAAAATAAAATTTGTAGCAATTTTGAATCTTATATGCGAATCGCATACACATACTATTGTGTCACCATGAATTGAATCGGAGGGTGATCGTTACCGCTCTGATACCATGTTGAGATGTAGAGAGAAAGAGACAGAGATGAGACAAGAGACACACCATATACGCTCCCAAAGACTGATTCATATTGAGGACAAGATACAAATATATAGGTGAAACCAAGTTCAGTAGAGTGAGCCATATATAGCTCCAACATGATGGACCTATGCGAGGAGGAAGCACCTCCCAAAATCCTTTGAATGATTCCAGGCTCACGGTGATCTTCTTAGAGGGAACAAACTCAAGAGGAGCCCTAGTCTATTCTGACTATCGAGGCCGCAAGTGCATTTGTATCGAAGGGAGGCCAGCACAAAGATTGGAGATAATCCGAGTGTATGATGATGGAGATAGATTCCGAGACGAAGAGGGGAACCACTATTTAATAGTTAGCAACCCTGAAGATTACAATAGATATGGAGATAACGTGGCAAAAGGGAAAATGGTTTCAGAAACTCAAGAACCACCACCAAACATTGATCAGCTCGGAGCTATTTTTATGTATGATAAGAAAACAACTAGGATTCCAACTTATAACGAGAATGTGGGAATCTACAAATAGGAGAGTGAGGGTATTGTCTCTTACTTTCGTAACAAAGAACCATACGTAAACGAACTAAGCAAAGACAAGGTTCTTTACTAAGTATTCTCTTATGAAACTGCTACGGGGAAGGGCATAGTTTTCGTTGATAGATATGGGCGAGAATACCAATGTATTCTCCCAGAGGAAGTAGAAAGAGCAATAGGTCAAGGAGCATCAACATATGCCCCTGAGGAAATGCCGAGAGCCGCCCACGCCCCAAGTAAGTCAAAAAATCCATTTTCAGATGAGTATGACCCTACCTCTCATTTCACCCGACCGCAAGCATTCAACAACCAAGACCAACCAGAAAACCAGCCATCATTGCAGGCATGGATTCGACAGAGTGCAACAATGGAACCAGACCAAAACCGAGATGGTTATCAAGCCCCACGAGGGCTTAGGGATTTGAAAGAATGACCACACTATTCAAGGTATCAAGCAGATAGTAAGCCAAAGACACAAGGGTCGACAGAGCCTGGAGGACCACCCATGGAACAAGTTCGAAGAGAAGAACCACCTCCAGTGAGAACCACTAGAAATTATGGCTTAGGAGCACCATTGGGAGAGGAACCAGCCTATTACAGAAGGCCCGAGGAGGTGTATCGACTGGGACGGGGTGATCCAATGATGAGGTTTGTAGACCATCGCTGAATTAGACCTTCTCAAGTGCAAAAATGGGTAAACAAGAAATGCACAGGAAACAGAGACCCAAGAGATCATGTAGCAGCCTTTGTGCGTGTAATTAGAGCCGAAGAGGTGTTAGATTTTCCAACCCAATTCGCAGGGTTTGGACTAACCCTAGAGGATGATGCTGCAACTTGGTTTGACTCTATGGAGCGTAGAGACTTTGAGTCGATGGAGGAAGTGTTTGACGAGTTTATTGAGGAATTCTCTCAAAGGGGAATAGCTGATAATACCGTCTCACAAATCCATAAATTCAAACAGAAAGATGGAGAATCTATATGGAAGGCAGTCCTAAGACTAAAAAGATATGTTAAGTTCTGTCCTGTTGAAGAACTATCAACTCAGTCCATACTTATGCTAATATTCATCCAAGGACTAAGGAATGCAGATCTACAGAAAGACTTGCATATGAAGAGGAGCACGACATTGAATGAGTTGACCAAGGAGGATCTATACCTTGTGGACAATTGTGCAGTCTATAAAGAAGGAGAGTTCAAGGACCTTGATGACGATTCATCTTCACAGCAAAGTGGAAGCAAGTCCTCCAAGACAGCACTGAAAGGAGAAATAGCGGTAAACCAGGAGCAGCTCGTAGATGAAGTGCTAAAAAAGATCAACTTGTACGCCAAACCCCAGGCTAAACAGCCCAAGTGGTGTTCTATTGAACAAAAATGGACAAACCATGGGACCGAGGAATGTTATTATAACAAGGGATATGTGAGGGAGAGGCCTCACGCTCCCCAAGCTCCAGTAGCTTCCCCTCAAGTTCCACCGATGCCCAGATATCAAGCATGCAACTTACCAGGACCTGTAGGTGTAGAAAGACCACAACCGGTGTTGGGGCAACAACCACCCCTACCAGGATTACGACCAGTTGGTATCAAATACACACCAACGGTAACTGAATCAGAAGAAAAGGCTTTGGTGCCTATGCATGCATATTATGAAGATCCCAATGGATATGCGGCAAACCCTGTCTATTATCCACCGGAAGAACCCTCGACACCAGAACCATGGATCATGATAGGGAATCAAGGACAACCAACTGCTGCACAGGCCGCAGGAGAAGGAAGATATAGCTTAGATGAACGAACACTGATGTTCATAGCCAATGGAGGCATGGGTGGACAGAGACAGGCTTACCAGCAAAGAGGGGCTCAAGGAGCACCTCAACAACCCAAGGGACCATGTTACAAGTGTGGAGGAGACCATTGACTGAGAGACTGTCCTCATGATGAAATCATTAGAGTCAATGTGTATTTCCCAGAATGTGGAATTACTCATTTGATTCCCAATTGCCCTAAAAACCCGTGCAAAGGAGCAAAAACCACCTTGAACATGTTAGAAACAGTACCCTCCAGTGGAGGATCGAAAAATGAAACAATCATACCTATTCAGGTGGTAACAGGAGCCCAAGAACAAAGAAGGACGAACGAACCCATAGTTGAAGAACCAAAAACCGATGCCCAAAGTTCAGAAATGAAAAATCAGAGAAACACTTGGAAAGCTAGAAAGGTGCATAGGAAGGCCAAGAAAGAACAGGAGCAAACAGCCCTATCCAAAGAGTTGAGACATACAAAGAACAGATTGGAGCGGTTAGAGGATCTAGCTAGCTTAAGCTCACATACCACAGCAGCCACAGCACCCAAGGAAATAGCAGAGAACAAAAGTGCAGGATCAGGACTGGTAGACAAGGTAAACGAGCAGTTGAATGCACTGCTAAAAGCTTATGAAGCTCGACTTAAAAAGAACCAAACCCAGGAGCAAAGATGGATGACTTATCCATATGCAGAAATAGAAAAACAGAGGTTGGATATGTGTAAAAAGATGATCGAGACGGCTCAATCATTGATGGAAGACCCATTGGGTAAACCGGCAAATTGTCATGACGCACTAGCTCCAACCCCTATCCAACCAACATTAGATAAACATGAAGAAACAAAGGAAAGATCGACTCACTAATGATTATAAGTCCAGAGGAGAGCCTATCGTAGTGCCAAATACCATTGATGGGGCAAGTGACGAGTTCCAACCTAAAATATTGGCAGAAATGGGTAAGGACGGTAACGGTCTAGATGATCTGTGGAAGAAAATCCGAGAGGCCAACGAGGCTAATAGGATGAGTAACCCCATGAATAGAACGAGAAAAGAAAAGAATGTGATCTTACCTCCCATTGAAGAATTTGAGGCAAGATCGCAGATGGACTTTGAGATACGTTCACAAGGGGGAGACCAAGGATCTATTAGTTCGGGGCACAGCCAACCAGACTCTTTGAGAACTTTACTCTCTTACCTAGGAGAATATGAAGCTAAGTCGGAAGTGAGAGCAATCCCATCTCAAAGACTTTCCTCTAACAAGGTGATGGATTCACATGGATTGATTGAGCTGTTATCCACCCCGGTGGCATGCACAATCACGTTAGCAGAACTCCTAAGGTTGAGGCCAAACATGTGGACCACAGTAGGAAAATGCCTAGAAAAATTTGGAGTGAAAGACCCCACCTTGAAGCTCCAAGAAGGAATCAAGGAGTTGGACAGACCTAACCTAAACACTAGACCAGTACCATTGAATAAGGTTGGAGAATATTGCAAGGGAGAAGACGGAAACACCACGCTACCGGTAGAATTCCAAGGAGTAGTCTCCAAGGCTATTCTTGACAGTGGAGCGGGAGTTGCTATCGCCACCAAGGAAACCTGGAAAAAATAGGGAAAACCAGCTTTGAGGGCTACCAGAATGAAACTGCAATTGCTAGATGGGTTCATGGAGAAGCCTCTAGGACTCTTAGAAAAAGTAATTGTCACTTCGTGCGGAATCGAGTATGAGCATACATTTGCAATAGTCGATTTCCACAAAAAAAACAATTATGAGATAATCTTGGGACGATCATTCATGCAACAACTGAAGATGGTCCAAGATTGGGGTTATGACCACATATACCTCAGACATGGCGAGACAACAACTAAAATACACCTGAAAGACCATAGTTACAAAGATGTAAACCAAACACCAGTGGAAGAGTTTGATTCAGCTACGGTAGCAGGATCGGAACTACCAGCATGGTTACAACCAAAAGAGCTATGGATGTGCGGAGCTTCACATTGTGGGAGCTTAAGAAGAGAGGAATGCGTCTTAGAAAGAGCAATTGAGGACAAGGAGTATATTCCGGAACCTTTCCCTGAAGATGCCTTGGAACCTCTAGAATGGGAACACATACTGGCAACATTGGATGTCTGTACCATTACCGACACTCCAACAACAAAATTTTGCGATAAGGATGGCTACGATGTGCTACCCTATTACATGGTAAGCGTTGTACCAGAAAAAGAGACGGTAGAACCTCCAGAACAAGAAGAGTTTTACAACTCCTCTGAACAATTGGAAGTAAATGAAGATGCACATAATGAGTGTTCAGACACCTCAAGTGAGTGTGGAAATGAAGCCGAGAATATCAAGTTTTATGATTTTGCTAATCAACACCCTAGACGCCAAGAACGCTATAGGAGGAAAAGAGTAGGAAACAAAGCGAGAGAGAACGTGGTCCCCAGGATAAAAGGTAAAATTCACTATTTGATGCTTGTAAAAGCAGAGGATTGTGTCAAAGATCGAATATCAGGAAAATTCTCAGAAAATAAAAAAGAAAGAATGCTAGAGGAAACAAAACATGTAAGAAAAGCTAAAACCGAAACAAAATCACAAAAATCTCAAAAATCAAAAATAGAAACAACAAAAGACCAAGAGTGGACCAAACAGGAGCGTAAACAGAAATACCAAGAACTGAAATGGTCTTTGAGAGAGATATGGACTACTGAAGAAGATAGTGATGGTAAAGGGGAGTCAGAAAAGGGCAACATGAACGTACCAGCACACTATCGGAAATTTACTATCCAAGATAGAAAAATCATCATGACACCACCAATCAAGGAGAGAACCAACCAAGAATCTTACGATGGGCCTGAAAATGCAAAAAAGATAGACCTCGCGAAACAAGGTGAAAAGCCTCAGCCGATCTATATAGCTAACGATTTAGAGCTTGAGGAGGAAGTGCAGCTAACACAACTTCTCAAGAAGTATAAAGATGTGTTCACTTGTTCCTACAAAGACCTCAAAGGAGTTGATCCATTGATATGCCAACATACAATTCCTTTGAAATCGGATGCAAAACCTAGCAAACAACGTCCTTATACATATAATGACACATTTGCTAAATGAATCAAGGAAGAGATTGATAAACTGATGGAAGCGGAATTCATCTATGAGATTGAACATACAGATTGGGTGTCACCCATTGTGGTAGTTCCCAAAACGAATGGAAAACTGCGGGTGTGTGTAAACCTCAAGAAGGTGAATGTAGCAACCATAAGGGATAATTATACCTTGCCAATCACAGAACATGTACTGGAGTGAGTGGCCGGGAAACGGGCTTATTCCTTTTTGGATGGGTTTTCAGGATACAACCAACTGGCAATAGCAAGGGAAGATCAACACAAAACAGCCTTTGTTGGGGTATAAAGCCCAATGTGGTCGCCTAGGTAAGTGGGCGGGCCGCCAGGTATGTACACATACTTTTTTGTAAAAACCTAATAAGAACTCACTATGCTCTACACATTACAGTAGAGTGAGTTCACCATATCATCGTGCTCTTCTTCTCGCACTCTCTCTCGTGTCGCACTTCCGCTCATACTCCTTCAACTGGTATCAGAGCTCAGATCGAGGCTCGAGACAGCACTGCAGGAGGCTAGAGTCACCAACTCAGATTGGAGTGAAATTCGACAGGCGAAGACACAGCCAACGTTCGGCTATGACAAAGGTCTGCGCAGGCCATTTTCAACTACGTGGTCTCGACGGGTGCAGATCCGACTCTGCAAATTTGGGGTTTTCGGCCTACGATTGCAGGTGCTGAGGATATCGACACTCCCAGAGTGTTGATTTGTGGCTGTCTACACATCAAAGGATGGCTCATAGTTCTTGGAGGCGTGTCACATACGACACAGGCGCATCTACACACAGACTATAGGCGACATCCACTAGTTCATCAGGTAGCTTGTGTTTGCTGCTTGATATTCCAGATTTCATCGTGACATTGCAGGTACTTCCACATGGGATGTATTGTCAGAGATGATGTATGTCTGTTGAGGGTTTGCTGGCTGTGAGTCACGCAGCAAACAACCGTCGCAGTGATTACAGCATATAGTGGGAAATTTGTGGATGTATGACTTTGTGGGAAGTCTATGTACGGTTAGATTTACTGCAGCCTTTGTTGAGGGTGGAGTGAGGTTTTATTGAGATGGGGGATTCTCGAATGTTGAGATCCTTTCGGTGATACAGGTCTTGGAGCAATCCCTCGAGCACCCTTAGATAGGCAGCTAGGATGTATTGACTGTGAGTTAGACAGTTGGGATTGCATCTTTGCTTTACTGCCGTTGAGGCATTGTCATAGTCTATGCTTACAGGACAGTGACACGACAGTGAGAGACAGTACAGGTGCAGGACAGGTTTACCCGTAGCTTACAATGTCAGAGAGACAGTGTTTTTGAGTACGCCAGAGCCATTTTACAAAGGAGACTCTGCCAAAATTTATGCAGAATCTGAAGCTTTCTTGGTTCATTTGACAGGTTGATATTGGTTCAGAGGTCAGTTTACAGGGGAAACTCTGCCGAATTTTTCCCAGGAAAGTAAACTACTGTGAAGCGTAGCTATGGCTGGATCAAAGGACACTGCTCTTTACAATATCAAGAAGCTGGATGGAACCAATTTCCCATTGTGGAAGAAGCAGATTTGGCACGTGTTGGTACAAAACAAGCAGATAAAACCTATAAAGCTCAAGGGGATAAAACCAGAAGATATGGACGAAGATGAATGGAGCGAAATGGATGAATTGGCACTTTCTACCATTATGCTGACTTTGGCAGAAAGCGTTTACTTCAATGTAGCGGACGAGATGTCGGCTTATCAAGCATGGTTAAAGCTGAGTGATCTTTATGAGAAGCAGAGTGCAGCTTCACAGGTATACTGGCTTAACACTAGGTTGGTAACCTAACAGGACATAAAAGTGTCCTTTCAGGGTTTTGAAAAAACCTCCAAAACCATAGTAGATCCACTCATCTTGTAAAATCCTTTCATGAGGTTATAGTTCAAGGCGTACTACACATGGAAAAAATAAGAAACTTGTAAAATTTCTCATCTTTTGGTCACACCAAGCCTCCAAAGTTGATGGACCGGTACATTTTCATAAAAATAGTCATTTCTTACGTTTTGTTACATAAAAATAAGATTAGGTATTTTTGTAGGACTTGAGATAAATTCCCTAGTTAACTTCAATGGGTTGGTGATCAGAACATATGATTGCTTCTCACTCACTATTTTTTGTTTTGCCAAAAGAAATAGGTACAAAAAAGTTGAATTTTTTCCATTCTGCAAACCTATCATCAAAGTTTCTATAGCCACACTCAATACAAATAATATATGCATGTTTTCTTAGTTCCCTATTGTCCTTTAGGTTCATAAGGAGCCATGGAGCATGTCAAAAGAATAATACATCTCTTACCAAGGGGAGTCTTGGGGACAGAGATGAAGTGATAAATACAGCAAACATGAAAAAACTGGGTTCAACATTATGAGTTGTAGAATCCCATAGAAACTATTCAATATCTAGCCAAATTTGATCCTTATGACTAGATATGGTTACTACCTACAAAATTCATGTAGTTGCCACAAGAAACTAACAATATTGAAAAAGCTATACTTGATATACTAGAATGTTTCGTTTTCTTCTATAATTGAGAAAATCAACCATCGTTGTCTACTATGCAAAATAGGGTATTAGGTGCCCCAAAACTCAAGGAATATTAGCTTTATGTTACAATATGCAACATAGAAAATCAAAACTGCATTTGGATATCATGAAAGCCACCAAAAAAATCATAGAAGAGCTAAAATTGGCTAAAAAACAGGATTTGACAATTTTTGTAATTTGGTCATAACTTACAACTTTAACATTTATTTCTCCCTAGAAGCATCAGGACATGTTGAGGACTACTAAAGATATTTCTCTAGCATTACAGATCTCACAAACATGAATTCTAGAGTGGTATAGTTGCAAAAAGTTGAAAAAAGCCAAAAACAGGACCCGTTTTTTCACACAGTTTAGGTTGTGAATGTTGTGCAAGGACAAGGTTAAAGATAGAATTGATATTCCAAAAAAAAATCAAGTTTTTTTCAGCTCATGAGACAACTTTCTAGACAGATAGAACCTCAAAATCCATTTTGAAACTCTTGACATAATTCAAGGAAAATGGTCACTTAACAGGACATAAAAGTGTCCCATTACCAACCTAGTGTTAAGAAGCTTGTTGACTTGAAGATGAAAGAAGGGACACCTATGTCCAATCATCTAAATGAATTCAACACAATCTATAGTCAGTTGTCAGCTCAAGGTGTCAAGTTTGATGAACCTGTTAGAGCTATGTTCCTGTTGATCACATTGCCGGAAATTTGGGACACTTTTCGCACAGCTTTGAGTAATTCTGCACCTCCAGATGGTTTGAACATAGCAGGTGTAGAAGGAAGTCTGCTTACTGAAAAAACCAATAGAAGGACAATGAACAAAGGCAAAGGAACAGCCTTAGTTGTCAGGGGAAGGACCAAAGTGTTGAGAGAGAAGGAGAGAACACAGAAGTAGAACCCCAAAGTGTGTAGAATACACACATGAGATGATGTATATATAGAGGGGACCTGGGTGCCATATATAGAGAAGCCATATATTGAGTAGCTTCACATATAAGCTCAACACCCCCACTCAAATAAGGGTCCCTAACTGTGGATGAAAAAACCCTTGGGGGATCAAGGGAAAAACCCACAGCTCTATATACACCCACCGTTATATTATAAAAATCATTAAATATACAAATGTTTACGAGGAGCTACATCACTCCTTTTACAATGAATGTTTTATGAGGAGTTACATTACTCCTATCCTATCAAATACAATAATGAATACAAAGGTTCAATAAAGAGGTATAAAAGCTATCGATTAGCTTGTAATCAAAAGTGTCTCCGTGAATCTGCTGTGTAGCTTGTCATCAATATCGCATCACCAAACATGTCTTCATGTTATCATCAATATGGCATCACCAAACATATCTTCATAAATCTTTTATTGTCACCAAGTTTGTCTTCATAAAATCAATTCTTTGATCAATCCTACATAGATCATAGACTCCAAAAAAAACATGTCATGAAAATTATTAGCATCGTTAATGAAATAATTACGTTCACAATGCCATAAGAGATGGTTCGCGACGCCACTCTTTTGACGACATATATACGCACGACAACATATGGTACATAAAGTATAAACGTAAAAGTACAAAATGTGTGATTACGTGATACAAATGATATGTGTATATACTACATAAAACAACATTTATCAATGTAGTGATCAATGAATACCATCAAAGTATTAACAAAATATCATCATTATATCAATAAAAATGAATAAATGACCATGGTATCAACGAAAAGCATCATGATATCACCGAGAATAATCATTGTATCAACGAAACAACATCATGGCATCACCGAGAATAACCATGGTATCAACGAAACATCATCATGGCATCACCGAGAATAACCATGGTATCAACGAAACAACATCATGGTATCACCGAGAATAACCATGGTATCAACAAAACGTCATCATGGTATCAACAAAAATCACCATGGAATCAACGAAACAACATCATGGCATCACCGCGAATAACCATGGTATCAACGAAACATCATCATGGCATCACCGAGAATAACCATGGTATCAATGAAATATCATCATGGCACCACCGAGAATAACCATGGTATCAATGACATATCATCATGGTATCAACGAAAATCACCATGACCAAAGTATTAACAAAACATCATCATGGTACCATCAAAATCACTATGGTATCAATGAGAATTATCAATAAAACGACGTAAACTATATCTCTAAAAGAATAATTATACGAGAATCAATGAACGAGTATATCATATAACAAAAGATCATGTACCAACAGTAGCTCGATAGAATTTGGACGATCATCAACGGCTCGACTGAATCGGAACGATGTGTAACTGGCTTCTGCAGCAAAGTTACATCAGTAACAAATATATGATTGATGAAGAAAAATATAATTGAGAAGTTTTCAATTATGAGAAAAATCAAAAGCAAAAAGTAAAATTTTGATTTTCAAACATATTCGCAGTCCGAGACGATAACCCAAAATCCGTGCAGAATTTAGAGAAACTTTATTCTGCAAAGTTATAGACCACATCAATTCCAGTCTCCCATAGCGGGTAGTTTCTTCTGCAAAAAATAAAATCAAAAAACAAAAAGCGAAAGTTGCTTTTCAGGTATGTACGCAGTCCGCGAACGATAACTCAAAATCAGTGCAGAATTTGAAAACACTTCCTTCTGCAAAGTTGTAGACCACATCGATTCCGGTCTCCCGAGCGAATAGTTTCTGCAAAATCGTTTTCAATTAGCAGAAAAATCAAAAACAAAAAGCGGAAATTGCTTTTCAGGTATGTACGCAGTCCGCGAACGATAACTCAAAATCGGTGCAAAATTTGAAAAAACTTCCTTATGCAAAGTTGTAGACCACATCGATTCCAGTCTCTCCCGCGGGTAGTTTCTGCAAAATTGATTTTGATCAGAAGAAAAATCGAAAACAAAAACGTACTGCTCTAATACCATGTTGAGAGAGAAGGAGAGAACACAGAAGTAGAACCCCAAAGTGTGTAGAATACACACATGAGATGATGTATATATAGAGGGGACCTGGGAGCCATATATAGAGAAGCCATATATTGAGTAGCTTCACATATAAGCTCAACACAAAGAAAAGTACAAAGGTGGAAAGAGGAATCAGTCTCGTAGCAAGTCTCGCAGTGCTAAAGGCAAGAGTGACATAGAATGCTACAATTGTGGCAAGAAGGGTCACATGAAAAGAGACTGCAGAGAATGGAAAGCAGAAAAAGGCAAAGTGAAAGCTGAAGACCATGGTGAAAAGAACAAGTCCTCAGTGAAGATTCAAGAAATAAATGTGACAAACACTGTTGCAGAGGATGATAGTCTAGTGGCAGGAGACATCTACTTCTTGAAAAATACAATGAACTCAGCTCTTCTTACAGCATCTGATGGAAATGCATTGAGTGACTGGATTATAGACTCAGGGGCATCACTTCATGTGTCTCCAAACAAGGAGTGGTTTACTTCTTATGTGACCACTAAAGATCATGTTCGGCTAGGCAATGGGTAGACATGTGAGATCTTAGGTGTTGGAGATGTTCAATTGAAGTTTCAGAATGGCTCTTCTTTCACGCTCAAGAATGTGAGACATGTTCTCGCAATTACAAAGAGCTTGATCAGCACAGGTTTACTTGATGATGCTGGCTACGTCACCACTTTTGGACTAAACATGTGGAAGATATCCAAGGGTTCTATGACAGTAGCACATGGAGTAAATTCTGGAGGACTTTACATGATTTATGTATCAAATGTCTCTAAAAATGTAATCAATGTAACCAAGCAGCCGAACGTTTCTTTGTGGCATAGCCGATTAGGACATATGTCCAAGAAGGGAATGGAAATCTTGTCTCGTTCTGGTTATTTGCCTAGCTTTTCATTTAATGATTTTGAATTCTGTGAACATTGTCTGTATGGTAAGCAAACACAGCAGCCACATAAGCATAGAAGCAGTAGAAGAGATACACAGTTGGCACTTGTTCATAGTGATTTGTGGGGACCTATGCCTAACCTATCTCTAGGGGGAGCTTCTTACTTTATGACATTTATAGATGATTACTCGAGGAAAGTATGGGTTTACTTTCTCAAGCACAAGGATGAAGCGTTTAGTGTTTTCAAAACGTTTGTGACACTTGTGGAGAATCAGAGTGGCAAGAAGCTTAAATGCTTACGCACTGACAATGGTGGAGAGTATGTTTCAAAGGCCTTTCAGGACTTTTGTGAGTCAAAAGGTATAAAACGTGAACTTACTGCTCCTTACAATCCTCCTCAAAATGGTGTTGCTGAGAGGATGAATAGGACCATACAAGAGAAGGTCAGAAGTATGTTGTCTAATGCACAACTGCCAAATGGGTTTTGGGCTGAAGCTGTATCAACAGCTGTTCATCTTGTAAATAGATCTCCTAGCAAGGTTTTGCAGAAGGATTCAGTGCCAGAGATGGTATGGTCAGGCAAAATGCCCTCTTACAAGCATCTCAAAGTCTTTGGCTGTGAGGCATATACTCACGTTCCAAAGGAATTTAGGAACAAACTTGAGCCAAAGAGTAGAAAGTGCATCTTTCTAGGATTTGGTAATTCTGGTGAGATGGGGTACAGACTTTGGGATCCCGAATCCAGAAAGGTTGTCCGCAGCAATGATGTTCACTTTAATGAATCCAAATATCATTCTAAACCAGAGAGGGTTGAGGAGATTAGAAGAGTTGTCTTCCAAGAAGATGGACCTGCACGTGCAAGACAAAATGTCAGGGCTCAAGAGGAGCAAGGACAGGATAGAGTGGAACCACAGGTTGTGGCTGAGCCTGAGCCACCTATTGTGCGTAGATCTAGACGTGTCACGCGACCTCCTGATAGGTTTGTTCCATCTATGAACTATGTCATGTTGACTGATTGCAATGAGCCTTCATGTTACAAGGAAGCAGTGCAAATGAAGGACTCCGGGAATTGGCAATTGGCCATGCAGTCAGAGATGACAGCTCTGCATAAAAACCAGACATGGAAGCTAGTTAAATTACCACGGGGCAAAAAGGCTCTACCTTGTAAATGGGTTTACAGGTATAAGATCACCGCTCATGATAGTCAGCCAAAGTACAAAGCAAGGCTTGTTGCCAAGGGCTTTAAGCAAGAACAAGGCATTGACTTTGATGAAGTCTTCTCTCCGGTGGTCAAGATGACTACATTGAGATACTTTCTTGCATTGGTTGCCATATTAGATTTGGTGTTGCACTAAATAGATGTGAAGACAACGTTCTTGCATGGTGATTTAGATGTGGAAATTTACATGCAACAGCCAGAAGGGTTTGTTGAGAAAGGCAAGGAAGATTGGGTATGCCAGTTGTTAAAGAGTCTTTATGGATTAAAACAATCACCGAGGGCATGGTACCATAAATTCCACAAGTTTATGCTTTCTCAAGGCTACAAACGTAGTGAGTTCGATCACTGTCTATATACAAAGAAGGCTAAGGATGGTAGTTGGCTAATCCTTATTTTGTATGTGGATGACATGTTGATTGGTGGCAAGCACTTGGAAGAAATTTCACTTTGAAGTCAGAGATGGCAAAATCGTTTGACATGAAAGACATGGGTGAGGCAAGTCATATACTTGGTATGCGCATTGAGAGAGACAGATCAAAGAAGTTGATTTGGTTATCTCAAACAGAGTATATTGACAAGGTTTTGCAACGTTTCAATATGGAGAAGGGAAAGGCACTGAGTGTTCCATTGCCACCATATGTGAAACTTAGCAAACAAGATTGTCCTGTGTCTGAGGAAGAACAGGCTGAAATGGATAAGATTCCATATGCGTCTGCAGTGGGTAGTTTGATGTATGCAATGATTGCTACTCGCCCAGACATTGCATTTGCAGTGGGAGTAGTAAGTCGATACATGTCAAACCTAGGCAAGAAACATTGGGAGGTAGTGAAAGGAATATTGAGATACCTGAAAGCTACAAAGAATATGCGTATATGCTATGGGAGTCAGGAGCTAAGTGTAAAGGGTTTTACAGACTCAGATTATGTAGGTGACTTAGACAACCGGAGGTCTACGTCAGGGTATGTCTTTACATTGGCTGGTGGAGCAGTATCATGGAGTTCTAGATTACAAGATTGTGTTACTCAGTCTACTACAGAGGCTGAATATGTTGCAGCATCAGAGGCATGCAAAGAATCAATTTGTCTTAATCGACTAGTAACAGACTTGGGAATCAAAGAAGAGATGCGTGTGTTATATTGTGATAGTCAAAGTGCTATACAATTGGCTCGCAATCCAGTTTATCACTCAAAGACAAAGCATGTGGATGTGAAGTATCATTTCATCAGGGAAATGCTCGAGGATAATCAACTTCAGCTTGTCAAAGTTCACACCACAGAAAATCCTGCTGATCTACTTACAAAAGGACTTCCCTCAGAGAGCTTTGCGCATTTTCCCAAGCAGTTAGGTGTAGGGTAGTACATCACTTCTCTACATCTCTTGTATATTAGCTTGTATAGTAGCTTCTCTCACACTTAAAGTACCACATTGGACTTTAAGTGGGAGGTTGTTGGGGTATAAAGCCCAATGTGGTCGCCCAGGTAAGTGGGCGGGTTGCCAGGTATGTACACATATTTTTTTGTAAAAACCTAATAAGAACTCACTACATTACAGTAGAGCGAGTTCACCATATCGTCGTTCTCTTCTTCTCGCACTCTCTCTCGCGTCGCACTTCCGCTAGTACTCCTTTAGCCTTTGCCAGAGAATGAGGGATTTATGCATATCGAGTTATGCCATTTGGCTTAACTAATGCACCAGCCACTTTCCAGAGGTTAATGACTCATGCATTCAAGGAATACCTAAGAATATTCTTAGAAATTTACATGGATGACCTGTGTGTGCACTCTCTTCTGCGAGAGAAACATATAGACCATTTGCAAAAGGTCTTTGAAAAGTGCAGAACATATCGAATCTGTCTAAACCCGGAGAAATGTGTATTTATGGTTAAGCAAGGACGAATCTTAGCTAGGACACATTGTCTCAAGAAATGGCATAACCACAGACCTAGAAAAAGTCAAAGTCATTGTAGACCTGCCCAGGCCTACTAATGCGAAACAAGTGCAATCCTTCATGGGACACTGCGGATATTATCGAAGCTTCATATACATGTATGCGGTTATCGCACAACCTCTATATCGGTTGCTAGTCAATTTTGAGTGGACCGAGGAGTGTGAAACTTCATTCCAAAAGCTAAAGGAAAACCTTATATTAGCACTTGTATTAAAGGCACCAGATTAGGAAAATATATTCCATGTGCACATTGATGCTTCAGCATATGCCATTGGAAGTATTCTAGCTCAACCTGGAGACGGAACAATGGATTTTTTGGTTTTCTATGAGAGCCGAAAGTTAAACAGTGCAGAAAAGAACTACACAACCACCTAGAGGGAAGGGCTAGGAATGATTTATGCTGTAAAGAAATTTCGGCATTATTTGCTTGCAAAAAAATTTGTGTTCTTCACGGATCATCAAGCTCTTTTGTACCTAGTAAATAAACCTTGCAATACAGTGACGGGAGCAAAGCGAACCCCGAACCCCGACGGCCTCTAAAACACCGGGGAACCGAATGGCGCGCCTCGAGCCTGTCATGGTGAATCAAACAGGGGGCACCACCTAGCTTCAGCGGCTAGGACGCAAACAACACACCACCATAACAAAGTTTTCATCCAAGAGAGATGGATGCTTGGGAGTAATGATGAAAAGGAAAGGGAATGAGATCAAGTGTGAGAGAGAGAGAGAGAGAGAGAGAGAGAGAGAGAGAGAGAGTGAGGGAGGGGGTATAGCGGCTTAGTACTTAGGCATCACAAAAGGATGGCGAATCCGAACACCCTTCACATATACAAAAGCTCACTCTAAAACACAAGACTAGGTGGCGATTCCGCACACCTCACATGGGCAAAACATTGCAAGAAAACATACTCACAAAACCTCAAGCTTTATTTAGAGAATTAGGCGATGAAATGGGGAGCATAGGGTAGGGGAATGAGAAGGGAGAGCGTGGTAGAGCACATGGCGGATAGGTGGGAGTTGATGGCGAAGACTCGCACGAGGGTTACGGCCATCATCCTTCATTTAGTTTCCCTTCATCTTCAATAGCCCAAGGGTGTAGAGGTCATGCTCAAGACGAGCATGGTGATTGCGGTGATGGTGATGGTGTGGGTGTGTGTGTCTTTAGTGTGATGGTGACCCCTCTTTATATAGGGGAGGAGGGGGGAGAAATTCTAGAATTTAGAAATGAAGAAATCATTATCTACATTGGCCATGTGATTGTGGGCCCCACCTGTCTGGCTGTGTGTATATGTGCCAGAACAGCAGTCTCATGAGAGAGAGACTAAGAGAGAGAGAGAGATGGGTGAATGGAAAATGAGAGGTGACATGGAGAATAAAGTAATTACAAGAGGGGAGAGAGGGGAGTGTGTTCAGAGGTGAATCTGTGTGCAGATGTGTGTGAACACAAGAAAAGTCAGGTAACCACTGGGTGGGGATGGGTCTGTGGGCACCTTTTTCAGTGAAACTAAGTGTGTGTGAGTGTGGGGGAGGTTATTTAGCTACAAGACAAGAGACATGGCGCCCTTTAGAGAGAGAGGGGGGTATTTGGGTCATGGGATATGATAGGAGAGAGAAAGGGGGGGTGGGGTATACTATTTTGGAAGATAGCATAAGTTGCATGCGAGTTAGGGTGCATTATTGGTGAGTTAGAATGCATTATTGGTGAGAGGTGGGGTAGCTTTAGGGGAGAGAGAAAGGACAAGGGGAAGAGAGAGGGGGTTGACCTTTTGAGTGGAGGAGAGGAAAAGGGACACACGGCGGGGCAATAGTGAAGAAAAAGGAGGCAAGGTGGGGATGGGCTGCCCCGGAGGCATGAGGTGGCCAATTTTACCTTTCTCATATATTTACATAATCATACTTTTTTTTTTTCTTACTTTTTCCAATGCCTTTTATCACTCCCTCCCTAAGAGGGGGTTTTCATGGGGTGGGGACGAGAGAAGAGGGGTATGGGAGCCACGCTTGTGAAAAGCCCCCATCAACAGGAAGAATCGTACGTTGGTTTATTATATTGCTAGAATCTGACTTCACAGTGGTGGTCAAAAAGGGTAAAACCCATCTACGAGCAGATCATCTTTCAAGGATACACAATGGGGAAGCTCCTGAAGGAGTAGATGATGACATACGAGATGCTTATCTTTTCAACATTGAAATGGTACCCAAATGGTCTCAGGAAATTGTTAGCATTCTTTCCTTCGGAAGTGAGTTTGATAATACGGAATGCAGATCCAAACAACAAACAATTCCACAAACAAGAAACTTCCAGTTGATAGCAGGACGGCTGTATCATCTTAGATCGGACCTAATCCTACGATTATGTATAAATTCGGAAGAATTCGAGTGCTACCTTGAAGAGGAACATGTCTAGGGTTGTGCATTTCATTGTTCAACAGTGAAAACACACCAGAGACTGAAACAATTAGGGGTTTATTGGCCAACTATGTATGCGGACACACATTCCTATGTTACCAGTTGTACAGTATGTAGTGCCAAACGACCAGTGGACCACGCAACTTTGTTTCAAGTAAACATAGCACCTGCATGGAGTCAATATATCATTGACTTCTTAACCACCAGGACGTTCCTTGAGAACATCACAAGAGCACGGGGAAAAGCTATAGAGCTAGAAGCTCGTGACTTTCAGTTAATTGGGAACCAACTCTATAAGCGAGGGAAGGACAATCAACTTAGAATCTGTGCAAGTGAAAGCGAATACCTGCTGATTCTAGAACATGCACATAGAGGAATAAGTGGAGGCCATTTTTCGGGCGATAAGACGGCAAAAATTGTCTTAACCGCATGAATTTGGTGGCCTACATTGCACATGGATGCCGACGATTTTGTAAAGCATTGTGATGCGTGTCAACGCACCAAGATACCAATAAAAAGAGATAAGATTCCATTAAGGCCAATGATGGGGGCAAGGGCATTTGCAAAATGAGACATTGATTTTGTGGGACCTATATCACCCCTTGCATATAGCATCCATACCCAATATATCATTGTGGCTACGGGCTATCTCACAAAATGGGTCGAAGCCAAAGCAACACAAAAAGCTGATGCACGCACCACGATACAATTTTTGTATGAGAATGTTTTTGTACCTTACAGGTTACCCATAGAAATTGTCAGTGACCATGGAACACACTTTCTCAATGAGGTCATTGAATATCTGCTAGAGGAATTCATGGTCATACATAGGAAATCAGCACCATACCATCCACAGGCCAATGGGCAAGCTGAGGCCACAAATAAAACACTATGCACGGTTCTCACTAAAATAGTGTCAGACTCAAGAACAGATTGGGATCAGCAACTACACTCAACACTATGGGCATACAGGGTAGCTTACAAAACATCAATAGGAACAACACCATACAAAATGGTGTTTGGCCTAAATGCTATACTACCCATAGAGTTTTTAATCCCAACTCTACGAGTAGCAACAAGCTTGGAATGGACAGGGCATGAGCTCTCTTCAAGGATTGATGATCTTGAAAAGCTAGATGAACTCCGCTTGCGAGCTGTTGCTTCAATCTATGCTAAAAAGAGAAGACAAAAGGAATTTTTTGACAAACATGTGCGTACCAAAGAGTTCAAAACAGGTGATTACGTACTTGTTTATACCTTGAAGCAACATGCCAAGAAACTTAAAAAGCGAGGGATGGGACCATTTGTGATTAGTGATCTATCACAAAGTGGAGCTATCAGGCTTGCTACATTAGCAGGTCAAGAAATGCCAAACTGGATTATTGGGTGTCGACTGAGGAGATATCATCTACGACTCACACAGAAGATGCTCCAACAAATTCATCAAAGAAAACAACGAATGAAGGAAAAAGAGAGAGTACGGGAGGAAGCTCAAGCCGAAGCACAGGAACGCATTGCAAAAAGACGGCTTCTGCGACAACAACAGAAAAGTGGAGCACCATTGCAAATCAATGCCATTCGATTGACTGAGTTGGAGGAGGAAACAGTGGAGCCAATAATTACAGTCAAAGTAGCCAACAATCAAGTTGAATCAACAGCTTTGCTTGATTTGGGTGCTCAAGCAAATTTGATCTCTTACGGATTATACCAACAACTCAAAGTCACAGACCAACTTCATCCTACTCCCCAAGTGTTGGAAAGTAGCACATCACACCCATTGACAACATTGGGATGGACTATATTGCATGTACAGATACATCAATATATCTATCCACACAAATTCTATGTGGTGACAGATGAAAGCACACAACACCCAATGATGCTAGGGCAACCTTGGCAAAAAGCATACAATGTGCAGATAGATTGGAAAGCAAAGGCTGTCAAAATTCAACATGAACAAGAACGACAGGTGATATCTTTTGCTCAGCAATACCATCATGATCAACTGCAAGCCATGTAGTCACTGGCAACAAAGACAAAAGCAAAAATGCCATCAAAGAACAACATGAAACCCGAGACTAACAACCCGATAAAAGCAAACCATGCTAATTACAGACAGATAAAGCCACCGGCCACAATGCAAAAATCTAGGCTACCAAAACAAGGTAAACAAGTATGGATGTGGAAGGATAGAAATGCAATGGTGGAAAAACAACAATGTAACAAACAGATTCCAACAAAGCAGACGGTTCAACCCCAAACCAAGGGCATAAAACAGTTGTGGATACCAAAGAAAATGCTTAGCAATAATCCAAATGTCACTCAGATTTGGATACCAAAGCAAAAGCAAACGGAACTACTTGCCGTACACGCAATAATGGAAGGCAGAGAGCGGCATTTCAAAAAAAGAAACCGATATATGTGGATGCCAATGAAAGACAAACCAGTGGCAAAAAAGAAAGAGCCAAACCATCTACAAAAATCGACAACAACAAAATACCAGTGGAAAGCCATAGCCATAAGGCTCATATATAGCCATTACATCCCAACCAATTCTATCTGTAGACACAGCTATGACTCCATCAACAATGTCGGCAAAGCAATTGCTTCTTGCCAAAAAGACAATTAAGCAGAGAGCAGTAGAGTTACAAATGTTACTTGCAAAGAAAGCAGGAAATCTTGACGACGAATGCCAATAAGCATTTTTCTTATTCCCTTCTCTTGCACAACATTAATTTTTCCATGCATTGACTCAGTATTCATAAAATAGGGCCACATTAATCGGCCAGGCATTAGCACAACTTTTTCAACCTATGCACGGCACATACTCCGAGGTGAAACCTTGTCGTCCGGGAGGACTCCGGCTAGGAGGGAGGGAGGCATTCTCAAATGCGGAACCAATAACGAAAACAACGAAAAAGGGCATGATTTTTGACTATTTTAAGGGTTGAAGTTTGATTGCAAATTTTTTTGGAGTAACCCAAGTATATATGCCCTTATACAGCATGAAGCTACAGGTATAGGGGGCCAAACGCCAAATCAAGCCCCTAGGTGTGTGTGTATATAGGTAGAAATCGCCATTTTTCAGGCAAAATATTGGTAAAACAGAGAAATCCGGCCATAAAAATTGCATGTGAGTGTATATAGTGTGTTGTGGTGATGTTTATGATTTATTATGATTTTTGGGGATTTTTTGTGTTTGATTTTCTATTTTCATTTTAATTTTGCTAATTTTCGGCAGAAACACTTCAAAATATATGGGGATGACCAGAGACTAAAGGAAAACCTATGGTACAATGGGGGTGCAATTATGAGACTGAAGCGGAAAGCCTGTTTTGGCCAGGTTTTGACCAAAATGCGAAATTTCTAGCAAATAGAGCAAACGGAGTCCAAATCAAGAAATTTTTGAGTCTAAACCGCATCTCGCAAGAAGATAGGAGCACATGACAAATTTCATGAAAAGTGGTTCAGGGACCTCCATTATAAGAAATTTTCACCCCATTTTTAGCTATTTCTCACTATTAACCTTGTGGAGAGAGCTTCGGCCACCTAGAGCGGATCGACCTTCCAGCAGCTTCTACGACGTGCACGTCTACCCGACCAGATCCAGACATGAGAGGTAGGCTCACCACCTTGATCTTTTTGCGCATGTTTGTCATTATGTCGCGAAAACTAGCGTAGAGGTCACACACAAAGCGAGCGGTAGAGACCTGCAAGTAGAGACGGCGGCCTAATGGCTAACCCGAAAGAAACAAGAATTCATCGGCAGCTTACCCTAGTCTAGGAGACCAGTCCTGGATAGCCAAAGGCAGTGGGAAACCATCAAGAAAAACCCTAATTCCTAAAAACCCGCAAGAGGCCACCAAATGGGAAATCGGTGAAACGACAACCAAATGCTACCAGAATTCATGGATAGGAGCATCTCGACATGCTCGACAAGTCCATATGACCCGCATGACCAAAAAGTGACTCGAAGCGGCACTAAACTCAGAAACGGCATCAGACACACAAAGCGTCAAAATGCACTTGCAGCCAAACCGCAAGTCCGTTTGCCACCAAACTTTAGGAGCGGCTTTCCTAGACCATCAACAACCAAGTCCTATGGTGGAAAACCACCACAAATCATCAAAGGTATGTAAACGCAACCACGGGTGCTTCTAGAGCGACAAATTGCCAAATGGAGCTCTGGTTAAGCCAAAGTCGACAAAAAACATAAGGCAAGGATCCCCAAGGGATTGGGAAGCTAGGGAGACCAACATCGAAAAATTTCATCACCAAAAACCACTCCAAAAGTCAGAAAACGGCTTGGAGACTCTGAAGTCCACACAGGGAGTTATACTCTATCCATTTGACTTTTTTGTTGAAATTAGGCTCAAAAGGGACTTAGGGGGAAAAGGGCAAGCACTAGGATGTCTCAAGGGCACTTTTTGGCACAAACCTCATCAATTTTTGTCATGCATATGTTCTGAATGACATTTACAAGCCACACACCAAGTTTCATCACATTTGGACCAGATTTGACCTCATATGCATGGAAAAACGCAAAGTCAGGGCATAGAGGCAATAATGGGCCATTGACCTACCAAATCTTGTCCAAATCGCATGAAACTTGCACAACACATGCACATACACATCAGCAAACAATCTAATTACCTTATCATCAAGAGCCCATATGTCAAGTTTGAAGCCATTCTAATCACTTTTGACCCCCAACACCTTCAAGATACACTTTTTGAGCCCAAAAACACCTCACAGAGCCCTACAAGCATCAAATCTTATCCAAATTCAGATCCAAAAACATGGCCATGTTCCATAGGCCAAGAACAAGAACAAGTTTCATGCAATTCTGATGAAAAATACATCCTACGTGTAGGATGTCTTCAGCATAAATTTAGCTTTCCGTGCAAGAAATGACATCATAGGAGCCAATACCATGGTGCAATGAGCCCATACACCAATTTTCAACCCATTTGGACATCAATTGCTACCTATGATGGACATTCTACCCAAATTGTGACCTGAAGCCTGAATCAGCCCAAAAATCCACTTTTTGATATCCAAATTCAAATCCAAGCCTATAGCCATGCTCCATGAGCCTTACACTACCTGCATGTCAAGTATGAACCAATTCTAAAGAAAAAGACATCCTACGCGTAGGATGTCTAAATAGAAATTTTTGGCCAGATTTGCACTGTGAGCACATGCACAACTTCACAAGTTTCTTTTAAGCTATAATTTCAATTTTCAAGTCATTTGGATAAGTAAATCTCAGTTTCGCAGCTAATATGGAAAAAACACTAACTTTGGATTACTGAGTGCAACAGGATCTATGGCAGCCTCAAAGTCACCGGCAAAGAAGAAAAGAATGACAATCAAAGATTATCTGGACGAGGTGGAACCCTTTGTCATTCCAGAAGGAACATTAAAACCCACCAGCACCTGGATACAAGAGGATCTGTTAGAGTCCAATGACCTAAGGATCTAGCAGGGAGTGTTCAAAGACAATGAAGGCAATATAATAGAGCTACCAATGCTGCCAAGAGAGCTCAATGAATTTGTACGAAGCAAAATGACCGGCTACTTGGAGAAAATTGACCTCCATAACTACTTCGAAGCGATACCAACAGGGGTAGACATCAAAAGAGTATGGGAGTTTGTAACAAGCATCAAAGAGAATGGAGTGGCCAAGGTGACAGATTTACAAGGCAGACCAGATACAGAGATCATAATCACGAAGCGGGTTGTAGCCCATGCACTAGACCTCTCCAACCAGGGAGACAGTGTGACAAAAAGAAGGGATGAAGTCAAGGTGTACAAAGAGAAAAAGGCAAATTACACCTTTGAAGACATTGCCAACCCAAAGGTGGAAATCATGAGCCAATTGTACAACGAGTACTTCCACATGTGCATGAAGAGGCCACAGAAGTACAGAATGCCGCCAGGTGCAATTTCCACAAGGTTTACTTGGGCAATGACAAAAGGCACCCCAAAGATAATCAACTATGCGGCATACATACATGATAGCTTGGTAAAAATGGGCAACAAAAATCCAACCTACATAGTGCCAGGAGAAATGATAACCAAGGTGGTCTATGCAGCACTACACGCTAAAGGAAGGTGGCTTGATCCCCCATCTCAGAATGATTGGCTAAGGGCAAAAGAAGACAAGTAAGATGAGCCACAAAGAGCACCAAGGGTGGCTACGAGATTGAAGAGACGGTTAGAGCCAGTTAAAGAGGAGCAACCTGAGCAGAAGAAAGGAAAGAAGGAGTCTACTCAAGTGCCGACCAAAGAAACCAGGTCTCAAAAAGCGGCAAGACTCGAGAGGTTGATGGAGAGTTTTCGAGCAGAAAGAGCCCTCAAGGGCGATTTAAACGAACTTTGGAAGCCATCTCTCGAGTCTATGTCCGGATCATCCAGAAGAGTGCAAAGGGACCGCTTTGAAGATTATATCAAGAATTTCGAGATTCTTGATGCAGCAACGGAAAACATTCCCCATGTCCCTTTCACCGAGGGGGAAGTGCAGCAGATAAGGTAGACACTACTAGATGAACAAGAAAGCCAAGAAAGGGAAAGGAAAACAAAAGCAGACAGGGACTTAAAGGTCAAACCAACAATTTTACCAGATAGCCCTAAACCCAGCCTATAGCCATCACCACCGCCTAGCAGCCCTCCCCCAGAAGATAAGGAGGCTGAGGACAAACAAGAAGAAAACCAAGCTGAGGAGAAAGATCAAAGGCAAGAACCTGAGCCAAAGGAAGAGGCCAAACCTGAGTCTGAACAAAAAGGACTAGATGAGGCCTATTATGCATTTTTGAACCTGCTAGCTGCATTCTATACAAGGGACGAAGCCGCCACAGTCGCATTCGACTTGGCGAGGACAGGGCATAAAGAGCAGGTGCAAGGCATTCGGCTAGTGGAACTTAAATAAATTGCTACAGACACTGTAGAACTGCACCCGTCCTCCAATGACTGGGACGTGGTGATGACAAAGCTAGCTGGAATACGAGCACAATCTATGGCATCATAGAAAGAAATGATAACTCTAAAGTCCACCGAAGAAAAGACCAAGATGGAAAGGGATTCTCTGCAGGCACAAAGCCAAGGGCAAAAAGAGAGAGAAGCTGGTAGAAGAAACAAAAGAAGTAGAGGCCATGAGAAATGCCAGGGAAAAAGCAGAGATAAAACTAGAAGCAAGCCTGGATGAATTCCCTAAGCTCAAGGACCAATTAAAATTCAAAGATCAAACCGTCTAGAGGCTACGAGCATCACCTGCTAGAGTTGGAGCTACGAGCTCGACTCAAATCATTTTTGAGAGTCAAATATATGAAGAGCAGATGCAAGAACTTCAGAAGGAGTTGACTCTCGAGAAAAATCAGAGGTTAATGATGGTTGAAGGTTCTATAGCAATGCAAATAATAATGAAGGACAGCCAAAAAGCCCTACAAGAAGAGGTGGAAAGCATAAAGAAAAAGCTCGAGGAGGCGGAAAGAGTAAACGCTGAGCTTAATGACCTCCTCGTAAATATGGGTGGAGAAGCTGGAGCGGAAAAACAAACACTCCTCAGGCAAATTGAGGAGTTAAAAGGCCAGTAACAAGCAGAGGCAGAAAGCTCAGGGCCAGCCGCCAATGAGGGCATCGACCTCGAGAATGTGGCAGATCCTGTGGACACACCCATGCAAGAGGAAAGCATAGCAGGATCCTCTCAAGAGCCGCAGGATCTAACACAAGAAGAGGCAGAAAAGTTGCGTAAGGCAATAGAGGCAGAGCTAAGAGAAAGCACAAAGGAAGCCTAGGAATGGGAGCAGAGGGTCTTCAAATCTATGACCATTCAGAAGATCGACGCGAGCAATCTCAGGCGCGGGTGGCTTCAACCCTCTCTCCCGTATCCATTGCTGAAATATGAGGCAACAACAATAAACAAGAGAATCAGAGAAGAGACAACGGAACCTCTCTACAATGCAGACAGCTCGAGGCCAGAAGGAGTTAATCTCATAGTGGATTCTCAGCCAAAGTGGAGGAAGGCTTGGCTTACCAAGTACCCACAATACCTATTCCACTTGGTAGAGGCACCTAATCATATCAGAGACAACCTTAGCTTATGTCCTCTACCAAGGGTTAGGACGTGGAAGGCACAAGAAATCCTGCAAAGAAGCCAACCCACTTGGCTTAATTACCCAAAGCTGCCAGGCGTGAAGGCAGGTGAGAGAAAAAGTGTCTAATACATGGTGAAAACCCTGACGGGCGCCATAAAGTTGTTCACTGGCTCACCTAACCTTACATGCATTATGATGAGAAAAATCTGTAGAACAATCCTAGCAGTGTTCGAGACCTTCAAGCCGGGCCAGGTGACCGACAGCATATTCTTCTTTCAAGATACATACAAATGTGCTTACGATCTGTCACGTCAACCTTCCAAGGAGGTGATACATGCGCTGTACCAAAGAATCATGTTTCCACCATCCTATCACCTCCAGGATTTTGAAGAAGCATTTTATACGGGATTCTTCACCATGCACACAGATATCTTTGGCCCAATAATGCTGAACCTACATGCAAGGTACGAATCACTGCTAAAGATGCGGGAAACCATGAGATGAAGAAGCTGACCCAGGCCATGTCAGGGACGACATGAACAAGGAGGGGGGGGATGTTAGAAGCTGAACACACCCCACGGCATCTAACTACTTGGCAAACTATTATTTTTGTAATTATTCATTCATTGAGCAAAACCCAATTTTTCAACTTGTAAATATTGGGACTTACAGAAGTTTCCAGATTGTATCCCAGTTTTGATAGTTAGATTGAGTAGATGGTTGATTTTGGAACTTTAGGGTTTGAGAAGTTGTAAGGTATATATACCACTTTTTGACCTTAATGGAAAAAACCTTTTGTCATTTTAAAACAAGTTTGAAGTCTGTGAGTGAGCGTACTGTGTATGAGAGAGAGAGTGTGAGATTCGTCTTGACGCTACGTGTGCTACGGTGGTCAGAATCAAGTGCAGAGAAGTGCAGCGTTGTCAGGAGTTTTTTGGAGCAAGGGATTGCGCATATGTACATATACATGCATGGTGCATCAAATAAAGAATTTCCCATTTTTCAAAGCCAGGTGGTTACATGGGGCCGACATGTGTACAGGTAGGACAGGGTGTACATAGTGCATAGATTTTCACTATTACCAGTACCACTGTGTTTTTCCTACAATAAGGAGGAGTTGGTAGCGCGTAAAACTTCTCGAGGAAGCTATCCGCGGGCCGACCACATGAGGTAAGCAGGTGCGTCAGATGGCATCTAGTGGCGTCAAGAGGGCGAACGAGGTCAATATTTGCACGCGGATGAGGACGGACACAATGTGGGTGTTTTCTTGTGAGAGTTATGAAGAAAGTTCATCATTAGGACCACTTTTTGGGGCCACTTCACGTGGTTGCGAGACGCATTATTGAAAAGAAATGAGTGCCAGGTGTGCGGATGATGCAAAAAGGTGACAACTATGCACTACGAGGTTAGTTTTTGGCCTGTTCGGGGTCCGTTTGAGGTCATCTAAAAGGCCAAGGGTGCCCAACTAAAAAAGCTAAGTGTGGGAACTGAAAAAACTGAGAGAAGACCAGAAAAAACGTGGATAAGAGAGGAGGAACAGCCGCAGCTGTGTTTTTGCTCATTTTGGAGCCTGTTTTGGCCGTAAACTGCTCATCCGAGGTCGGATTTGAGCACTTTGACATTGTAGACTGGGGTTTTGGGCCGTTCCGGACGCGATGGCGCTGTCCATTTTGCCAAATTCCTCACTCTTTTCCTGTTTTTTTTTTGTGTAAGTTTCTCCTATGAGCGAAGTTTCTGCTCTAGTTTGTGATTGTAACTGGCTTATTTTACCCATATTGTGTGAGCTATTTGCTCCATTGGTGTTGGCCCAAGCTCAATTGTATCTAAACATCAGAAATTCTCGTCTTTTGAGCTGAGTTTTTTGTGTGTGTGTGTGTGTGTGTGTGTGTGTGTGTGGAGCGGACAAGTGGATAGTCTCTCTCCTCTCACTCCAGAGGTGTGTTCCCTGTCTCGACCAGGTGTGTTGTCTAAGCCGAGTGGTGCCCCATAGTGTGTGTGTGTGTGTGTGTATCTTCCCAAGAGTGTGTGTCAGGTTGTTATAGAGGCGCTGTGTGTGTTTTCATCCCGCTCACATTCTTTTGGCGCCCCCACGGAGTATCTTCTTCGACTACCTTCTGCTTCGAGCTTCAAGCTTCGAGATTCGGGATTACAGGTTGCAGGTTGCAGATTACATGTTAGAGGTTACAGGTTACAGGGATAGGTATAGGTACAGGTGATTCACACAGGTACAGGTAGCTGGAGTATAGTGATATACTAGCAGTGATGTCACTTGCAGTTGTTGTGGGTATGCATCACTTGGCGCCTGTTTGAGCGCATTTTCTGTTGAATTGTACATTACTTGTGGAAACTGCCATTGTATGCATTTGTGGAGCCATACTTGATTTTATTTGGCAGTCCCAGCCGCTTCTGAGACTTGGTCTGGAAGATAGTCATTTCTGAGACTTCACTATACGCGATTTGCATTAGCCTTCGTGTGAGGGTCGATAGCGTGAGGTTTTTATTGAGCTGGGGGATTCTCAAATGTAGAGATCCTTTCGGTGATACGGGTAGCTGGAGCACCCTTTTTGTGACCTCGCCATAGGCTATGTACTAGTGAGTCCTACTTGATGCTCGGGTTCTATTGTTGACAATTTATGCATACATATACAGTCTATATTTTGGGTTCCTACTGCTCTATTTCTGGGGAAACTCTGCCAAAATTTTTCCAAGTTATGATGGCTGGTTTTTTGGTCTTTTGAGCCATTTATGCTGTTATGCTGCTGAAATTTTGGCAAAATCAGAGGTTAAGTCAGGTGTGCCTTCTTGGGAGCTTCATGGTTGGCTTTAATGGATGATCAAAATGGCCCTCAATTCACTCCATTTCATTTAACTCAAAGGATCCAGATAAATGTTCATGTGTCCAAGAAGATTTTTTTCCAGCAGCGCATAGTCTTTATGTTTGGGCCAAGAAGATTACCAGAGATCTTGGAATGTCCTTTGCCTGTTGTAATTCCGATGATCAACTATGAAAACTCATTTGATGTGCATGTGTTTGTCCTTATCTAAAGTTGAGCTCCATTGAAGTTTTTGGGGATTGGGTAGTCAAAAGTTTTGGGTTCTTGCACGTGTGTTCAAAGGGGTTCTCAAAGCATTGAAACTTGGGTAGCCATGGCTTTCTCTTATCCGGAGTTTCATGGAAGAAGTGATGAAGATGTGGAAGAATTTTTGGAAAAGATGGAGGTTGCCTGCATTAGCAACCAGATTCATGACCCTACGCAAATGTTACGCCTTCTCCAAATTTGTTTGAAGAGTGATGCACGAGTTTGGTCCAAGGCATTTGAAGAGGAGTTGCGTGCAGCGGATCCACCTGTAAGATTGAGTTGGGACAATCTAAGGCATGGATTGGAAGTGGAGTTTGTGAAGATAGAAGATCCTGACAAAGTGTGGCAAGAAGTACAAGGTTTGGTGTAGAAGGAAGATGAGCCAGTAGATGCGTACATACGTAAGTTTTCATTGGCATGGGAGCGAATGTGTAAGGCCTTAGCACCATAGGTACCCCCGCCTGACATGATGAAGAAGGACAGGTTCTTGGATGGTCTTTGGGAGAATATACGTTGGAGAGTGGAGCTAAAGAAGCCTAGGACATATGAAGATGCACTAGAGGTAGCAAGGAACAAAGAGTGGAAGTTGAGGAAAATGAGCCAGTTAGGGGTGGAGTCTTTGCCAATGAGGTCTGAATTTCAGCCTATAGAATCTTTACAAGGTCGCATGTCAGGGGTTCATCACGAACTACTGGTTCCTGTTACTACTCAGGTTATGCCAGCAGTGGTCACTAGAGCAGTGCAAGATGATGGGCTAAGGCAATACATGAGGCAAATGGTAGATTTGATGAAGAATCTCAGCCTAAACATGCTAGGTCAAGTGGGAAATAATCGAGGTCGAGGGAGGTATGCAAATCAGCCAGGAGGTGAAGAAAGACCTAGGAATGGTGTTGGACAAAGCAATGGTAGGTTTTGGAGGCAGACGCCCACCTGTTACAACTGTGGAGAGTTGGGTCACATCAGACTGCAATGTGATAAGCCATCAAGGATGGGGGGAGACATGTATCCATTGCCAACACAGGTGTTAACTAGGTCAAATGATTATGGCATCAAAATTAAGGGAGACGAAGGAACTAGTGGACTGACCCAGGAGGAAAAAGGAAAGACAAAAGTGCTAAGTGTAGTCACCTTGGAGAAGGCATCAAAGCTAGAGGATACATTAGTGATGCCTATTGGGAAGAGGACCACAGAGGAAAAGGAAGGAAGAAGTGCCCCAGGTCCTAGTAAGAAGAAAGGAATGAGCCATGAAGGCGAGGATGTCAAGGCCAAGAGGAAAAGGAGAGCTCGTCATAAGTTTCATGTTTCAGATTTTCCACTAGGGGATGGGCAATTAAGCTATGACTTGAAGGAGGATCTGAAGCGTAGGAAGGCAGATGTTACTTTTGGGCAGCTTATAGAGATGGCGCCTAAGCTAAAGCGACAGTGGAAGAGGATGGTTAACCCAATGGAGAAAGAGCCAAAGAGAGGTTTAGTAAAGGTGTTGGCAATGGATGAGCTACCAGACATTTGTCCAATAGTAGATGTGTGGCATAAAAGGAAAAATTTGGGACAAGGTTATGTGGATGGCGGAGCCCAAATATGCGTCTCACAGTGGCTGGGGTGTCAGGTTTTCGGATCAGATTGGCAAACCATCAAAAAGTAAAATGCTTGGGTGTTGTAAAGAGCTTAGAAGTGGAGGCATATGATACAAAGGCAGTGGTTGATTTTCATGTGATTCCAGCAGGGTTGGGAGCATATCCTATTATACTGAGCAGACCATGGTTACGTGCAGTGGGAGCTATTCAAGATTGGCGACATGGTACGATTAGCCTCTATGGAAAGACAGGTACCAAGAAACTTTATAATATGGACACAAGGAAACGATTAAAGGAGCTTTATGAAGATGAGGATGAGTCTAGTGATGAAGACTCTTCCACGGTGACAGATGAGGACAATGATAGCACTACCAACAGTGATGAGCATGCTGATGTTGCATTTCTTTTGATGGACAAAGAAATCCAGGAGTTTGGTTTAGTTGCATTTGCGAATGAGGTTGAAGATGAAAGTGAAGGGCCTTATGAAGTGATTGAAGGGCTGATGCAAACCAAGGTTGAGTTGTCAAAGAAGCAGGAATTGATGACACAAATGATCAGTGGAGACCTCTCAACTATGGAGAAGGATATATATTTGCACATGCTGGCTAGTTTTCCTGATTTGTTCATTACTTCATATGAAGAGATCAAAGGGTTCAAGGGCAAAGAGATGCATATAGAGCTGAAAGAAGGTGCTAAGCCAGTGCGGCAAAGGCTAAGAAGGATGGGTCAAGAGCAAATGGAAGCCTTGCGAGAAGAGGTGGACAAGTTATTGAAGGCAGGGTTCATAGTCCCTGTGGATACCACAAAATGGGTGAGTCCAGTTGTAGTCAGTCCAAAGAAGGATGGGAAGTGGAGAATTTGTGTAGATTTTAAACCCTTAAACGCAACCACTAAGAAGAACCCATATCCTCTCCCATTCATTGATCAGATCTTGGATTCAGTGGCAGGTTATGAGAGGTACAGTGTGTGTGATGGTTTTTCAGGCTATTTTCAATTGAAGATTGCTATTAAAGACCGCACAAAGACAACTTTTATTACGCCATGGGGATGCTATTGCTACACAGTATTGCCATTTGGGTTGTCAAATGGACCTTCCTTCTATCAAGAGAGAGCAAATTGGGTGTTGGAACAATTCATTGGTAGTTGTGTTAAAGCTTTTATGGATGACTTCTGTGTCTATAGCAGTAGGGCTGAACACCATGAGAAGCTGCAGATGGTATTGGCTCGATATGATGAATGTGAAGGACAACTAAATCCAAAGAAATGTCATCTAGCACAGCCAAGGGTGAAGTTATTGGGCCATATGGTGTCAAAAAATGGCATTGAGGCTGATCCAGATAAGGTTAAGTCTATTATTCTTCTTCCATCACCTACGAGTATGAATCGATTGGCAACCTTTATACACAAAGTGAAGTACATGGCAAGGTTTATTCCATTGTCTTCTCAGATTCTTTATCCATTACAACAAGTGGCAAAGCATGATCCATTGCAATGGGATGACAAGTGTGAAGAAGTGTTTCAAGAGGTGAAAGAGGTGTTAGGGGGTTTGTCAGCCATGCAGGCTCCTGATTGGGAGAAAGTTTTTTATGTAAATCCCTCAGTAGGGTATGATGCCATTGGAGCCATGCTATTGCAAAAGGGGAAGGGCAGCCAGTGTATTGTGAAAGCCGAGTGAAGTTGGTAGCGGAGAGAAAGTTCTCGGAAGTAGAGCTAGTGATGGTCAATGTAATATTTGCTTGTCGACGATTTTGTCATTACTTTCTACCACGGTCTTTTGTTTTCTTGACGAGTTATGCCTTTTTGCCACAGTTAATTAATGGTACTAACATGTCAAATGTGGTGAAGAAATGGGTAATTGAGCTGCAGGAGTTTGAGTTCTCTTTTCTAGTGGAAGATAGTACAAGGGCTACCCTAGCTGATTTGTTGACCTACAAGGAGAATCCCCTTATTGTTAAGGAAGAGGTGGTGAGAAAGGCAGTTGAAGAAGTGACACAGATCAGCAATGTACATGTGTTGTTCTTTGATGGTTCATACAGAAAGAGCCATGATGCAGCTTCAGGGGGTATAGCACTTTATGATCCATAGGGGAAGCTAGTATGCAAGAGAGGGTTCAAATTGGATGCTCATAGTAACAATGAGGCTGAATATGCTACTCTGGAAGCCGGATTACACATTTGTTTGAAGCATGGGGTTCGAAGGTTGAGCATAAAAGGTGATGCCTTGTTAGTGGTGAAGCAAGTGCTGGGTATGTGGAAGAGCAAGAACACCTCATTGAAGGAAATGTGGTTCAGAATTAAAGGCCTATTAAACAAGTTCGAAGCATGGATCATCAGACACATTGAACGTGCTCTAAATGGAGAGGCACATGAAGCAGCTGAAGGCATGATTGGGGAGCTATTTGTGTTGAGGACCACTTTACCTCTTTATCATGGCCGGGAAAGTTTGGATCAAGAAGAGGAGTTTTTGCTAACAGGAATCATTCCAAAGGAGATTCATAAGTCTAAGAAGTATGGCTTTGTGCGTAGAGCATACAGGTACAAATTGATTGGTGATGTCTTATACATGAAAGGGGATGATCTCGTGTTGAGACGTGTACCTTGGCGGGAGGAGCTTTACAGAGTGTTGGAAGAGAATCATGAAAGCGCATGTGGTGGCCATTTTGCTCTAAAGATCACCTTGCATAAGATTTTGCAAGAGGGGTATGTATGGCCTAGTTTGCACAAGGATGTTCACCATTGGTGTAGGTCTTGCAATAGGTGTCAAGCATTTGGGAAGAGAGTGTTGAAGCCAGAGCTACGAAAAACCATTATGGCGTTTGATGTGTTTGAAAAGTGGGGGATTGATGCAATAGGCCCGTTACCTATCACAAGAAGGGGCAAAAGCTATATTTTGACGGTAGTGGACTATCTTTCTAGATGGGCAGAGGCTATAGAAGTAAAACAGATCACTGCAAAGGATGTGGCAAAATTTGTGTATGATGAAATATGTTGCAAGTTTGGGGTGCCACTAGAGCTACTTTCAGATAAGGGGCCTGGTTTTAGAGCTTAACTGCTAGATTTTTTATGTGCAAAGATGAAGATTAGGCCCCAGCATACCACTCCTTATTACCCACAGTTTAATGGCTTAAATGAAAGATTCAATGGTGAGTTGGTACAGATTCTTTCGAAAGTGACAGAGCACCAAGGAAAGAATTGGGATTTGGAATTTCCTAGTGCATTATGGGCTTACCGTACTTCGGTGAAGACAAGTACAGGGTTTACTCCATTTCATTTGGTGTATGGAAAAGAAGCACTATTGCCTGTGGAAGTAGAGTTGCCTGCGGTCAAGACGTTAGAGAAGTTGCTTGGGCCGCCTAGTGATGCATTCGAAGAGAGGCTCTTGCAGTTACAAGAGGTCCAGTTGGATAGGATGAGCGCATTGGAGCATTATGGGAAGATGCAGGATAAGGCTTTCGCAAAGATAAATGAACAGGTCAAAAGTAAGGGTATCAAGAAACATGACTTGGTTTTACGCTACAACAGTAAGCTGGACAACACCTTCCAAAAGAAGTTTCAAATTAAGTGGGAAGGCCCTTTCAAGGTAGTGGAGTGTTTTCCAAATGGCACATATCAGCTGGCTAACCTGGATGGTGTTCTACATAAGTCAAGGGTAAATGGATTGCGTCTTAAATTGTATCATGCTAGATTGATGATGGTGGAGCAAGATGAGCTGTCTGTGGATCAAGCAGTGTTGGTGAGGGATGAGGAGACCTGTGATGCAGCGAGTCTCATATCTCTCTTTGCTGCTGCTGATCATGAATGATCTAGCAGGCTAGGGGATGGGCAAATTATGTCAGGAGTTTTTTGGAGCAAGGGATTGCACATCTGTACATATACATGCATGGTGCATCAAATAAAGAATTGCCCATTTTTCAGAGCCAGGTGGTTACGTGGGGCCCACATGTGTACAGGTAGGACAGGGTGTACATATTGCATCGATTTTCACTATTACCAGTACCACTGTGTTTTTTCTACAATAAGGAGGAGTTGGTAGCGCATAAAACTTCTCGAGGAAGCTATCCACAGGCTGACGACATGAGGTAAGCAGGTGCGTCAGATGGCATCTAGTGGCGTCAGGAGGGCGAACGAGGTCAATATTTGCACGCGGATGAGGACGGACACAACGTGGGTGTTTTCTTGTGAGAGTTATGCAGAAAGTTCATCATTAGGACCACTTTTTGGGGCCACTTCACGTGGTTGCGAGACGCATTATTGAAAAGAAATGAGTGCCAGGTGTGCGGATGATGTAAAAAGGTGACAACTATGCACTGCGAGGTCAGTTTTTGGCCTGTTCGGGGTCCATTTGAGGTCATCTAAAAGGCCAAGGGTGACCAAATAAGAAAGCTAAGTGTGGGAACTGAAAAAACTGAGAGAAGACCAGAAAAAACGTGGAGAAGAGAGGAGGAACAGCTGCAACTGTGTTTTTGCTCATTTTGGAGCCTGTTTTGGCCGTAAACTGCTCATCCGAGGTCGGATTTGAGCACTTTGACATTGTAGACTGGGGTTTTGGGCCGTTCCGGACGCGATGGCGCTGTCCATTTTGCCAAATTCCTCACTCTTTTCCTGTTTTTTTTTGTGTAAGTTTCTCCTATGAGCGAAGTTTCTGCTCTAGTTTGTGATTGTAACTGGCTTATTTTACCCATATTGTGTGAGCTATTTGCCCCATTGGTGTTGGCCCAAGCTCAATTGTATCTAAACATCAGAAATTCTCCTCTTTTGAGCTGATTTTTTTGGTTGTGTGTGTGTGTGTGTGTCTCTTTGTGTGGAGTGGGCAAATGGATAGTGTCTCTCCTCTCACTCTAGAGGTGTGTTCCCTGTCTCGGCAAGGTGTGTTGTCTAAGCCGAGTGGTGCCCCATAGTGTGTGTGTGTGTGTGTATCTTCCCAAGAGTGTGTGTTGGGTCGTTATAGAGGCAGTGTGTGTGTTTTCATCCCGCTCACAGCGTGTTTCCCCCGACTAGAGCGACGCGCCAATACCAACATTGCGCACGTACGGTCCGGCTTTGGGAGCTCCTTCTATGAGCTTCATTGGTTGTTTGGGTGAGCATATGTTTTCCAAGTTCTCATTACAGCATATCCACGCATTCACATTGAGTAGAGCTACACATTAGGCACTTCAGATTTTGGAACCGAAGACCTGCAGATTTCGGCCAGACATCCTATGTGTTTCTGCACTGGTTGTTTTGGGTCATGATTTTGGTTCATAGACCTTAGGGACAGTGGCCTATAGGTATTAGTAGGGTCTCCTTCAAGTTCTCTGGTGTTTCGAAAGTGTTTGATGGGTGTTCGGCTCTAGCAAGCATTGTAGGAAGTTTCCTCTTTTGCACTCTTGAAGGCTGTGACTTAGACAATTGGTAGAGACCTCTGTAGGAATTAGTTAGGAGTCGGTCGAGTGTAGGTTGACACCTTATGCTTGCTTCCATGCGCCTGTGGGTCAAGCTTCGTCCTTAGCTGACACTACTTGTTAGGTGAGCTCTCGCTGTGCTGACGTCCGTCGCGACGTACCCGTCCAACAAAAGCTCTTGAAACAAGGAAACCAAATGTACAACCTCCAACAAATTTTGATATTATTTGTAAAAATTTTACCGGACACTGAAGTTTTTTAGGATGTGCTAATTTGAAATTGCTAACTAGCACAAAAAGTGTGACACGTTAACATGCTTTCACCTTAGAATAAGTAGTATATGTCATATCCTGATGAATTAGGACATCATTGGTCAGACTCATCATTTGATAATCAGTCTTAATAGATACAAATTTCATAAGCACTATCGCAATAGGAATTCATCATATTTCAAATTAATCAATTTCCAAATTCAAGTATAATTCCAAATCAAAATCACTATCATTTTATACACAGGTTAATGAAATCATACTCGGGGCAGTGGTGGCCAACCATTTTCAACATGCTTTTGTGATCGGTGTTGTCTCAATCGACAAATCTACACCAATGATATGTGTTGCCTAAATTGAAAAATCTACACTAATGCTGTCTAAATCAATGGATATATTTAATATTGTTTAACACTAGGTTGGTAACCTAACAGGACATAAAAGTGTCCTTTTAGGGTTTTGAAAAAACCCTCCAAAACCATAGTAGATCCACTCATTTTGTAAAATCCTTTCATGAGGTTATAGTTCAAGGACTACTCCACATGGAAAAAATAAGAAACTTGTAAACTTTCTCATCTTTTGGTCACACCAAGCCTCCAAAGTTGATGGACCAGTACATTTTCATCAAAACAGTCATTTCTTACGTTTTATTGCATAAAAATAAGATTAGGAATTTTTGTAGGACTTGAGATAAATTCCCTAGTTAACTTCAATGGGTTGGTGATCAGAACATATGATTGCTTCTCACTCACTATTTTTTGTTTTGCCAAAAGAAATAGGTACAAAAAAGTTGGATTTTTACCATTCTGCAAACCTATCATCAAAGTTTCTATAGCCACGCTCAATACAAATAATATATGCATGTTTTCTTAGTTACCTATTGTCCTTTAGGTTCATAAGGATCCATGGAGCATGTCGAAAGAATAATACATCTCTTACCAAGGGCAATCTTGGGGACAAAGATGAAGTGCTAAATACAGTAAACATGAAAAAACTGGGTTCAACATTATGAGTTGTAGAATCCCATAGAAACTGTTTAATATCTAGCCAAATTTGATCCTTATGACTAGATATGGTTACTACCTACAAAATGCATGAAGTTTTCACAAGAAACTAACAATATTGAAAAAGCTATACTTGATATACTAGAATGTTTCGTTTTCTTCTATAATTAAAAAAATCAACCATCGTTGTCTACTATGCAAAATAGTGTATTAGGTTCCCCAAAACTCAAGGAATATTAGCTTTATGTTACAATATGCGACATAGAAAATCAAAACTACATTTGGATATCATGAAAGCCACCAAAAAAATCATACAAGAGCTAAAATTGGCTAAAAAACAGGATTTGACAATTTTTGTAATTTGGTCATAACTTACAACTTTAACATTTATGTCTTCCTAGAAGCATCAGGACATGTTGAGGACTACTAAAGATAATTCTTTAGCATTATAGACCTCACAAACATGAATTCTAGAGTGGTATAGTTGCAAAAAGTTAAAAAAAGCCAAAAATAGGACCCGTTTTTTCACACAGTTTAGGTTGTGAACTGTTGTGCAAGGACAAGGTTAAAGATGGAATTGATATTCCAAAAAAATGTCGAGTTTTTTTCAGCTCATGAGACAACTTTATAGACAGATAGCACCTGAAAATCCATTTTGAAACTCTTGACATAATTCAAGAAAAATGGTCACTTAACAGGACATAAAAGTGTCCTAGGACATAAAAGTGTCCCATTACCAACCTAGTGTTAAAACAATGAATATGTAGGTTATTGATGTGCTGCCTAAATTGGCAGATTTGCACCTACAGCTAGTATTTTCCTAGATCATGAATCTACACCAAACAATGAATATGTAGTTTATTGATGTGCTCCCTAAATAGGGAAATTGCACGTACAATTAGTATTGCCTAGATCATGAATCTAGGTTGTTTAATGCACTTGCCTTGCGGAAGCTGTAATTGGATGTGTTGCTTTCTAGAGTGCATCCACCAACACAAGATTGGATGTTATGTTAGGAGCAAAAAAAACAAGCGCCCAGTCATTGTTGTGGCTACAAAAGTTCTCTAGAGAGTTGCAACTAGAAGGACTGCCATATTTTTGAATTGTTGTCCATGCCTTTGTTGCTGCTAGAGCTACATGGTGCTACTATTTGCTAGCTGCATCTAATGCTGATGATGTTGTTTCTACCTTGACATGCAAGTCAAGTGTTGTAGTCGCGTGTGCATCTGTACCCAACGAGAGACAGGATATTTCTAAAGGAGTCAAATCTCCTATTGCAGTATAAGTTCTCTCTTAGGCGTCTCTTCCCATTACAAGAGGGAGATATGGAGGAGAAACTAAAAAAACAACCGCATGAATTCTTCTTCTTCCTCTACTACTCTTTTGTCCAGATGATTCTCCATGCATATCTCATCCCTATTCCTTTTTCTCCATCTCCTTCTTCTTATTGCTTACATATACATGGTTCTACTAGTTTAGATTTTCCTTAAAAACTATACATAATCCAAAATTTCTCTTTTTTCTTCTCCTTATGTTACTTTACATGTGACTGGTTGCATGCATAACATCTCCTAGGTCATGATTCTCTTATTAACTATAACTAGTATCCTAATTAAACTATCCTTCACAATACCTTCCATCTGGTAAGTGAAAATCTAGATATCAAGAACTTGATGTTCAGCGTGTTGCCTCAACCAACTTTGACATTCTCTTATGAGCTACTTTTTATAAAAAGAACAACATATATTCTGGCCAGGTGGATATTAATACTCTCATATGGACCTAGGGCCATGGAGTCCCCTCTATGTTATTGAGGAAACCTATGGCCCTAGGTTGGAAGGGTGCCTACACGATGGTTCTACGAGCACATCTAGGCCATCCTATGGCCCTAGGATCATATGATATCTTCTGACATTAGAGGAACCTTGTGGTCTTAGGGGTATATAGTACCCAATTAGTAGCCCTTGAATGGACTACATGCCTTTCTAGAGCCTCTACAGTGGCACCCTATGGCCCTAGGATTATAGGGTTCCCTCTGGAATTCCAATTTCCATAGTTCACTTGAGTGTCCTAAATGCCCTTTAGAGCTTCTACATTGGCACCCTATGGACCTAGGACCACAAGGTGCATTCTAATCTAATGAGATCTCCTATGTACATGGTTCCCATGTAGGGGCCCTTAAGTGGCATAAATGTCCCTAAATAGAGCTCCTACATTGTCACAATTTAAACTACCTCACATTCTCTATCATGCTTAATCCTCTCACACCTCGGTCCAGAGGTGCATAAAGATAAGGACCACCGAGTTATCATCTTGTATTTATTGATCAATGCCTATATTCATGGGTGTAAGATATTTGCACACCGTTCTCTACATGACAATGCATGTAGTGGGGAAACCCGTTGATGGGGGCTTTTCACAAGCCAAGCTCCCATACGCCTCTTCTCTCGTCCCCACCCCATGAAAACCCCCTCTTAGGGAGGGAGTGATAAAAGGCATTGGAAAAAGTAAGAAAAAAATAAAGTATGATTATGTAAATATATGAGAAAGGTAAAATAGGCCACCTCATGCTTGCGGGGCAGCCCATCCCCACCTTGTCTCTTTTTTCTTCACTGTTGCCCCGCCCTGTGTCCCTTTTCCTCTCCTCCACTCAAAAGTTCAACCCCCTCTCTCTTCCCCTTTTCCTTTCTCCTTTCTCTCTTCCCCCAAGCTACCCCACCTCTCACCAATAATGCATTCTAACTCACCAATAATGCACCCTAACTCACATGCAACTTATCCTATCTTCCAAAATAGTATACCCCACCCCCTCTTTCTGTCTCCTGTCATATCCCATGACCCCAATACCCCCCTCTCTCTCTAAAGGGCGCCATGTCTCTTGTCTTGTAGCTAAATAACCTCCCCCACACACACTCAGTTTCACTAAAAAAGGTGCCCACAGACCCATCCCCACCCGGTGGTTACCTGATTTTTCTTGTGTTCACACACATCTGCACACAGATTCACCTCTGAAGACACTTCCCTGTCTCCCCTCTTGTAATTACTTTATTCTCCATGTCACCTCTCACTTTTTTCATCAACCCATCTCTCTCTCTTAGTCTCTCTCTCATGAGACTGCCGTTCTGGCACATATACACACAGTTAGACAAGTGGGGCCCACAGTCACATGGCCTATGTAGATAATGGTTTCTTCATTTCTAAATTCTAGAATTTCTCCCCCATCCTCTCCTATGTAAAGAGGGGTCAACATCACACTTCACACACACACAACATCACCAAAGAGTACACTATGCACTTTGTGTGCCTAGTGCACACACACACCCACCCACACCATCACCATCACCGCAATCACCATGCTCATCTTGAGCATGACCTTTACACCCTTGGGCTATGGAAGATGAAGGGCAGAAAAATGAAGGATGATGGCCATAACCCTCGTGCGAGTCTTTGCCATCAACTCCCACCTATCCGCCATGTGCTCTACCACTCTCTCCCCTCTCATTCCCCTACCTTATGCTCCCCATTTCATCGCCTTATTCTCTAAATAAAGCTTGAGTTTTTGTGAGTATGTTTTCCTGCAATGTTTTGCCCATGTGAGGTGTGAGGAATCGCCACCTAGTCTTGTGTTTGGAGTGAGCTTGTGTATGTGTGAAGGGTGTGCGGATTCGCCATCCTTCTATGGTGCCTAAGTACTAAGCCGACATACCCCCTCCCTCACTCTCTCTCTCTCTCTCTCTCACTTGATCTCATTTCCCTTCCTCTTCATCATTACTCCCAAGCATCCATCTCTCTTGGATGAAAACTTTGTTATGGCCGTGTGTTGTTTGCGTCCTAGCCGCTGAAGCTAGGTTGTGCCCCCTGTTTGCTTTACCATGACAGGCTCGAGGCACGCCATTCGGTCCCCGGTGTTTGAGAGGTCGTCGGGGGTTCGGGTTCTCTTTGCTCCCGTCATTTGGTGCGCCCACTGAGGATCTTTTCATGAAACCCTTCAGTTTACAAGACTGAAACCCCTAAACTATTGTGAATGGATGAATGGCTAGCAGGATTTGCTAATTGGACGACAGAAGAAGAAGAGCTCCAAGCACAACTAAACGAAGTCCGCATCTCCATCGAAGCTCGAGTGCCAGGCATAACGGTAATCGATTTGCAGTGGGAGAGTCAACCAACACGGCAAACCCAGTGGATATAGATAGGCCAAGTTCCAAGAAGAAGAAGGAGAAGGTCAAAACCATGTCCGCAACCTACAACCAACCCACAACAACAAAATGGAATGAGCTCTACACAATAGAGAATCAACACTATTCTACTTTGAGAATCGGGTAACTCAAGTCACCGAGGTAATTATCACAGTTAGTTTTCAAGTCGCACCTGATGCTGCAGCACAGATAACGGAATCATTGGCGCACACTCTCACTAGAGAAACTAGGGATCTACTGAGTTTGTTTCAAGAAAAAACACCACCCTCTCCCACAAGCTTGGACAGTGACTAAGCACCTCTAAGCTTCACATGAATCAGTACAACCTACCTCAAGACAGATCACACATACCAACAGGTGTACGCTCAATCAAGGTAATACTGGACTTGATGGCTCACTACCAGCACGTCATTGACACCATGCTGGGTGGGGAGCGGTTTTTTGAGGTTCTTGCATTAGATCAACCATTTGTCTTACCTTTGGTACAAGGCAATGTACCGTTTGAAGTTTTAATCTATGTCGTAGTATAAGAGGGTATACACGCCTCCTTGTAAAGAAGAATTTTTTTTTTGCAAGTTAAGCAGTGTGTCTTTCTAGCTCTCTCTCAGTAATCATGGCAAGTGTAGCATTTCCAACATTTAAAGGAAAGAAGGGGGAGGATTTGGTAACAGACTTCCTAGATGACTTTGAAGTAGAATGTGTAGTGAGCAACAAAGATACGGATAAATCCCAGTTTAGAATCTTTAAGAATCTCATGAAGCTAGAAGTTAGATCATGGTACAATGCACTTCCACAAGCAACCAAAGATGACTAGGAACCCTTAAAAACCGTTTTTAAGAGGCGCTTTGGGGGAGGTACCACTTCAAAAAAGTTGTGGGACAAGTTGAGAGACTTGAAGCACGAGGGTCTTTTAGAATATGCCACCTATGAGTCCAAATTTGTGGATTTGTGGGAATGGTGGGTTGAGTCACTGGCAAGGGAGGAAGCTGCACCCAATTTCCTAAAAAAAGATCGGTTCACGCATGGCTTATGGCCGCTTATCAAGGAGAAGGTGAAAGGTAGATTCCTGGCTACGTACGAGTTAGCCGTTGAGATTGCTCGCCTTAAGGACAAGAAGCTATGAATGAAATCCAAAGAAACCGAGTCAATAGAAGCAGGAACATCACGTCGACCAGCAACTACGACAACCACCATTCCACCACCACCACTGGCTCTTGGGGTAAGAGATGACCAACAAGATATGTTGGCCCATATTACTGACCAACTACAGAATTTGTCTGTCCACTTAATAGAGCAAGGGAGGAGTCAAGAAAGAGATCAAGACCCTGGAAGAGCACGATGACAAAACAGGGAGTATCATTGCTACAACTGTGGATAAGACGGTCACGGTATGTACTACTGTCCCAAACCATGACAAAACTATAATAGAGGAGGTAGGAGGAACCAATTGTCACCCCCCTAGAGAAAGAACACCCCCACCCCGAGCACCAGCCCCACCGACACAAATTCTACGTCCACTCCAAACACCACTACAAGCATCCATCCCACCTCTTCCACCAGCCCCACCACCTGATCGCCATGTAAACATCATAAGGCTAGAAGAGAAAGGAAAAGCCGTAGTAGTGGATCCACCAAGAGCAAAGGAGAGGGACAAGGGTAAGGAGAAGGTAACCTTTTTAGAACCACTTGAAGCCATGAATGTGAAAAGAGCTAGGAGGGAGAAAGCTACACAATCAGATGATGAGAGAAGCATGAGAGGAGAGACTAGCAAGAGGCCATCCAGGCCACGATGGAAATTGGGCATCACCGACTTCCAGCTAGAGGAAAGTTCTAAGCCCTATGATCTAACATTGGATGTGGCAGAGCAAGACCGAAGATTACATGGCCACAACTGCTACATCTTGTACCTAAAGTAAGGTGACAATGGTCTAAAATGGTAAGTACAAGATGCTCCAAAACAAAGGTAGCCGGAGAAACTTTGGGATGCAACATGGATGACATCCTTCCAATTGTTGACGTAAACATAAAAGGAAAGAGGGTTGGAAACACCTACATTGATGGAGGTGCACAAATCTTTGTAATGAGCGAAGCTATGATGCTTCGATTAGGGCTCGAGGTTGATAGGCCTTCTCCATGCAAGGCAAAGATGGAAAAAAACGCAAAAGTAAAGTGTGTGGGTGTGGTAAGTGCTGTGAAAATAAAAGCTTTCAACACTGAGGTAGAGGTAGATGTTTTTGTAATGCCTACTAAGGGGGAGGGCTATCCACTAATCTTGGGAAGGCCATGGTTGATGGCCATGAAGGAAAAACAGGACTGGGGTACTGACCTTCTACGCATGACCGGTAAGAAAGGGGAGACAATCTACTACGACATGAGGATTGGCAAGCAGAAGCAAATGAATCTGGAAACATTGGCAAATGAAACCACTAGCGAATCTTCTGGTTCTGAGGAGGAGACCAGGTCCACCGACGAAAGTGACAGTTCCATTGATGTGATGGGTATCATTATGAAGGATCCACCAAGGGTAAGCACAACTAGTGATCCATCACCAAAAGGGCAACCCAATGAAGAGGAGAACAAATCACCTGGCCTAGGAGGAAGTAGGTTGAAGGGTATGTTGTCTACGGAATTAACACTTGAGGAGAAAGATGGTTTTTTGCAAATGTTGATGGGATTTCCTAACCTGTTCATTGACAACTATGAAAGAATCATAGGCATTACAATGGTGGAACATCATATTAAGCTGAAGGAAGGGGTAAAACCAGTTGTGCAAAAGCTACGACGACTGGGGGTCATACAAGAAAAGGCACTCTTGGCCGAGGTAAGGAAACTGCTGGAGGCGGGATTCATCTATCTTGTATAAAACTGGGAATGGGTGTCACCAGTAGTGGTGACACCTAAAAAGAATGGTAAGTGGAGGGTCTGTGTTGACTACAAACCACTAAATGCAGCTACAAAGAGAGACCACTTTCCTCTCCCTTTCTTGGATGAAATTCTGAATGAAGTAGCGGGTTTTGAATGCTATACCGTCTGTGATGGCTATTCTGGATACTTTCAAATACGCATAGCCTTGGAAGATGAGCTAAAAACCACTTTTATCACGCCATGGGGTTGTTTTGCATACAGGGTTATGCCATTTGGTCTCACAAATGCACCTGCCACATTCCAAAGATATGTCACATATGTTTTTCAACCGTTCTTTGGAACATCCATAAGAGTGTTCATTGATGATTTTTGTATATATAGCTCCCGTATTTCACATTTAGAAAAGGTAACTGAAGGTTTGGCCAGGTTGCAGAGCCTAGGTGGACAATTAAATGTGGATAAATGCCACATTGGGGAGAGTAAAGTCATTCTACTAGGCCATGAAATTTCAACAAAAGGTATCAACGCCGACCCAAGTAAGGTATCTGCACTCATAGCCCTACCTTCACCAACGACCGCACCTCAACTGGTCTCTTTTCTACAGAAGGTGAGGTACTTAAGTAGATTCATACATCTACTATCACAACTTGTTCTACCACTACAACAACTCACTCAAAGATCAACTTTCACTTGGGGCGAGGAAAGCGAACATCACTACAACATGGTAAAGGAGGTCTTAGCCACTCTGCCAACGATCTCACCACCTAAGTGGGATGAAAAATTCTATGTCACCTCAAGTGTTGGTGATGACTCATTGGGGGCTGTGCTACTCTAGAAGGATACGACAACATCTTTCATGAGGCCAATCTACTTCTCTAGTCGAATGATGACAGCAGGAGAGAAAGGTTTCACCCATGTGGAACACTTAGTCCTAGCTCTTAGATTTGCAACTACAAAATTTAGGTCATATTTTCTGCCTAAGAAATTTGTGATTCTAACCACGGATGAAATATTTCCCTATGTTGTACAACACATGGATGTGTCTGCTAGGATTACTAAATGGCTAGTTCGTCTGCAAGAGTTTGACTACACGGTACAGATAGAAAGCACGACAAGGGCAAGTTTGGGGGGACTCATGACCTACCAAGTATTTGAAGGGAAGGAGAAGAAATCTAAGGAAGGAGAAGTCCGATTACCTCCAGTACCACCCATGGTAGAAGGAGCATACTCTCTCTACTTTGATGGAGCCTACAAGCGAGCGTCTGACAAAGCAGCTGCAGGCATAGTGGTCTTTGATGACAAAGGGACAAAGGTATTTCCGTTGGGCCAATTGTTAGATTCACATTCTAACAATGAAGCTGAGTATGCAGCACTAACCAAGGGTCTACAATGGTGCGTCTCGCAAGGTGTACAACGTCTTAATGTATTTGGGGATGCTCTACTTCTGGTAAGGCAAGTAAATGGAGCATGGACATGCAAGAATCCTAGTTTAAGGACTCACTTAAGTGGTGTAAAAACCTTGTTGGGTAAGTTTGAAGAAGTTCAAATACACCATATCCCAAGGGCTCAAAACCAAGAAGCAGATGCCCTAGCAAGTGAAAGACTACAGGAAGTGGTGGTTGGAGCAATAAAGCTAAAGCTCCCTCTATTTCAAGGCAGTGATGCCTTGCCTGACATCATGCATTTTTTGGAAACAGGAGAATGCCCATCAGATTTAACAAAGGGACAAAAGCAATGGCTGACGCGGAAGGCCACAAGGTATCGACTCATCAATGACGGTTTGTATTGTAAGGGTAAGGACCAAATACTCAGGAAGGTCCCTCTCTCTCATGAAATCACGGGAGTAATTTCTAGCTATCACGATGGGGTTTGTGGTGGTCACTTTGCCCTAGACATAACAAGTAGGAAAGTCTTGCAGGCGGGCTTCATATGGCCTAGCCTCAACCGTGATGTACACCACTGGTGCAAAACGTGTAAGTTGTGTCAAAAGGCTGGCAGTAGGTCACTTATGCCTGAACCACAGACACCTATTTTCTCATATGGCCCATTTGAAAAATGGGGTATCGATGCCATTGGGCCATTACCTAGGGCCAACTCAGGAAAATTCTACATTATCATGGGGGTCGACTACATGACTAGATGGGCAGAGGCTACAGCCACCACTAGAATCACAGCGTTAGAGGTAGCTAAATTTATCTACAATCACATATGCTGTAGGTTTGGCACACCTTTAGAGATCATCTCTAATAGAGGGCCAGGTTTCAGAGCAGACTTGGTAGGAGAATTAATGAAAAAACTGGGCATTACAAGGAGGCACTCTTCACCATATTACCCTCAATGTAATGGCCTAGTTGAAAAGGTAAATGGAATGGTTTCTAAAATTATTACCAAGCAGGTAAACAATCATCCTGGAGACTGGGATAAGTACCTACTACCAGCTTTATGGGCCTACAGAACTTCATTCCGTACATCCTTGGGATTCACACCGTATCATCTAGTATTTGGTAAGGAAGCAATCTTGCCCATTGAAGTGCAACTACAAAGTCTCAGAGTAATGGCAAGCCAACTTCAATAGCCCAACATGCATTTGAGAGATCACATCATCAACTTGGAAAGACTGCAGCTGGACGGAGAAGAAGCAATAAATTATTATGCGGCACAAGCAGAGCATAGACGACTTAGCTTTAACCAGCATCTCCGGAAAAAAGAATTGAAGAAAGGAATGTTGGTGCTCCGCTACCACAATCGCTTTGACACGCGCAAGGATAATAAACTCTTGCTCCGATGGGAAGGCTCTTTCATCATCAGGAAAAAGTATGCCAATGGAAGCTACCAGCTTATGGAGTCTGATGGAAAACTTCATAAAAACAGGGTAAATGGTGGCGACTTAAACCTTATTTTCTTCGATTTGACCAGGCTCCACCTATTGACATTCCAGATGAGGACACACCATCAACCGCCACCTCCGACGATAATGATCAAACAGATGAGCTAGAGACATGAATGCCTCTTGCCAAAAGGGGAGGGCTTATGATGGGGTCTTTTCACAAGCCAAGCTCCCATACACCTCTTCTCTCGTCCCCACCCCATGAAAACCCCCTCTTAGGGAGGGAGTGATAAAAGGCATTGGAAAAAGTAAGAAAAAAATAAAGTATGATTATGTAAATATATGAGAAAGGTAAAATACGCCACCTCATGCCTACGGGGCAGCCCATCCCCACCTTGCCTCCTTTTACTTCACTGTTGCCCCGCCGTGTGTTCCTTTTCCTCTCCTCCACTCAAAAGGTCAACCCCCTTTCTCTTCCCCTTGTCCTTTCTCCTTTCTCTCTTCCCCCAAGCTACCCCACCTCTCACCAATAATGCATTCTAACTCACCAATAATGCATCCTAACTCACATGCAGCTTATCCTATCTTCCAAAATAGTATACCCCACCCCCCCTTTCTCTCTCCTATCATATCCCATGACCCAAATACCACCCTCTCTCTCTAAAGGGTGCCATGTCTCTTGTCTTGTAGCTAAATAACCTCCCCCACACTCACACACACTCAGTTTCACTGAAAAAGGTGCCCACAGACCCATCCCCACCCGGTGGTTACCTGATTTTTCTTGTGTGCACACACATTTGCACACAGATTCACCTCTGAACACACTCCCCTCTCTCCCCTCTTGTAATTAATTTATTCTCCATGTCACCTCTCACTTTTTTCATCAACCCATCTCTCTCTCTTAGTCTTTCTCTCATGAGACTGCTGTTCTGGCACATATACACACAGCTAGACAAGTGGGGCCCACAGTCACATGGCCTATGTAGATAATGATTTCTTAATTTCTAAATTCTAGAATTTCTTCCCCATCCTCCCCTATATAAATAGGGGTCACCATCACACTTCACACACACACAACATCACCAAAGAGTACACTATGCACTGTGTGTGCGTAGTGCACACACACACACCCACACCATCACCATCACCGCAATCACCATGCTCATCTTGAGCATGACCTCTACACCCTTGGGCTATGGAAGATGAAGGGCAGATAAATGAAGGATGATGGCCATAACCCTTGTGCGAGTCTTCGCCATCAACTCCCACGTATCCGCCATGTGCTCTACCACTCTCTCCCTTCTCATTCCCCTACCTTATGCTCCCCATTTCATCGCCTTATTCTCTAAATAAAGCTTGAGGTTTTGTGAGTATGTTTTCCTGCAATGTTTTGCCCATGTGAGGTGTGCGGAATTGCCACCTAGTCTTGTGTTTGGAGTGAGCTTTTGTATGTGTGAAGGGTGTGCGGATTCGCCATACTTCTATGGTGCCTAAGTACTAAGCCACTATACCCCCTCCCTCACTCTCTCTCTCTCTCTCTCTCTCTCTCTCTCTCTCTCTCTCTCACTTGATCTCATTTCCCTTCCTCTTCATCATTACTCCCAAGCATCCATCTCTCTTGGATGAAAAATTTGTTATGGTGGTGGGTTGTTTGCATCCTAGCCGCTGAAGCTAGGTGGTGCCCCCTGTTTGCTTTACCATGATAGGCTCGAGGCGCACCATTCGGTCCCTGGTGTTTTAGAGGCCGTCAGGGGTTCGGGGTTCGCTTTGCTCCCTTCACCGTGTTTCTTCTCATTTATACCTAAAGTGTGACCTCTATTGTAAGTATAGACTAACTAGAATGTTAAAAATTGCGTCTTAGCTTGTCTAGTAGTATTACTTGTACTGGGAATATGTCAGAGGTTACCCTCTATTACAATGAGAGATGATATGGTCCTAGGGCTTCCATGGTGCATATATAGGTGCCCTTCAATAGACTAGATGCTCTTTGAGAGCTTATACATTGACACCTAGGCCGGCTCTCTGGCCCTAGGAACTCAGTTTTCCCTCTCTTTTCATGAGAGATGATATGGCCCTAAAGCCATAGGTTCTCCATGCATAAGCTCAAGGACCTTTGATTTCCCTTTATTCCAACTAAAGATCCTATGGGCCTAGGACCATAGGTTGTTTCCCTTATTCTAATTAGAAATCTTGTGTCCCTAGAGTCATAGGGCTTCCATGGTGCCCATGTAGGTTCCCTTGAATGTATTAAATCTCTCTGCAAGCTTTTACATTGACTCGGAGACCACCCAATGGTCTTGGGGCCATATCTTTGAATCCTTCAATGTAGGTACCCTTGAATGACATAATTGCTCTTTGATATTTTCTTTAAAAGATCTTGCATTGACAAATAAGGGCACCCTCTAGTACTATGGACATAGATTGCACCCTATTTTGATGAAAGATCCTATGGCCCTAGTGCCATATGGTGCCAATGTATAAGCTCAAGGGCCATCCTACATTTCCCTTTGTTCCATTTAAAGATTCTATAGACCTAGGGTCATAGTGCTACCATGATGCATAAATAGGTTCCCTTGATTGGCCTCAATGCTCTCTCAGACATTTTACATTTCTAACTAGGCCACCCCATGGTCCTAGCACTAGACTAGTAAGAGGAGACTTTTATGTCCTTGGACACTTCCTGTTAAGTGATCATTTTTCTTGAATTATTTGAAGAGTATGAAAATGAATTTCTAGGTGCTATATATTGACAAAGTTGCCTTATGAGCTAGAAAAAACTTGATTTTTTTTTGTAATATCGATCTCACCATTAACCTTACTCTTGCACAACATTCTTTAACCTAAACTATGTGAAAAACCTAGTCTTTTTTTTTTTTCTAACTGTACCACTTTAAACTTCATGTTTCTAAGGTTTAGATTTCTAAAAGATAATCCTTTGTAGCTCTCAACACGTTTTGACACTTCTACGGAGATAGATCTAAGTGTTAAAATTAAAAGTTATGACCATATTACAAGAATTGTCGACTCCTATTTTTTGGCCAAAATTAGCATTTCTATGATTTTTTTGTTGGCTTTCTTGATATCTTGATTTTGTAAGTCTCATGTATAGCATAAATCTAGTTTCAAAGTCCCAAAGGGAACTGCGAAAACATGTAGATAGTATTTGTATTGAGCGTGCCTATAGAAACTTTGATGATAGGCCCGCAGAATGGCAAAAATGTAACTTTTTTGTACCTATTTTTTTCCCCAAAGAGAAGTACTGAGGCAAAAGTAACCATATTTTTTAATCCCATACCTTTGAAGTTAATGGAAAATTTTATCGCATGCCGTACAAAAACCCCACTCTTATTTATATGCAATCAGCCGTAAGAAATGGTTGTTTTGGAAAAAATGCACTAGTCAATCAACTTTGGAGGCTTGTTTGTGACCAAGACATGAGAAATTTTACAAATTTCTCATTTTTCCCATATTTAGTAGTCTTTAAGTATAAGGTCAGGAAAGTATTTTTCAAAATGAGTGGAACTACTATGGTTTTGGAATTTTTTTCCAAAACCCTAAAAGGACACTTTTAGGTCCTCTTAGATTACCAAACTAATTCTAGGGTCATAGTTTTCCCTCTCATCTAATGAGAGACCCTAGGTCCATAGAGTCCCAATGTATAATCTCAAGGGACATATGTTGCCCTCTTTTCCAATTAGAGATCCTATCGGCATAGCACTTCCATGGTGCAAATGTAGGTGTCTTTAAATGGCCTAAATTCCCTTAGGGGGCTTTTACATTGAAATCTAGGTGACCCTCACGTCCTAGGGACATAGTTTTACCTCTATTATAATGAGAGATCCTATGGTCCTAGAGCCATTACAAGTGCCAATGTAAAATCCCAAGGGCCATAGATTTCCCACTATTCCAATTAGAGATCATATGGCCCTAGGGATGTCATGGCGCATAAGTAGGTGCCCTTGAATGGCCTAAATGCTTTTTGAGAACTTTTAGATTGACACTTAGGACACCCTATGGTCCTAAGCCCATACGTTTTCCTCTATTCTAATGAGAGATCCTATGTCCCTAGGGAAATAGTGTACCAATGTAGAAGCTCAAGGGCCATTGGTACCCTTTATTCCAATTAGAGATTGTATGGCCCTATGGCCATATGGCTACCATGGTGCTTATGTAGGTGCCTTGAATGGCATGATCTTTGTGAGCTTTTACATTGACACACAGGCCTTATGGCCTTAGGGCCATAGGAAAATAGGGTTCGAATGTAGAAGCTTTTGGGCCATAGGTTGCCCACTATTCCAATAAGAGATCATATGGACCTAGGAAAAAATGGCTGCCATGGTGCATATGTAGGTGCCCTTGAATGGTCTAAATGATCTTTGGGAGCTTTTACATTCACCTAGGTGACCATATGGTCCTAGGTCCATAGGTTTCTCTCTATTCTAGTGAGAGATCGCATGGTCCTAGTGCTGTTCGGTGCAAATGTAGAAGCTCATGGGCCATAGGTGGCCCTTTATTCCAGTTAAAGATCCTATGGCCATAGGGTTCCCAATATTCCAATGAGAGATCCTATGGCCCTAGAGCCAGAGGGATTCCATGGTGCATATATAGGTTCCCTTGAATGGAATCTCTTTGGGAGCTTTTACATTGGCACCTAGGTGACCCCAAGGTCCTACGGCAATGATTTTCCCTCTATTCTAATGAGAGATCCTATGGCCCTAGGGACACAGGGTGGGAATGTAGAATCTCAAGGGAAATAGCTTTCCTAGTATGCAAAGCAGAGATCCTATGGTCCTAGGGCCCTAGGGCTACCATGGTGTCCATGTAGGTGCTCTTGAATTTCTTAAATTCTTGTTGACACAAAGGCCACACTCTGGCTCTAAGGTCATAGGTTTCCCTCTATTCCAATTAGAGATCGTATGGACCTAGTAGGGTTTCCATGGTACATATGTAGGTTCCCTAGAATGGCCTTAAATTTATTTGAAATCTTTTACATTGACAGCTAGAACACCCTCTGGGCATAGGGCCAAAGGTTGCCTTTCCATTTTAATGAGAGTGTCTATGGCCTTAGAGGTATAGGTTGCCAATGTATAAGCTCAAGGTCCATAAGTTTCCCTTCATTCAAAATAGAGATCCTTTGGCCATAGGGGCATAGTTTTTCCTCTACTTTGATTTGATATCATATGGCCTTGGGGCCATAGGGTTTCAATGTATACGCTTTAGTGCCACAGTTTCCCTCTAATCATACATGAGATCTTATGGCCATAGGGCCATAGGGTGTAGGTTTCCAATGTAAAAGCCACCTAGAATCCCCAAGTTCCCCTCCTTTTTGACTCGGTCTTTAAAAACCTACAAAATTTTGAGAATTTTGGAGAACTTCAAAACTTAAATCTTATTTTCTTAAACCCCCCCTAATCTATTTTATAGTCAAAAGAACATTTTTTTATCTCCAAAAGTCAAAACATGCACCAAAAAACCTTAAAATTTGTAATTTTAAAAACTTTTGAAACATCAATTTTTATTATCCAAAGCCCCCCCAAAACTATCCCTCAGTTAAAAAGTGATTTTCTCTCTCTAGAACCCCTTTTCCAACCCCTCCTTGGTTGCAACCATCACACTCACCCTCTACTCCAACAATCTCTCTCTCTCTACACCATCTCCATTGTTGCAGCAAGGAAGCTCCTGTCTCCTTCCCTCCAACTCCAATTACCACACCAACAAAGGTTGGTCCACCTTCTCCTATCTCCATTGCCACCACAATCCTCCCCCCGTCTTCCACTACCACCTCCCATTGGCATACCAAGAAAACTCATTCACTTTTTCCAGCCTACATTGTAGCAACAAGCAAGGTCCTCCTTCTCCTCCTAATTTTCTATGTTCACACATGGCCAGCTCTATCCCACAAAGGTGGCCAAAGGATGAGATCACAACACTTTTATGGGACAACACAAGTGGTATAGATGGGAGTGGGTGCAACAAGAGCACCAAAGGTGCTTGGGTATACATGCATCCATTTGTTATTGGCCCTCACCATGTGCCAAAACATGCAAACTTGGATCATCAGTGGAAAGGAAAGCTCGTTGTCTTCAAGAATCACAAAGACAAGGGGATTGTAGCCATTATGAAACATGTTTTCTCAATGTCAAGCATCCAATTGCAACAACCAACTCGACTTCAAACACATTGTAAGTACATGTTTTGAGAATACAAGATTGGGTGTGAAATCACAGTGGAATGATCTTACGGATCCATAATTATGATTTACCATGATTTTACAGTCATATTTCCATCTACACTGGTGGAGAAGCAGCCACTACATATCCTCTCTGGCACATCCAATGCTATACGTGCGGATATTGGAGCAACAATTTGCACACATCGTTGCCTAACCAAACTGGCACAAAGAACAATTTTCTATTCTCACTCCTATAATAATTTTAATTTTTTTGAAGCCATTAAGAATACCTTTTTATTATTAAAAGTAAAGGTACTCCTAAGAATACCTTTTAATATCAATAATAAAAAGGTATTCCTAATTATGAATACCTGTTTGGCTAAAAGCAAGGGATGGTGGTACAAAATTGGTTGTCCTTGACAGTACCTTTTGATGGTACTTTGACAAATCTTTGCAATGCAATTTATCCAAGTCATAAAAGAAATTAGTTATCATATTATATATCATTGGATACATATTTAAAAGAGGAACATCAAAATAGAATGTCGAACAAGTTTTGACACAAATTACAAAAATTTTACCAGTCCCCACTTTTTCAGTGGTACCAATAAGGTGGAAAAAAAAAGGTCCTTTTTTTGTACCACCATCCCTTGCTTTCAGCCTTTTATAAAAGGCTTCAAAATAGTTAAAAGATATTTCTAATTCAGAGATTCACTGAACAACAACAATAACAATGCGCTAGTCTATAGCACGTAGCAACGGCAATGACGAAGCACCTAGATTGGCAACAATATTAGTTGGAAAGGACGAATACAACTTTGCATGTGCGTCAGAGAGAGAGAGAGAGAGAGAGAGAGAGAGAGAGAGAGAGAGAGAGAGAGAGACAGAGAGAGAGAGAGAGAGAGAGAGAGAGAGAGAGAGAGCAATGACACTTTAAAGAGAAGAAAACGCTAAAGGGAAAATAAAGGAGAAGAGAAACAACTCTCTATATGGACAAAAAAGGTCTTTTGACTTTCCACCCTTATACGTCTTTTGATTTTCCACCTTCATCTGTCTGTTTTTCCTAAACTCACCCTTCACTTATGCACTTGATATGTTTTGAAATAATTTTTATTTTTTTGAGACCTAATATTGTGCCTAGTTCTACACAATGGTATGGAAAGCTAATTGAATCCATCAAAGTATCTTCCTTATTAAGTATGAAGTGTCAACAACCAGAACTATGGTTTATAGAATCTTTTCAACAAAAGGTGACAATAGATGTGCACAAATCCTTAATAAAATATTCTAAAAAAGCCTCTAGGTATGTGGGCTTGAGTTGGTGTTTTCTTATTCACTTTTTCGTGCATATCTGCAAAGAGTTTGGATTTGTGGAGACTACCATAATGCTTGTAACGTAAAGATGTGCATTATGAGGATTTATGGAGGCTTTTAGAAGAGGACTGGGGTTTTTGCGGAGGGTATGCACAATGGGGATAGGTACCATTGAAGGGCTGGAGTATCAGGTATTGGGATGTGCTATTTAAAATCCTGCACCTCCTTGTGCAACTAATTTTACTATGACCATTGGATGTGCAATCTTGGAGTGTGGAGTCCCTTGCAAAGTGTAGAGGTGCTATTGCAAGCTTTGACATTGCAGTGAGGCTTTTCAATGATGCTTTGGAGGTTGTACAAGTGAACAAGCATTTGACTCTCAATAATGTGCAAGAACATTTGGCTATTATGGGTATGAGGACCTTCAACAAGTGCAATTTTGTTTGCAAGGTCACAAGGCGAGAATCCTTCCACCAAATTTTCACTCCATCAAAGTTTGATGATCACTGCCTACTAATTGTTAACAATGTTTGTAGGATGAAAAGAAAATGGAAGACAAAATGAAGGTCCGGGAGGATTGGACTATGGTATCATTGTTATCGCTTCGTAACTCTTGCATTTTTGGAAACAATCCCCTTTGTAATCAACTTACTTTGCTTTGGTAAATTTAAGACTTTGAGTATAAATTTTCATTCTAAAAACGCCGTCTTGTGTACAACTAGTTTTAGAACCAAGTGTAGTTATTATTGAAATCTACCCATCACATTGAGATGAAAGTTTATTTTTGGTAAAAGTAACTTTTTCTAAATTGTTTTTGTTTTGGCAAAAGTGCCTTCTATAAAAAAATGCACCATTATAAAAGAGGGGCTGCATAACTCATTCTAACATTTGACTTTCAAGCACTCAAGGAGCACAAATTGGGGGTGGAGTACCTTTGTTGGTTGACAGAATCCATATTCTTTGTAAGCCAGGAATGTGATTTAGAGGAGCTCCACCTTCCACACCTTGAAGTTGAGTCCTTCATCAAGGACGCCAAGGAGTAGCAAGGTGTCTCATGAGCCCTCTAGCATAATGCGAGGCACATTGGCTCAAGTATCCTAGGGGGCTCAAGGAGGTGGTTGAAAAATGCATCGTTCTAGGTGGCATTAGGGACACACTAGAGGATGCACCACTAATGAATGAGGCTATTCCAGAAGTAGAAGTCAACCGCTTTTTCTCAGTGATAGTGGATGGGGAGGAATATGTCTTTTTGCAAGATTTCAAGAAATCATTTGGTATGTGCATTGATGAGTGCATAAGCTTACTATGCACCAGTGCCCAATTTCCCTTAGATAGTGCACCAGATGCCATTGAAAGCAAGCTCTTGCCACTTGGTGACTCTATTACTAACACTATTCCAGTTTTGTGGGCAAAGGTCCTAGAAAGAGAGAAATTGCACATGTCAAAGGAAGATTTTTAGGCCAGTGCAGGCCAAGGTTGTGGCGGCTAGGATACCTACTCCACTTTTGAGCCCCCTCTTTGATGAGCCAAAGCTCGTGGATGCGATGAAAATTGGATGGAAAGGGTAATAGGGAGGAGGAGGACAAGGAGCAAGAGGTAAACTCTACCCTAATTTACAAATTGTTTTTAATAACCTTAATTGTCTTTTTATTCTGCTTGATTGGTTTATGATAGGACCTCCTTAAGGTTGATGACACAGACGTCCACAAGACGATGGACTTTGGACCTCAGTCTTCCCTTGCACATTACATAGGAACACTCCCCCTGGTGATGCTGCTATTGTACACAATGAATTTTCTCCTCTAGGCCAGTTCATGACATGGTTGTTGAAATCTCTTAGCAAGGTTTTGTGTTTATGCACCATGCCCAAATTGCGCATTATTGTGTTCCTAGTGCGTAGAACCCTTGTATGCACAACATTTGGCACTCGCTTCAGTGGCAAAGTGCTTGCCCATATATGGATACATGCTGCCATTGGCTCAACTAACCCTCAGGCAATAGTGCACTCCCTCTTGGCTATGGAGTTTCCTTGCACACAACAAAGGTGTCATAAAATGAAAGAAAATCATGGGCTCCTCATATTTATGATGTAAATTTCTAGCTTTTAAAAAGTATTAAAATAAAGGGAATTTTCTCTCTATCTTGTACATTCTTTTCAATGTAGTCATTTTGTCTTGTGGATTATTGTCCTTAGTGTTGTGATTTAATAATTCGTGTCCTTTTTTCTTTAAGAAACAACTCAAAATAAGTGGGGCCGCTTTCAGGGGAGTGGGGAGGGGTTGTTGGAGTTTAAATGATTCTTGGAAAGTTGAATTGATGATGCACTTGTGCTTTTCTAGTCTCAAGAGCTGAAAACCAAACCAAAAATGGCCAAAAGGGGGCTCGCCACAAGGGCACACATATGGGCCAAATAGGGACCACCACAAGGCAGCACAGACAGGTGAGACAAGGGTTCGTGTGTAGCCGATATATGGACCCTTGTGGCAAGCCCCCTTTTGGCCCTTCTTGGCCTTGTCTAAAGCTCTAGACACTAGAAAACCACAGGTGCAACTTCAATTCAGCTCTCCAAGCCCTGACTAGGTCCATTGTGCTGAAGTTTACATTGTGTTGCTACATAAATACTTGATTTCATAGAATACCTGACCATCTTTTGTGTCTTGGAGTGTAGACAAGGTCAAAAAAGCCCAAAAGGCATCAGCATTAGGAAGAGGATGGAGTGTACAAGGGCCTCTTTATTTTCCATGAGCTTATGGAGGCGATTAACATTTTAAGACCATATTAGGTAAAGTGGGAAAATCCCAATTCCCAGGTTGGACAACTTTCAATATATCATGTATAAAATATAGAGATTTTGTCAAAAATTTGAGTTTTCTTTAGGTCTCATTCCACTTTATGCACATACAATACACAATGAAAAAAACTAAAATATCATGGTTTCAATCAATTGGATTATTAGGAGAGGAGTATATTGCATCCATTATCGTTGTCTATGTTCTACTGTCCTACCTACAACTTATCTCAACATGGAGAGCTTGGTTTCTAGGTCCACCACTTGTCCAAGTTAATGTAAACGTGACTCAAGGTTCACAACTTGTGAAAGCAAGGATCCATTGAGGAATACAATCCACTTGGCTATTTTTCCTTAATTTATTGCATGTGACATTTAAGCAAGGTCCACTTCTAATCTATAACTTCTTAATTTGAGGCATGGGGCATACATAAAATATGTAGCATATGCTCTATTGCCTCATAGGAAGGTTGGTTTCAAGGTGCACTTATCCATGCTAGCCTATCTTGGAGAAATGATGGAGCTTGCTTCTCTCCTTGTTTCAATGGAGACTAGCTTGGACAAGTGGTGGACCTTTGCTTCTCTCTATGTTTCAATAGAGTTAGCTTGGACAAGTGGTGATCTTGGAACAAAACCCCCATGTAAAACATATCATGGGTATTCCGAGTGATTAGAAAGATTACCATTTAAGATATAACCTTATAGGTTGGACAACTAGATCTTGGCTTGGAGAAATGGTGGACCTTTGATTCTCTCCATGTTTCAATGGAGTCTATCTTGGAGAAATGGTGGAGCTTGCTTCTGTCCATGTTTCAATGGAGCTTAGCTTGAATAGTTGGTGGACCTTTGCTTCTCTCTATGTTTCAATAGAGTTAGCTTAGACACGTGGTGGATCTTCAAAATAAACCAACTACTATCAATGTTGCCTAGCTTGGACAAGTGGTGGAGTGTTTCTCTACTCCATGTTTCAATGGATCTTAGCTTGGACAAGTGTTGGACCTTAAAACAAAAACCCCATGTACAACATAGAATGGATTTTCTAGATTTCAATGGAGTCTAGATTTAACAAATGGTGGAGCTTGTCTTCATCCATGTTTCAATGAAACTAGCTTGGACAAGTGGTGGACCTTGTAACAAACCCTCCCATGTACAACATATCATTGGTTTTCTAAGTGATGGGAAGGAATACCATTCAAGATATAAACTTATAGCTTGGATAAGTAGTTGACTTTAAAACCAAATTCATCATAATACAATGAAATACAGGTCAGCCAATTCCTAAATCTTGAGACCAAACCTCCCATGCTATTAGAGATAATATATTGGATAAGTGGTGGACCTTCTATTATTTTCCCATGCCTAGTTTAGACAACCGGTACACTTCGCAGCTATAAAGGTTGGACGAGTTGTGGAGCCTTGTTTCTATCCATGTTTTAATGGATCCTAGCTTGGACAAGTGGTGGACCTTGGAAAAAAGCTTCCATGTACAACATATATGAGGTTTTCCATGTTTTAATGGAACCTATCTTGGACAAATGGTGAAGCTTTCTTCTCTCCATGTTGATTTTGGAACTACCTTAGACAAGTGGTGGAGCTTTTCTTTTCTACTCTTCATAATACAATGAAGTATATGTTGGTTACATGGTGAATCTTAAGGCCAAACCTCCCATTTTACTAGAGATGATAGGTTGGACAAGTGGATCAACCTTCTATCATTTCTCCATGACTATATTGGACAATTAGTAGACATAACATCTCTCTATGTTGTCTAGAGATGAGCTTGGACAAGTGATGGACCCTGCTTCTCTCTTCCCTTGGTTTACTAGTTTGAAGACTCAGTATATATACTTTCTTAGATCTAGCTTGAACAAGTGGTGGACCTTGCATCCACAATCTTAATTCAGTACAAAAAAGTATATGAAAAAATAACATAGGAATCTTGGTTTGAAGGTCAAGCAATTAGGTTCCAAATGCACATAATAATATATTTTCACCCATATTAAAAGAAAGTTAAATATGTTATTACCAAATTGACAAAGGTAACGTCCAAGAATTATATCTTTCCATCTTGTCAGATCTAAATCTTCATCAAGGCGACATGCATGTATACATCAACTTTCAAGCCATTCAAGAATACATGCACTTAGATTCCATAGTTTTGTTTTCAAAGTCTTTTAGGTTCTAAAACTCTTTCACATAAAGTATGTAATGACAAAATTCTTGAAGCAAACATTTGTGCCCAAGAAAAAGATCCCTCTCACATATTTAAAGTCCATGAATTCTCTGATCCACACTTACAAGTTTTATTTTGACATCAAACATCAATTCTTTCATAGTTCCAAATAAATGCAACCTCGATATGAATTGACAAAAAATGAATTTCTTTTACTATATGACCCAACATAGGCCCCAATCAAATAAAAAATGAGTCCCCAAAATTTGGGTGCACTCTAGCAATACATCAGAGTCCCCTTACAATAGGATGCACTCCAATAGTACATTGAAGTCCCCTTAGAGTAGGGTGCACTCCATTCAAGTGTTCATAAAATTGACACACCTTTTAAAAAAAAAAAAAGACTATATCAAATTATACAAATGTTGAAAGATACACACTAGAATAAAAAAAGCATCTTATAGCCATATTTATTCAATGCTTTCGTGTTGACAAGTACACACCAAGGACATAATTTGTCTCAGAATCACTATACTGATTTACAATTGTGTTGTATGTATAGACTCTCTTATCTCTTGCATACAACCATCCTACCAACCATGGAATTATGGTTCTCTGCAAGAAGTTTTGAAGTTGCTCGGAAGTTTGCCTCCACATCTTTGGAAATATAAGATATGTCCCTGGCATGTTCCACATCACCCTATATGGAGTGTCATCAAAAATTAAGGTATTGTTTGCATCCAAATCCTCAAATATCTTCCAAATATCACTCAGATTTTTGTGATAAACCCTTGTAAATCCTAACATGATATTTGGATTTTGGCAATTTTTGTTACTCATAAACACCTTGAACTTGGTATACTGCTCAGGAAAACACTTTTGTGTGATGCGTTGCACCCTTGTTAAGTTATAGCAACTCCATATCCATAGCTCAAAGTATTCAGCACAAAAATCCAAAAAACTTTGTGCGTCTGGTCGCACCACATGATAAACTTCATCTTTGTCCTCCACAAGTCGCATGTGTTGAGCCCAAGATGGCATAGAATCTCCATGTTTCATTTCAACTGTCTTGAGAAGTAACCCCTCTAGATCCAAGATAAGTACTCTTTTGATGTCCTTGAAAGCAAGTGGTAGGTGATAAGGAGGTGATTCATTCCTTGGACAAGGTCTTGGAGGAGGTTGGATGGGTAATTCAATAGTTTTCTTCAATTTATGCCAGCATATAGCCAATCCATTTTTCTGTAATGGTTCTGAAATTAAAGAACAAGAACACTTAATGCAAACACAACAATAGACATGATTTTACATTGTCTACCCTAAGGTTTTATTAGATACCAAAATCCATCTATGATCTACTCATTAATAGAAAGAAAGTCAAATTAAAATCCTGACTCTTTTTTATGCTACACTCTCTCTTAGTCTCAATACCATGGAGTTCAACTAGACTTAAGTCAACTAATAACTACTACTTGTTGTTAAAGGTATGCTTGAAGTGTATAAGGCTTAACCAATGCTCTAGTGTAGAATGGGTATTTAGGTCTCAAGGTCTACCACTTATCCAAGCAAAGATCCATTTAGATATGGAAACCCTTTTTCTTAATATAATGATATAGAGTGGACAAGTGGTGAATCCTGAGACCAAGCCACTCATGCTACTAGGGATAATAGGTTGGACAAGTGGTGGACCTTGAATGTAAACCCCCCATGTACAAAGTATCAGGGGTTTTGGGTATTTCAATGGACTCTAGCATCTTGGAAACATGGTGGAGCTTACTTCTCTCCATGTTTCAATGGAGTCTATCTTGGATAAATGGTGGAGCATCATTCTCTCCATGTTTCAATGGAGCCTACCTTGGACAAGTGGTGCACGTTTGTTTCTCTCTATGTTTGAACAGATTTAGCTTGGACAAGTGGTGGACCTTGGAACAAAATCCCCATGTAAAACATATCATGGACATTACAAGTGGTGAGAAAAAATACCATTCAATATATAACCTTATAGGTTGGAAAAGTGGTGGACCTTAACACCCAATTATTATTAATATAATGACATAGAGTGGACAAGTGGTGAATCTTGCGACCAAACCTACTAGGAAAAGTACGTTGGACAAAGTGGTGACCTTGAATGCAACCCCCCATGTACAAAATATTACTCATGCTACTAGGAATAATTTGGTATTAAGGTCCATGTTTCAATGGAGCCTAGCTTGGAAAAGTGGTGGACCTTTGTTTCTCTCTATGTTTCAATAGAATTTGCTTGGACAAGTGGTGAACCTTGGAACAAAAACCCATGTAAAGCATGTCATGGGCATTACAAGTGGTGAGAAAAAATACCATTCAAGGTATAACCTTATAGGCTGGACAAGTGGTGGACCTTAGCACCCAATTCCTCTTATTATAATGACATATAGTGGAAAAGTGGTGAATTGTGAGACCAAACCTACTAGGGATAATAGGTGGAGAAATGGTTGACCTTGAATGTAAATCACCCATGTACAAAATATCATGGGTTTTGCGTATTTCAATGGAGCCTAGCATCTTGGAGACATGGTGGAACTTACTTCTCTCCATGTTTTAATGGAGCCTATCTAGGAGAAATGGTGGAGGTTCCTTCTCTCCATGTTTCAATGGAGCCTAGCTTGGACAAGTCGTGGACCTTTGTTTCTCTCTATGTTTGAATATGGTTAGCTTGGACAAGTGGTGGATCTTGGAATGAAACTCCCATGTAAAACATATCATGGGCATTTCAAGTGGCGAGAAAGGATACCATTTAAGATATAACCTTATAGTTTGGACAAGTGGTGGACCTTAACACAATATAATGACATAGAGTGTACAAGTGGTGAATCTTGAAACCAAACCACTCATGCTACTAGGGATAATAGGTTAAACAAGTGGTGGGCCTTGAAATAAAACCCCTAGAGTGTTTCAATGGAGCCTAGCTTGGAAACATGGTAAAGCTTGCTTCTCTCCATGTTTCAATGCAGCCTATCTTGGATAAATGGTGCAGCATCATTCTCTCCATGTTTCAATGGAGCCTAGCTTGGACAAGTGGTGGACCTTTGTTTCTCTCTATGTTTGAATAGAGTTATCTTGGAAAAGTGGTGGACCTTGGAACAAAAACCCCATGTAAAACATATCATGGGCATTACAAGTGGTGAGAAAAAATACCATTCAATATATAACCTTATAGGTTGGACAAGTGGTGGACCTTAACACCAATTATTCTTAATATAATGACATAGAGTGGATAAGTGGTGAAATTGGGACCAAACCTACTAGGGAAATAGGTTGGACAAGTGGTGGACCTTGAATGTAAACGCCCCATGTACAAAATATCACTCATGCTACTAGAAATAATTTGGTATTAAGGTCCATGTTTCAATGCAGCCTAGCTTGGAAAAGTGGTGGACCTTTGTTTCTCTCTATGTTTCAATAGATTTATCTTGGACAAGTGGTGTACCTTGGAACAAAACCCCCATGTAAATCATGTCATGGGCATTACAAGTGGTGAGAAAAAATACCATTCAAGCTATAACATTATAGGTTGGACAAGTGGTGGACCTTAACACCTAATTCCTCTTAATATAATGACATAGAGTGGACAAGTGGTGAATCATGAGACCAAACCTACTAGGGATAATAGGTTGGACAAGTGGTGAACCTTGAATGTAAACCCCCCATGTACAAAAAATTATGGGTATTGGGTATTTCAATGGAGCCTAGCAACTTGGAGACATGGTGGAGCTTATTTCTCTCCATGTTTCAATGGAGCCTATCTAGGAGAAACAGTGGAGGTTCCTTCTCTCCATGTTTCAATGAGCCTAGCTTGGACAAGTGGTGGACCTTTCTTTCTCTATATGTTTTAATAGAGTTAGCTTGGACAAGTGGTGGACCTTGGAATGAAACCCCCATGTAAAACATATCATGGGCATTTCAAGTGGTGAGAAAGGATACTATTTAAAATATACCTTATAGGCTGGACAAGTGGTGGACTTTAACACATATTTCTTCTTAATATAATGACATAGAGTGTACAAGTGGTGAATCTTGAGACCAAACCACTCTTGCTACTAGGGATAATAGGTTGGACAAGTGGTGGACCTTGAATGTAAACCCCTCATGTACAAAATTATGGGTTTAGGGTATTTCAATGGAGCCTAGCTTGGAGACATGGTGGAGATTGCTTCTCTCAATGTTTCAATGGAACCTATCTTGGAGAAATGGTGGATCATCCTTCTCTCCATGTTTCAATGGAGCCTATCTTGGACAAGTGGTGGACCTTTGCTTCTCTCTATGTTTTAATGGAGTTAGCTTGGACAAGTGGTGGGTCTTGGAACAAAACCCCTTTGTAAAACATAGCATGGACATTACAAGTGATGAGGAAAAATATCATTCAAGATATAACCTTATAGGTTGGAAAAGTGGTGATGGACCTTGACAAGTGGTGAAGGATACCATTTAAGATATACCCTTATAGGTTGGACAAGTGGTGGACCTTAACACCCAGTTATTCTTAATATAATGACATAGAGTGGATAAGTGGTGAATCTTAAGACCAATCACTCATGCTACTAGGTATAATACGTTAGAGAAGTGGTAGACCTTGAATGTAAACACCCCATGTACAAAATATCATGGTTTTAGGGTGTTTCAATGGAGCCTAGAATCTCGGAGACATGGTAGATCTTGATTCTTTCCATGTTTGAATGGCACCTATCTTGGAAAAATGATGGAGGTTACTTCTCTCCATACTTCAACGGAGCCTAGCTTTGACAAGTGGTGAACCTTTGCTTCTCTCTATGTTTGAATAGAGTTAGCTTGGACAAGTGGTGGACCTTTGCTTCTCTCTATGTTTGAATAGAGTTAGCTTGGACAAGTGGTGGACCTTGGAATGAAACCCCCGTGTAAAACATATCATGGGCATTTCAAGTGGTGAGAAAGGATACCATTTAAGATTAACCTTATAGGTTGGACAAGTGGTGGACCTTAATACATAGTTCTTCTTAATATAATGACATAGAGTGTACAAGTGGTGTATCTTGAGACCAAACCACTCGTGCTACTAGGGATCCTAGCTTGGACAAGTGGTGGACCTTGGAAAAAAGTCCCCCTGTACAACATAGATGAGTTTTTTCATGTTTTAATGGAAGAGAGATTCGACAAATGGTGGAGCTTGCTTATCTCCATGTGGATTTTAGAACTAGCTTGGACAAGTGGTGGAGCTTTGCTTTTTTACTCTTCATAATACAATGATGTATAGGTTGGTTACATGGTGAATCTTAAGGCCAAACCTCCCATCTTACTAGAGATGATAGGTTGGACAAGTGGTCAACCTTCTATCATTTCTCCATGCCTATAATTAGACAATTAGTAGAACTAGCATCTTTCTATGTTGTCTAGAGCTGAGCTTGGACAAGTAGTGGACCTTGCTACTCTCTTCCCTTGGATTATTAGTTTGAAGACTCATTATATATACTTGCTTAGATCTATATAATTACTCATTAGTTAGGTTACAAGTGGGTATGTAATTTGTTAGCCTCAAGGGACTTTGAATATTGAATAGTAAGAGTCAAGTGCTGGTTTGAAGATCTTTTGCTTATCTAAACTAGACTCTAACTCAATAATAAGTTTCATAAGTTCCACGAATTGTCCTATCTAGGCTCCAAAAGAGTCTTAATTGGTTTGTGCTAGATTATAACTTCCTTGATGGGGTAGAATCCTAGAAAAATGAGGCACTATAAGTTTTACCTTAGCTCAAATGGATTTTTCACTTAAACTCGACTGCAATTTGGCTATCTAGTCTTTGTCTCGATGGAGTTTAACACTAGATACATAGTAGTGATATTTAAGCTTCATGTCTCTTCACTTGATCGAGATATGAGACCATACTTTCAAGGTCACCACTTGTCTTACCTAAAGACCAATGTGAGACATGGGAGCAAGAAAGCCATCCGATATTGTTTTAAGGACTATTACATAGGCAATCAATAACTTAAGTAAAGCAAAAAGACTTGGATCTTTCACAATTAATAACTTAAGTAAAGCCAAAAAGACTTGGATCTTTGACAGTTTTTTTCAAACTAAAAAAGCACAATCTCATGCTAACAAAACTATAAATCACAATTGAAAGGTTTGAACAAGAAAAAGATCAACAATCTTAATAAGAAGGATACTTTTCATTTCATTTGATGATTACAAACTAAAATAAAGTCTCTCAAGAAATTGATAAACAAAAAATGTAGGTGACTGCTTCATTATTTTGAGCAAAAATATCAAAATCTCTATTGATTGAGCTCCATCTAGTAGTATCCTTTGTAAGATCCTGCAAGAAGGAATAAAAAGAAAGATTTGTTAGATACCATGCACATGAGTGTTCAAGCATGTGTATCAAGAATATATGACATGTCACTAGTACCTTAGGGTTGCTTTCTATCCAGCCTTAGAAGATTGTTCTCAGCTTTCACCTTATTTATATAAGCCTTTGCTGTGGTTGCCTTCAAAACTCCTTTTGTGTTACAACCCAATTGCCTAGCTAAAGTGGTCAATTGTGACGCCTTCATGCTTTCAATGGGTGTACGCTCCTTTGCCAAGATCTCTTGTATTTGGGCTCTTCTCATTTCATTGCGGTGGCTTGTGTCACTTGCATCTTCAATGATAGTTTCATCTCTGTCACCTTTTGCAGGTGGTATTCTTCTTGTAAAGAACACCTTAGCTGACCAAACATCATTTTTCTGCTTCCAATACTCCATGATTTGTTTGTATTCACTATCATTTGTCACTATAGGTTGTCCATAACGATTAGAAGCAATTAAATCACGCACATCCCTTCTCTCATCAAGCTGAATCAAGTATGGCAGTAGCTCCTCCAAGAGCATATTGTCAACCATCTTCTCAGCATCAAATTGTGGTGGAAAAATGCAATTGTTTGCTGGTGAAATACATCCCTTGTAAGGAGAGTCATCAATAAGCACTGTTCTTTGTGGATCACATTCAAACCCCATGGCAATTTTGGCTAGAGGCTTGAACATTGCCTCAACGTTTGGATTGTCGGGTCTAAACAATTTTTGAGTTTGAGCGGTGTAGCAAACATCTTGCGACCAAATTGCAAAGAAAGGCAATGTATCCTCAGCTAAGTTGTTTAGTGCTGCAAGGATTTGATACACATTATTCCTAGTAGCTGTCGACCAAATTGCAACATTAAACCTTTGTAAAATAGTCTTCAAGAATTGGATGCAACCTGGCCTGAGTATAATATATCTTTTTGAATCCATTTGCACTGAGTTGTGGTGTGAGGATGGTTGAGGGGAACGTTTCAACAATAGACCATTTAAATCCAATATAATTGTAAGCATGGATTTCTCAACATCTACGCTACATGACGTAGTACCAATTGGCAATAGCTCGTGAGTGGACTTTTCAGTCTCTTTTGATGTATGTTGCATTTTTGAAGCATCGATTTCTTGGTTCTCATTATTGGAAGCTTGCTCAAGTTGCACAACACTAGACTCTAGTATAGAAATATCATCCATCTTGGGCACTTTAGAAACCATAGAATCTATGGATTCTATAGTTGTTGACTGAACCATAGGAGCATTATCCATCCCAGTTTGTGAATCTAAGAAAACACACACACAAATGGTATCTCAAAACCACTAGAATTTTATTCACCATATTTATATGTAGAACTCCTAGTAAGAAATTTATTTAAGGTAAAGTCGTTGTTAGAATCCTTGCAACCATTTTCAGCATTCGTACACCAAACACCACTTGTCTAAAATACAATCTACTAACTCAACATTTTCCATCCTACACTTTATTAAAGATGAGTACTTAAAGTGAAAACTAAAAGCCACCTTGTTGAGGAAACATGGATACAAGGTCCACCAAATGTCCAACCTAGACTACAAGAAAATAATTAGAGATTTGGCTTAGATTTGGATTCAAAGGCCACCACTTATTCAAGTAAGATAACTCCACTTGTTTAAGACAGTAATGTTTGAAGCCCCACCACTTGTCCAACCTAGACATTGATTAAATTTTGGTAAGATTTATCACAAATCTAGAGTAGAATCAAGATTCTATGGCCAAGGTAGTCAAATATGTTAGACAACACACAAAGCATAAGAGCACTCTAGATTCTCGTTGAGCATAAACTAAACAATAATCAAATGTTATATTCACTTGAGATTTCATCCATGAAAAATGAAAATGATGCATGTACTTGAGATTTCCATCCATGTACAATACTTTACAATGTCAAGTAAAGTTATAGTCAGCAAACAACTCTTCTCCTGCTTCAACTTGACAAATAGTCTCAATGCATACATGGCCATATTCTTCTGACTTGATGTGTGAAGAGGTGCATTTATGCCAAGGTGGCAAATTTGGATCAAATGTATAGCGTACGTTGGGACAGACATTTGTACTGTGAGAACTATTTATATAGCCCGACACGTTTCCTTCTTCTACACAACCAATAATGTATGATTGATCTTCCTCTTCTTCTATGTTTGGATCCTCTAGAAGAGAATATTTATAAGCTCTTGGAAATATTTTGCATATCTTTTTCCAGTCTTGAAATCTATACTTATGCCCTCCATAGTTTAGAATAGTCAAACCACTTTCCAGGGTAGTATGCACAAATAGCCCATAACCAGCTCCTTCAATACATGAAAGTCGCACTTCAAAATCCACACCGTTAATATGGAAAATTACATCTTTGGGAATAGGAAAAGTTGGTGTCCCAAAAGGATCTTCATGCCAATCATAGTGTGAAATACATCTAGTTTTTATATCACTTAACTCCTTTGTGTCTGCAAAAAGAAGAAAATATTATGCATAAAATAATGACAATATCAAAGAAAGATATCATTATTTTATAGTCCAATAGGTCCATTGTATGGAAGACTTAGAGTGCCTCTTACATGGTGCCTCCAAGGTTTCCAAAAAATAAAATCATTGGAAAAAAAAGGCCACTGTGTCTCCAATCTATTGCCCATTTGAAGCATAGAGAGAACCAAGGTCCACCACTTGTCCAAGCTAGACATGGAGCATTGACACAAGATCCAACACTTATCCAAGAACCCTATAGTATATGTGGTAACATGGGATGCATTGATGCAACAAAAGTAGTCTAGCCTCCTCATCCATCTCTTTTTTCTTGTAGCCTAGAGGGATTAGTTTCAAGGTCTATCACTAGTCAAAAACTACACATAGAACATTGATACAAGGTTCCACCACATGTGAAACCTATCATCTCTAGTAGCATGGATGGTGGTTTGATATCAAGGTTCATCGCGTGTCCTACCTATACTCTATTGTAGCATATAGATTCTGGTTTGGTGGTACTACACTTGTCCAAACTTGGCTTGTTGTTGATATCTGGAGGTAATCAAGGGTCCTCCACTTGTCCAAGTTAGGCATATAAAACAATTGCAAGGTCCACATGTGTACAACATATGATTGATTATAGCATGCATGGTCTTATTTCATGGGCAACCATCTTCTCTCCAACATGTGTCCAACCTCGGCTCCATTGAAGCATGGAGAGAAGCAAGGTCCACCACTTATCAAAGCTATTATTTTCTCCCAGTGCTTTCAAAACCCATAATACGTTGTACATGGGGGGGGGGGGATTCTTGTTTCAAGGTCCACCCCTTGGCTAAGATTGGATCCATTGAAACATAAAGAGAAGCAAGCTCTACCATTTGTCCAAGCTAGGAGCCATTGAAACATGAAAACCCCATAATATGTTGTATACGAGGGGTGTTTTTCAAGGTCTACCACTTGTTAAGCTATGGTCCATTGGAACTAGAAGCAAGCTGTACCTCTATGGTCCATTAACATAGAAGCAAAGCTCCACCACTTTTCTTTCTTAGGATCCTTCCCAGCCCTTTCTTTTAGCTTTCTCCTTGAACAACTCAGCTCCACTTTTCTAAGCGATCCATTGATTCATTGCAGAGAAGCAGCTCCATTGTTTGTCTAAGCTAGGCCCATTGAACAAGAGTCCACCACTTGCCTATTATTGCCTAGAGATTCTGGTTGAAGGTCCACCACTTGTCCACCTTGCCTTCATGTATGGAGATAATCAAGAGTGCAATGCTTCTCTAAGCTAGGGACATAAAAGAGTTTCAAGGTCCACTACATATACGATCTATGATGGGTTGTAGCATGGGAGGTTTCATTTTAAGGTTGACCACTTCTCCAGCTCCGCTTGTCCAACCTCAGATCCATTGAAGAATGGAGAATAAAGGTGTACCAACTCTCCAAAATAGGCAAGACAATCTCTATAAAACCCATGAATTGTTAATATATGCTATGCTGTGGAGTTTTGTTTGAAGTTCCACTCCTTATCCAAGCTACAATCCATTGAAGCATGGAACTAAGTAAGATATATCTCTAGTCCAAGATAGGATCCATTGAAACATAGAGAGAATCAAGGTCCACCACTTGTCCAAGCTATGCATGGGTAATTGATATAAGGACCACTACGTTTTCACCTATACTATGCTCTATCATGGATGGTTTCATATCCCACCAATTTTCAACCTATTTAGTAGGTTGTATTAGGGGTTTGGTTTCAAGGTACTTCACTTGTCTTGAGGTGGGTTCCATTGAACCATGGAGAGAAACTATGTCTACCACTTGTCCGAAATATGCTCCTTTAAAACATAAAAACAAGGTCCACCACTTGTCCAAGCTAAAGTTTCTCTCCATTGAAGCATGGAGAGAAACAAGGTCTACCACCTGTCCAAAATATGCTCCATTGAAACATAAAAGCAAGGTCCACCACTTGTCCAAGCTAATATAACAAATGGGTGTTGGTTACAAGGTGTACCACACTTGTCTAAACTAGTCTTCATGCAAGGTCTACCACATGTCCAAGCTATATGAGCTTGTTTTGAAGGTCTACCACACCTCTTGAAATTAGGATCCATGTAAGGTCCACCTTTTGTCAAGCTATGCATTTAATGAGTACTAAAACTAAGTAAATTGCAGTACTTAAATACCTTTCCAAGCTCATTAAGATTTTGGTCTCTAAGGCGGCCACCACCACATGTCTAATCTATGCTCTAATTGATTACTTATGCTATTTCTCAAAGTCCAAACATAAGCTCCCTTCTAGCAAGGTTAGTTTAAATTTAGGCTCCAGCACCTGTCTAAGCTAGGTTCAATTTATGAAGCATCACCATTTAACCATGCTACGATCTAATGTATCATATCAAGGGGGTATTGATAAAAGGTCCAAAACTTATTGAGTTCAAGCTCTTAAGTAATTAAGTCTTTGTGAGTATTAAATGTTTTAGTTTTAGTCTACAGATCCACCATTCAAAAACTCAAGTAATTTACTATTTACATTCAAACTTGAATGCTTGAGATAAAAAATACAAGCTCAATCAATACTATATAAAGCAAAATCTAACATTAAGAGTATCAAATCAGTAACAAGAAACACTAACATGCACAAGAAACTCAAAACATACGTGTCTCCATTTCCAAAAAGTCCTCCATTGACAGAGGATGGTGTTGTTGTTGTTCTTCTTCTCTTTGTGGAGAGCACTCCTCTGTAACAGGCACAATGTCGCCTGATTGCGAAGTGGATTGTTGAAGTCCAGCCCATTTTTCTATATCTTCATGAGACTTAACAAAGTCTAGCAGCATGGTCTCCATGCTTTTTGCCTCCTCCACACTATCAATTAAGCAGATGACTTCTTTTTTCTGTTGTATTCCTTCTTGTGCAACCAAGGAGCCATCACCAAAAACATCAACAAGCTTGCGGTCTTCAAAACAATATGTACGAATGTAGTGCTTGACCAAAGCTCTTTTTTTGGCCTCCAAATATTGCAAATCTGACATATCGTTATCTGCTACTTGAAGAAGAGAACAATCAATTGGCATGGGATGTTCCTCTGATCTTCTTCTCAGGTCTTCAAATGCATTGCCTTGTCCCAAGAAGGCAATAACTGTTAGGAATTGAATTGCTCCTTTGCAAGGAGCTGATGGAAAGTGATGCAATGCACCACAACAATGGTAGCTCAGATTATCTCCCATGGCGTGAAAGGCACATTGCAATTTTGTGAAGTTAGTGAAATCCACAAATGCAAGAAAGACAAATCCAGGATCTGTTGACCCTCCAGCAATAGCCAAGATCCCATCCAAAGCATTGTTAAATGTCTCCTCACTCCACTTCAAATTGCCTCCAACGTTTTTTGTCATATCTAAAACACATAAGCCAATAGGCACTTTATTATTGAAGTGGCGCATCAAGTAGAGATTGCCTTCCATTTGTAGGCTCACCACATAGATTGACCATGGCAAATCTCTAGGCTCAGTTTTCTCCTTTTGAAGGTGAATTGCCCATTGCATGTATTTTATTGCTCCATCTGGAAAAGCCATTTTCTTTGTTCCACGCGTCAAACTAGATCTGATCCATTCCTCGCATAGCATTAAAATTGTTTTATAAACAACATCATTGATGTTATACATTTTGACCACCTCCTCCCAGTCTTTACATGGTGAAGACTCATTCAAATTGTTGAAGCCTTCAAGAAGTGCATCTTGAATCAATTTGTCTTGCTTCAACTGCTTGATTCGATCATACATGTCAGTTGCATCACCATCCTTTGCACTCTTTGACAGTAAAATCTTCTCATCTCTAATCTCTTCTTGAATAGTCTTTACCTCTGATTCCTCAAGGCCACAAAGGTATCTAAATACAGTTGTTGGGGGTTTCTTATTCTCCTCTTCTAGATTTTCAATGATTTCTATCCAGCAATCATAAACTAAATCAGAGTACGTGACCATGTGTGCCTGTTTAGCAATCCAACTTGCTGCTGCACTCATTCTTGCCAATCGAAGAAAAGCCTAAAAAGAAATAGAGAAATAATTAAACTATTGAGCAAGATTTGTTAATTAAACACTATCAAAAAGACAAAGAAAATAACTTACATCCCATCCGGCACGAGATGCATGTCCCTCTGCAATTCCACTTGCTGCCTTTGGTGGTCGTCCTGAGAAGATCCATTGACTCCGTAAATGTCTCAATATTTGGCTGTAAGGTTGCTTGACATACAATGCCTGAGCCTCCTCATTTGCAATGGCAGATATAGCAGTTGCAACAAATGGAGGAGCATTCACAACAATGCGAGCCTTTCTAAATTTATACACGCTAATCAGTCTTTCAAAGATCTCTTTGTTGTTTTGTTCATTGTGAAGCAAAACTTTTGCAGCATAGATTGAATGCTGCCCATCAAGAATCCAATAATGATAATCTTTAATTTTTTGCTCCTCTACCTCTTCTACTGCCAAAGGAGTCCCCTTCTTTGATTTTGCATTTCGAACAGGCATCAAATATGCACATGCTGCAGGCTTGGTCGTACTCCGTGAAAATCCAAATAACACACTTTCAGCGTGTTTTTTATCCATAATACGTGCATTATAGTGATCAGGAGCAAGCCAACAATTTTGAATAGGGATATCAAATTCCCTATATTGGAAAGGAAAATAATTTATGTACTTATTCATTCCACCTGTATCTTTTTCTTGTCCTTTCATGGCCTCAGCTTCTAAAACATCTGGATCCACAATTCTCATCTTTGACATTGAACCCTCTGTTGATGAGGATGCCAAAGATGCCTTGTCTACATCCAAAATGGAACTAGTTCGCTTAGCTTCTACTTTCTGCACTTTTGCTTGCTTCTTTGTGGATGGTGGTCGTGAAGCTTTCACCTTTTTTCGTTGTAGTGTGGCAATGATGGAGCTTTGAAGTTGATCTGCTGTGTGATATTTGGATTTGATTCTGCAAACTTCCATCCTCGAGAAAAACATTGTCTCTTCTTTGTTTCTAGACATGCGCTCCAATGCATATGCTCCTGGAGATAGTTGAAATTCTAGATTCATTGGAACTAGAATGTCAATGCATTCCACCTCTGGATGACTATCAACTACAGAGACAGATGCTTCCACAACTTGTCCAACATCTTCAAACAAGCTGTCATTCTCCTTTTTGGCAATAAATAGATGCACCTTATGAAATTGTGCACCCTCTATACCATGTATGTCCAAATACCATTTCCTAAGATCATTGCAAGTATAGTCAACTGAGACAGCAACCCTTGCAACCTGTTTTTTTGGAGCCATCTTTCCTGAAACAAAAAAAACCAAATGTTATTTTAACATATACTTTTTTGTAATGGATTAAGTTTGTGTGAATACAAGTTCCACCACTTGTTCAAGCTAGATCTAAGCAAGTATACATAGTGATCATTTAAGCTAGTAAACTAAGGGAAGGGAGAAGTAAGGTCCACCACTTGTCCAAGCTCAGCTCTAGACAACATGGAGAGATGAGAGGTCTACTAATTGTCTAATATAGGCTAACTATATTGAAACATAGAGAGAAGCAAAGGTCCACCACTTGTCCAATCTAGGGTCCATTGAAACATGGAGAGAAGGATGCTCCACCATTTGTCCAAAATAGGCTCCATTGAAACATGAAGAGAGAAGCAAGATGCACCATGTCTTTGAGATGCTAGGCTCCATTGAAATACCTTAAACCCATGATATTTTGTATAGTGGGGGTTTAAATTCAAGGTCCACCACTTGTCCAACCTATTATCCCCATAGCATGAGTGGTTTGGTCTCAAGATTCACCTTGTTCTACTGATTATCCACTTTTAATCTATGATCATATAAGTAGGTGTTAAGGTCCACCACTTGTCCAATAAGGTTATAATCTATTAAATGGTATTATTTACCACCACTTGGAATGCACATGATGGGTTTTTTTCATAGGGGTATGGTTCCAAGGTCCACCACTTGTCAAGCTAACTATATTGAAACATAGAGAGAATCAAAGGTCCACCACTTGTCAAGCTAGGCTCCATTGAAACATGGAGAGAAGGATGCTCCACCATTTGTCCAAGCCAGGTTGATTGAAACATGAAGAGAAGCAAGCTGCACCATGTCTCCAAAATGCTAGGCTCCATTGAAATATCTTAAACCCATGATATTTCGTACATGGGGGTTTACATTCAAGGTCCACCACTTGTCCAACCTATTATCACTAGTAGCATGAGTGGTTTGATGTCAAGATTCACCACTTTTCTACTCTATGTCATTATATTAAGAAGATCTGGGTGTTAAGGTCCACCACTTGTCCAACCTATAAGGCTATATCTTAAAGGGTATTCTTTCTCACCACTTGGAATGACCATGATAGGTTTTACATGGGGGTTTGGTTCCAAGTTCCACCACTTGTCCAAGCTAACTCTATTGAAACATAGAGAGAAGCAAAGGTCCACCACTTGTCTAAGCTAGGGTCCATTGAAACATGGAGAGAAGGATGCTCCACCATTTGTCCAAGATAGGCTCCATTGAAACATGAAGAGAAGCAAGCTGCACCATGTCTCCAAGATGCTAAGATCCATTGAAATACCTTAAACCCATGATATTTTGTACATGGGGAGTTTACATTCAAGGTCCACCACTTGTCCAACCTATTATCTCTAGTAGCATGAGTGGTTTGGTCTCAAGATTCACCACTTTTCCACTCTATGTCATTACGTTAAGAAGATCTGGGTGTTAAGGTCGACCACTTGTCCAACCTATAAGGGTATATCTTAAAGGGTATTCTTTCTCACCACTTGAAATGTCCATGATATGTTTTACATGGGGGTTTGGCTCCAAGGTCCACCACTTGTCCAAGCTAACTCTATTGAAACATAGAGAGAAACAAAGGTCCACCACTTGTCCAAGCTAGGCTCCATTGAAACATGGAGAGAAGGATCCTCTACCATTTGTCGAAGCTAACTCTATTGAAACATGGGGGGTTTACATTCAAGGTCCACCACTTGTCCAACCTATTAACGCTAGTAGCATGAGTGGTTTGGTCTCAAGATTCACCACTTTTTCACTCTATGTCATTATATTAAGAATATTTGGGTGTTAAGGTCCACCACTTGTCCAACCTATAAGGCTATATCTTAAGGGTTATTCTTTCTCACCACTTGGAGTGACCAGCATAGGTTTTACATGGGGGTTTGTTTCAAGGTCCACCACTTGTCCAAGCTAACTCTATTGAAACATAGAGAGAATCAAAGGTCCACCACTTGTCCAAGCTAGGGTCCATTGAAACATGGAGAGAAGGATGCTCCACCATTTGTCCAAGATACGCTCCATTGAAACATGAAGAGAAGCAAGCTACACCATGTCTCCAAGATGCTAGGCTCCATTGAAATACCTCAAACCCATGATATTTTGTACATGGGGGGTTTACATTCAAGGTCCACCACTTGTCCAACCTATTATCTCTAGTAGCATGAGTGGTTTGGTCTCAAGATTCACCATTTTTCCACTCTATGTCATTCTATTAAGAATATCTGGGTGCTAAGGTCCACCACTTGTCCAACCTATAAGGCTATATCTTAAACTTTATTCTTTCTCACCACTTGGAGTTACCAAGATAGGTTTTTACATGGGGTTTGGTTCCAAGGCCCACCACTTGTCCAAGCTAACTCTATTGAAACATAGAGAGAAGCAAAGGTCCACCACTTGTCCAAGCTAGGCTCCATTGAAACATGGAGAGAAGGATGCTCCACCATTTGTCCAAGATAGGCTCCATTGAAACATGAAGGGAAGCAATCTGCACCATGTCTCCAAGATTCTAGGATCCATTGAAATACCTTAAACCCACGATATTGTTTACATGTGGGGTTTAATTCAAGGTCAGTCACTTTTCCAAGCTATTATCCTAGTAGCATGAGTGGTTTGGTCTCAAGATTTACCACTTTTCCACTCTATGTCGTTATATTATGAAGATCTAGGTTTTAAGGTCGCACTTGTCCAACCTATAAGGCTAGATCTTAAAGGGTATTATTTCTCACCACTTGGAATGACCATGATATGTTTTACATGGGGGTTTGGTTTCAAGGTCCACCACTTGTCCAAGCTAACTCTATGGAAACATAGAGAGAAGCAAAGGTCCACCACTTGTCCAAGCTAGGCTCCACTGAGACATTTAGAGAAGGATGATCCCCCATTGGTGGAAGATAGGCTTCATTGAAACATGAAAAGAAGCAAGTTGCACCATGTCTCCAAGATTCTAGGATCCATTGAAATACCTTAAACCCACGATATTGTTTACATGTGGGGTTTAACGTCAAGGTCAGTCACTTTTCCAAGCTATTATCCCTAGTAGCATGAGTGGTTTGGTCTCAAGATTCACCACTTTTCCACTCTATGTCATTATATAAAGAAGATCTAGGTGTTAAGGTCGACCACTTGTCCAACCTATAAGGGTATATCTTAAAGGGTATTCTTTCTCACCACTTGAAATGTCCATGATATGTTTTACATAGGGGTTTGGTTCCAAGGTCCACCACTTATCCAAGCTAACTTTATTCTTCTCATAGAGAGAAGCAAAAGGTCCACCACTTGTCCAAGCTAGGCTCCATTGAAACATGGAGAGAAGGATGCTCCACCATTTGTCGAAGCTAACTCTATTGAAACATGGAAGGTTTACATTCAAGGTCCACCAGTTGTCCAACTATTAACGCTAGTAGCATGAGGGGTTTGGTCTCAAGATTCACCACTTTTTCACTCTGTGTCATTATATTAAGAATATTTGGGTATTAAGGTCCACCACTTGTCCAACCTATAAGACTATATCTTAATGGTTATTCTTTCTGACCACTTGGAGTGACCATGAAAGGTTTTACATGGGGGTTGGTTCCAAGGTCCACCACTTGTCCAAGCTAACTCTATTGAAACATAGAGAGAAGCAAAGGTCCACCACTTGTCTAAGCTAGGGTCTATTGAAACATGGAGAGAAGGATGCTCCACCATTTGTCCAAGATAGACTCCATTGAAACATGAAGAGAAGCAAGCTGCACCATATCTCCAAGATGCTAGCCTCCATCGAAATACCTTAAACCCACGTTATTTTGTACATGGGGGTTTACATTCAAGATCAACAATTTGTCCAACCTATTATCGCTAGTAGCATGAGTGGTTTGCTCTCAAGATTCACCACTTTTCCACTCTCTATCATTATATTAAGAATATTTGGGTGTTAAGGTCCACCACTTGTCCAACCTATAAGACTATATCTTAATGGTTATTCTTTCTCACCCCTTGAAAGACTATATCTTAATGGTTATCCCTAGCTATTATTGCTAGTAGCGTGAGTGGTTTGGTCTCAAGATTCACCACTTTTATTAAGAATATGTGGGTGTTAAGGTCCACCACTTGTCCAACCTATAAGGCTACATCTTAAAGGTTATTCTTTCTTACTACTTGGAGTGACCATGATAGGTTTTACATGGGGGTTTGGTTCCAAGGTCCACCACTTGTCCAAGCTAACTCTATTGAAACATAGAGAGAAGCAAAGGTCCACCCCTTGTCTAAGCTAGGGTCCATTGAAACATGGAGAGAAGGATGCTCCACCATTTGTCCAAGGTAGGCTCCATTGAAACATGAGGAGAATCAAGGTGCACCATGACTCCAAGATGCTAGGCTCCATCGAAAAACATTAAACCCATGATATGTCGTAGATGAGGGGTTTACATTCAAGGTCCAACACTTGTCCAAGCTATTATTGGTAGTAGCCTGAGTGGTTTGGTCTCAAGATTCACCACTTTTCCACTCTATGTCATTATATTAAGAATATGCGCGTGTTAAGGTCCACCACTTGTCCAACCTATAAGGCTACATCTTAAAGGTTATTCTTTATTACCACTTGGAGTGACCATGATAGGTTTTACATGGGGGTTTGGTTCCAAGGTCCACCACTTGTCCAAGCTAACTCTATTGAAACATAGAGAGAAACAAAGGTCCACCACTTGTCCAAGCTAGGGTCCATTGAAACATGGAGAGAAGGATGCTCCACCATTTGTCCAAGATAGGCTCCATTGAAACATGACGAGAAGCAAGCTGCACCATGTCTCCAAGATGCTAGGCTCCATCGAAATACATTAAACCCACGATATTTCGTAGATGAGGGGTTTACATTCAAGGTCCACCACTTGTCCAAGCTATTATTGCTAGTAGCCTGAGTGGTTTGGTCTCAAGATTCACCACTTTTATTAAGAATATGTGGGTGTTAAGGTCCACCACTTGTCCAACCTATAAGGCTACATCTTAAAGGTTATTCTTTCTTACTACTTGGAGTGACCATGATAGGTTTTACATGGGGTTTGGTTCCAAGGTCCACCACTTGTCCAAGCTAACTCTATTGAAACATAGAGAGAAGCAAAGGTCCACCCTTGTCTAAGCTAGGGTCCATTGAAACATGGAGAGAAGGATGCTCCACCATTTGTCCAAGTTAGGCTCCATTGAAACATGAGGAGAAGCAAGGTGCACCATGTCTCCAAGATGCTAGGCTCCATCGAAAAACATTAAACCCACGATATGTCGTAGATGAGGGGTTTACATTCAAGGTCCACACTTGTCCAAGCTATTATTGCTAGTAGCCTGAGTGGTTTGGTCTCAAGATTCACCACTTTTCCACTCTATGTCATTATATTAAGAATATGCGCGTGTTAAGGTCCACCACTTGTCCAACCTATAAGGCTACATCTTAAAGGTTATTCTTTATTACCACTTGGAGTGACCATGATAGGTTTTACATGGGGGTTTGGTTCCAAGGTCCACCACTTGTCCAAGCTAACTCTATTGAAACATAGAGAGAAACAAAGGTCCACCACTTGTCCAAGCTAGGGTCCATTGAAACATGGAGAGAAGGATGCTCCACCATTTGTCCAAGATAGGCTCCATTGAAACATGACGAGAAGCAAGCTGCACCATGTCTCCAAGATGCTAGGCTCCATCGAAATACATTAAACCCACGATATTTCGTAGATGAGGGGTTTACATTCAAGGTCCACCACTTGTCCAAGCTATTATTGCTAGTAGCCTGAGTGGTTTGGTCTCAAGATTCACCACTTTTATTAAGAATATGTGGGTGTTAAGGTCCACCACTTGTCCAACCTATAAGGCTACATCTTAAAGGTTATTCTTTCTTACTACTTGGAGTGACCATGATAGGTTTTACATGGGGGTTTGGTTCCAAGGTCCACCACTTGTCCAAGCTAACTCTATTGAAACATAGAGAGAAGCAAAGGTCCACCCCTTGTCTAAGCTAGGGTCCATTGAAACATGGAGAGAAGGATGCTCCACCATTTGTCCAAGGTAGGCTCCATTCAAACATGAGGAGAAGCAAGGTGCACCATGTCTCCAAGATGCTAGGCTCCATTCGAAAACATTAAACCCACGATATGTCGTAGATGAGGGGTTACATTCAAGGTCCACCACTTGTCCAAGCTATTATTGCTAGTAGCCTGAGTGGTTTGGTCTCAAGATTCACCACTTTTCCACTCTATGTCATTATATTAAGAATATGGCGTGTTAAGGTCCACCACTTGTCCAACCTATAAGGCTACATCTTAAGGTTATTCTTTATTACCACTTGGAGTGACCATGATAGGTTTTACATGGGGGTTGGTTCCAAGGTCCACCACTTGTCCAAGCTAACTCTATTGAAACATAGAGAGAACAAAGGTCCACCACTTGTCCAAGCTAGGGTCCATTGAAACATGGAGAGAAGGATGCTCCACCATTTGTCCAAGATAGGCTCCATTGAAACATGACGAGAAGCAAGCTGCACCATGTCTCCAAGATGCTAGCTCCATCGAAATACATTAAACCCACGATATTTCGTAGATGAGGGGTTTACATTCAAGGTCCACCACTTGTCAAGCTATTATTGCTAGTAGCCTGAGTGGTTTGGTCTCAAGATTCACCACTTTTATTAAGAATATGTGGGTGTTAAGGTCCACCACTTGTCCAACCTATAAGGCTACATCTTAAAGGTTATTCTTTCTTACTACTTGGAGTGACCATGATAGGTTTTACATGGGGGTTTGGTTCCAAGGTCCACCACTTGTCCAAGCTAACTCTATTGAAACATAGAGAGAAGCAAAGGTCCACCCCTTGTCTAAGCTAGGGTCCATTGAAACATGGAGAAAGGATGCTCACCATTTGTCCAAGATAGGCTCCATTCAAACATGAGGAGAAGCAAGGTGCACCATGTCTCCAAGATGCTCAGCTCATCGAAAAACATTAAACCCACGATTGTCGTAGATGAGGGGTTTACATTCAAGGTCCACCACTTGTCCAAGCTATTATTGCTAGTAGCATGAGTGGTTTGTCTCAAGATTCACCACTTTTCCACTCTATGTCATTATATTAAGAATATGCGGGTGTTAAGGTCCACCACTTGTCCAACCTATAAGGCTATATCTTAAAGGTTATTCTTTCTCACCACTTGGAGTGACCATGATAGGTTTTACATGGGGGTTGGTTCCAAGGTCCACCACTTGTCCAAGCTAACTCTATTGAAACATAGAGAACAAAGGTCCACCACTTGTCCAAGCTAGGGTCCATTGAAACATGGAGAGAAGGATGCTCCACCATTTGTCCAAGATAGGCTCCATTGAAACATGACGAGAAGCAAGCTGCACCATGTCTCCAAGATGCTAGGGCTCCATCGAAATACATTAAACCCACGATATTTCGTAGATGAGGGGTTTACATTCAAGGTCCACCACTTGTCCAAGCTATTATTGCTAGTAGCCTGAGTGGTTTGGTCTCAAGATTCACCACTTTTATTAAGAATATGTGGGTGTTAAGGTCCACCACTTGTCCAACCTATAAGGCTACATCTTAAAGGTTATTCTTTCTTACTACTTGGAGTGACCATGATAGGTTTTACATGGGGGTTTGGTTCCAGGTCCACACTTGTCCAAGCTAACTCTATTGAAACATAGAGAGAAGCAAAGGTTCCACCACTTGTCTAAGCTAGGGTCCATTGAAACATGGAGAGAAGGATGCTCCACCATTTGTCCAAGGTAGGCTCCATTGAAACATGAGAGAAAGCAAGGTGCACCTGTCTCCAAGATGCTAGGCTCCATCGAAAAACATTAAACCCACGATATGTCGTAGATGAGGGGTTTTTCAAGGTCCAACACTTTTCCAAGCTATTATTGCTAGTAGCCTGAGTGGTTTGGTCTCAAGATTCACCACTTTTCACTCTATGTCATTATATTAAGAATATGCGGGTGTTAAGGTCCACCACTTGTCCAACCTATAAGGCTATATCTTAAAGGTTATTCTTTCTCACCACTTGGAGTGACCATGATAGGTTTTACATGGGGTTTGGTTCCAAGGTCCACCACTTGTCCAAGCTAACTCTATTGAACATAGAGAGAAACAAAGGTCCACCACTTGTCCAAGCTAGGTCCATTGAAACATGGAGAGAAGGATGCTCCACCATTTGTCCAAGGTAGGCTCCATTGAAACATGAGGAGATGCAAGGTGCACCATGTCTCAAGATGCTAGGTCCATCATAATAAAAACATTAACCCACGATAGTTCGTAGATGAGGGGTTTACATTCAAGGTCCACCACTTGTCCAGCTATTATTGCTAGTAGCCTGAGTGGTTTGGTCTCAAGATTCACCTCTTATATTAAGAATATGTGGGTGTTAAGGTCCACCACTTGTCCAACCTATAAGGCTATATCTTAAAGGTTATTCTTTCTCACCACTTGGAGTGACCATGATAGGTTTTACATGGGGGTTGGTTCCAAGGTCCACCACTTGTCCAAGCTAACTCTAATGAAACATAGAGAGAAGCAAAGGTCCACCCTTGTCTAAGCTAGGGTCCATTGAAACATGGAGAGAAGGATGCTCCACCATTTGTCCAAGGTAGGCTCCATTGAAACATGAGGAGAAGCAAGGTGCACCATGTCTCCAAGATGCTAGGCTCCATCGAAAAACATTAAACCCACGATATGTCGTAGATGAGGGGTTTACATTCAAGGTCCACCACTTGTCCAAGCTATTATTGCTAGTAGCCTGAGTGGTTTTGTGTCTCATTCACCTTTCCACTCTATGTCATTATATAAGAATATGCGGTGTTAAGGTCCACCACTTGTCCAACCTATAAGGCTACATCTTAAAGGTTATTCTTTTTACCACTTGGAGTGACCATGATAGGTTTTACATGGGGGTTTGGTTCCAAGGTCCACCACTTGTCCAAGCTAACTCTATTGATAATATAGAGAGAAGCAAAGGTCCACCATTTGTCCAAGATAGGGCTCCATTGAAACATGAAGAGAAGCAAGCTGCACCATGTCTCCAAGATGCTATGATCCATTAAAATACCTTAAAAACACGATATTTTGTACAGGGGGAGTTTACATTCAAGGTTCCACCACTTGTCCAACCTATTATCTCTAGTAGCATGAGTGGTTTGGTCTCAAGATTCCCATTTTTCCACTCTATGTCATTCTATTAAGAATATCTGGGGCTAAGGTCCACCACTTGTCCAACCTTAAGGCTATATCTCAAACTTTATCTTTCTCACCACTTGGAGTGACACAAGATAGGTTTACATGGGGAGTTGGTTCCAAGGCCACCACTTGTCCAAGCTAACTCTATTGAACATAGAGAGAAGCAAAGGTCCACCACTTGTCCAAAGCTAGGCTCCATTGAAACATGGAGAGAAGGATGCTCCACCATTTGTCCAAGATAGGCTCCATTGAAACATGAAGGGAAGCAATCTGCACCATGTCTCCAAGATGCTAGGCTCCATTGAAATACCTTAAACCATGATATTTTGTACATGGGGGGTTTACATTCAAGGTCACACCACTTGTCCAACCTATTATTCTTAGTAGCATGAGTGGTTTGGTCTCAAGATTTACCACTTTTCCACTCTATGTCGTTATATTATGAAGATCTAGGTTTTAAGGTCGACCCACTTGTCCATCCTATAAGGCTAGATCTTAAAGGGTATTATTTCTCACCACCTGGAATGACCATGATATGTTTTACATGGGGGTTTGGTTTCAAGGTCACCACTTGTCCAAGCTAACTCTATGGAAACATAGAGAAGAAGCAAAGGTCCACCACTTGTCCAAGCTAGGCTCCACTGTGACATTTAGAGAGGATGATCCCCCATTGGTGGAAGATAGGCTTCATTGAAACATGAAAAGAAGCAAGTTGCACCATGTGTCCAAGATTCTAGGATCCATTGAAATACCTTAAACCCACGATATTGTTTACATGTGGGGTTTAACGTCAAGGCCAGTCACTTTCCAAGCTATTATCCCTAGTAGCATGAGTGGTTTGGTCTCAAGATTCACCACTTTTCCACTCTATGTCATTATATAAGAAGATCTAGGTGTTAAGGTCGACCACTTGTCCAACCTATAAGGGTATATCTTAAAGGGTATTCTTTCTCACCACTTGAAATGTCCATGATATGTTTTACATAGGGGTTTGGTTCCAAGGTCCACCCCTTATCCAAGCTAACTTTATTCTTCTCATAGAGAGAAGCAAAGGTCCACCACTTGTCCAGCTAGGCTCCATTGAAACATGGAGAGAAAGGATGCTCCACCATTTGTCGAAGCTAACTCTATTGAAACATGGAAGGTTTACATTCAAGGTCCACCAGTTGTCCAACCTATTACGCTAGTAGCATGAGGGGTTGGTCTCAAGATTCACCACTTTTTCACTCTGTGTCATTATATTAAGAATATTTGGGTATTAAGGTCCACCACTTGTCCAACCTATAAGACTATATCTTAATGGTTATTCTTTCTGACCACTTGGAGTGACCATGAAAGGTTTTACATAGGGGTTTGGTTCCAAGGTCCACCACTTGTCCAAGCTAACTCTATTGAAACATAGAGAGAAGCAAAGGTCCACCACTTGTCTAAGCTAGGGTCTATTGAAACATGGAGAGAAGGATGCTCCACCATTTGTCCAAGATAGACTCCATTGAAACATGAAGAGAAGCAAGCTGCACCATAACTCCAAGATGCTAGCCTCCATCGAAATACCTTAAACCCACGTTATTTTGTACATGGGGAGTTTACATTCAAGATCAACAATTTGTCCAACCTATTATCGCTAGTAGCATGGGTGGTTTGCTCTCAAGATTCACCACTTTTCCACTCTATGTCATTATATTAAGAATATTTGGGTGTTAAGGTCCACCACTTGTCCAACCTATAAGACTATATGTTAATGGTTATTCTTTCTCACCCCTTGAAAGACTATATCTTAATGGTTATCCCTAGCTATTATTGCTAGTAGCCTGAGTGGTTTGGTCTCAAGATTCACCACTTTTATTAAGAATATGTGGGTGTTAAGGTCCACCACTTGTCCCACCTATAAAGCTACATCTTAAAGGTTATTCTTTCTTACTACTTGGAGTGACCATGACAGGTTTTACATGGGGGTTTGGTTCCAAGGTCCACCACTTGTCCAAGCTAACTCTATTGAAACATAGAAAGAAGCAAAGGTCCACTCCTTGTCTAAGCTAGGGTCCATTGAAACATGGAGAGAAGGATGCTCCACCATTTGTCCAAGGTAGGCTCCATTGAAACATGAGGAGAATCAAGGTGCACCATGTCTCCAAGATGCTAGGCTCCATCGAAAAACATTAAACCCACGATATGTCGTAGATGAGGGGTTTACATTCAAGGTCCAACACTTGTCCAAGCTATTATTGGTAGTAGCCTGAGTGGTTTGGTCTCAAGATTCACCACTTTTCCACTCTATGTCATTATATTAAGAATATGCGCGTGTTAAGGTCCACCAATTGTCCAACCTATAAGGCTACATCTTAAAGGTTATTCTTTATTACCACTTGGAGTGACCATGATAGGTTTTACATGGGGGTTTGCTTCCAAGGTCCACCACTTGTCCAAGCTAACTCTATTGAAACATAGAGAGAATCAAAGGTCCACCACTTGTCCAAGCTAGGGTCCATTGAACCATGGAGAGAAGGATGCTCCACCATTTGTCCAAGATAGGCTCCATTGAAACATGACGAGAAGCAAGCTGCACCATGTCTCCAAGATGCTAGGCTCCATCCAAATACATTAAACCCACGATATTTCGTAGATGAGGGGTTTACATTCAAGGTCCACCACTTGTCCAAGCTATTATTGCTAGTAGCCTGAGTGGTTTGGTCTCAAGATTCACAAATTTTAATAATAATATGTGGGTGTTGAGGTCCACCACTTGTCCAACCAATAAGGCTACATCTTAAAGGTTATTCTTTCTTACTACTTGGAGTGACCATGATAGGTTTTACATGGGGGTTTGGTTCCAAGGTCCACCACTTGTCCAAGCTAACTCTATTGAAACATAGAGAGAAGCAAAGGCCCACCCCTTGTCTAAGCTAGGGTCCATTGAAACATGGAGAGAAGGATGCTCCACCATTTGTCCAAGGTAGGCTCCATTGAAACATGAGGAGAAGCAAGGTGCACCATGTCTCCAAGATGCTAGGCTCCATCGAAAAACATTAAACCCACAATACGTCGTAGATGAGGGATGTACATTCAAGGTCCACCACTTGTCCAAGCTATTATTGCTAGTAGTCTGAGTGGTTTGGTCTCAAGATTCACCACTTTTCCACTCTATGTCATTATATTAAGAATATGCGCGTGTTAAGGTCCACCACTTGTCCAACCTATAAGGCTACATCTTAAAGGTTATTCTTTATTACCACTTGGAGTGACCATGATAGGTTTTACATGGGGGTTTGCTTCCAAGGTCCACCACTTGTCCAAGCTAACTCTATTGAAACACAGAGAGAAACAAAGGTCCACCACTTGTCCAAGCTAGGGTCCATTGAAACATGAAGAGAAAGATGCTCCACCATTTGTCCAAGATAGGCTCCATTGAAACATGACGAGAAGCAAGCTGCACCATGTCTCCAAGATGCTAGGCTCCATCGAAATACATTAAACCCACGATATTTCGTAGATGAGGGGTTTACATTCAAGGTCCACCACTTGTCCAAGCTAATATTGCTAGTAGCCTGAGTGGTTTGGTCTCAAGATTCACCACTTTTATTAAGAATATGTGGGTGTTAAGGTCCACCACTTGTCCAACCTATAAGGCTACATCTTAAAGGTTATTCTTTCTTACTACTTGGAGTGACCATGATAGAGTTTACATGGGGGTTTGGTTCCAAGGTCCACCACTTGTCCAAGCTAACTCTATTGAAACATAGAGAGAAGCAAAGGTCCACCCCTTGTCTAAGCTAGGGTCCATTGAAACATGGAGAGAAGGATGCTCCACCATTTGCCCAAGGTAGGCTCCATTGAAACATGAGGAGAATCAAGGTGCACCATGTCTCCAAGATGCAAGGCTCCATCGAAAAACATTAAACCCACGATATGTCGTAGATGAGGGGTGTACATTCAAGGTCCACCACTTGTCCAAGCTATTATTCCTAGTAGCCTGAGTGGTTTGGTCTCAAGATTCACCACTTTTCCACTCTATGTCATTATATTAAGAATATGCGCGTGTTAAGGTCCACCACTTGTCCAACCGATAAGGCTACATCTTAAAGGTTATTCTTTATTACCACTTGGAGTGACCATGATAGGTTTTACATGGGGGTTTGCTTCCAAGGTCCAGCACTTGTCCAAGCTAACTCTATTGAAACATAGAGAGAAACAAATGTCCACCACTTGTCCAAGCTAGGGTCCATTGAAACATGGAGAGAAGGATGCTCCACCATTTGTCCAAGATAGGCTCCATTGAAACATGACGAGAAGCAAGCTGCACCATGTCTCCAAGATGCTAGGCTCCATCGAAATACATTAAACCCACGATATTTCGTAGATGAGGGGTTTACATTCAAGGTCCACCACTTGTCCAAGCTATTATTGCTAGTAGCCTGAGTGGTTTGGTCTCAAGATTCACCACTTTTATTAAGAATATGTGGGTGTTAAGGTCCACCACTTGTCCAACCTATAAGGCTACATCTTAAAGGTTATTCTTTCTTACTACTTGGAGTGACCATGATAGGTTTTACATGGGGGTTTGGTTCCAAGGTCCACCACTTGTCCAAGCTAACTCTATTGAAACATAGAGAGAAGCAAAGGTCCACCCCTTGTCTAAGCTAGGGTCCATTGAAACATGGAGAGAAGGATGCTCCACCATTTGTCCAAGGTAGGCTCCATTGAAACATGAGGAGAAGCAAGGTGCACCATGTCTCCAAGATGCTAGGCTCCATCGAAAAACATTAATCCCACGATATGTCATAGATGAGGGGTGTACATTCAAGGTCCACCCCTTATCCAAGCTATTATTGCTAGTAGCTTGAGTGGTTTGGTCTCAAGATTCACCACTTTTCCACTCTATGTCATTATATTAAGAATATGCGCGTGTTAAGTTCCACCACTTGTCCAACCTATAAGCCTACATCTTAAAGGTTATTCTTTATTACCACTTGGAGTGACCATGATAGGTTTTACATGGGGGTTTGCTTCCAAGGTCCACCACTTGTCCAAGCTAACTCTATTTTAACATAGAGAGAAACAAAGGTCCACCACTTGTCCAAGCTAGGGTCCATTGAAACATGGAGAGAAGGATGCTCCACCATTTGTCCAAGATAGGCTCCATTGAAACATGACGAGAAGCAAGCTGCACCATGTCTCCAAGATGCTAGGCTCCATCGAAATACATTAAACCCATGATATTTCGTAGATGAGTGGTTTACATTCAAGGTCCACCACTTGTCCAAGATATTATTGCTAGTAGCCTGAGTGGTTTGGTCTCAAGATTCACCACTTTTATTCAGAATATGTGGGTGTTAAGGTCCACCACTTGTCCAACCTATAAGGCTACATCTTAAAGGTTATTCTTTCTTACTACTAGGAGTGACCATGATAGGTTTTACATGGGGGTTTGGTTCCAAGGTCCACCACTTGTCCAAGCTAACTCTATTGAAACATAGAGAGAAGCAAAGGTCCACCCCTTATCTAAGCTAGGGTCCATTGAAACATGGAGAGAAGGATGCTCCACCATTTGTCCAAGGTAGGCTCCATTGAAACATGAGGAGAAGCAAGGTGCACCATGTCTCCAAGATGCTAGGCTCCATCGAAAAACATTAAACCCACGATATGTCATAGATGAGGGGTTTACATTCAAGGTCCACCACTTGTCCAAGCTATTATTGCTAGTAGCCTGAGTGGTTTGGTCTCAAGATTCACCACTTTTCCACTCTATGTCATTATATTAAGAATATGCGCATGTTAAGGTCCACCACTTGTCCAACCTATAAGCCTACATCTTAAAGGTTATTCTTTATTACCACTTGGAGTGACCATGATAGGTTTTACATGGGGGTTTGCTTCCAAGGTCCACCACTTGTCCAAGCTAACTCTATTGAAACATAGAGAGAAACAAAGGTCCACCACTTGTCCAAGCTAGGGTCCATTGAAACATGGAGAGAAGGATGCTCCACCATTTGTCCAAGATAGGCTCCATTGAAACATGACGAGAAGCAAGCTGCACCATGTCTCCAAGATGCTAGGCTCCATCGAAATACATTAAACAAACGATATTTCGTAGATGAGGGGTTTACATTCAAGGTCCACCACTTGTCCAAGCTATTATTGCTAGTAGCCTGAGTGGTTTGGTCTCAAGATTCACCACTTTTATTAAGAATATGTGGGTGTTAAGGTCCACCACTTGTCCAACCTATAAGGCTACATCTTAAAGGTTATTCTTTCTTACTACTTGGAGTGACCATGATAGGTTTTACATGGGGGTTTGGTTCCAAGGTCCACCACTGGTCCAAGCTAACTCTATTGAAACATAGAGAGAAGCAATGGTCCACCCCTTGTCTAAGCTAGGGTCCATTGAAACATGGAGAGAAGGATGCTCCAAGGTTAGGCTCCGTTGAAACATGAGGAGAAGCAAGGTGCACCATGTCTCCAAGATGCTAGGCTCCATCGAAAAACATTAAACCCACGATATGTCGTAGATGAGGGGTGTACATTCAAGGTCCAACACTTGTCCAAGCTATTATTGATAGTAGCCTGAGTGGTTTGGTCTCAAGATTCACCACTTTTCCACTCTATGTCATTATATTAGGAATATGCGCGTGTTAAGGTCCACCACTTGTCCAACCTGTAAGGCTACATCTTAAAGGTTATTCTTTATTACCACTTGGAGTGACCATGATAGGTTTTACATGGGGGTTTGCTTCCAAGGTCCACCACTTGCCCAACCTAACTCTATTGAAACATAGAGAGAAACAAAGGTCCACCACTTGTCCAAGCTAGGGTCCATTGAAACATGGAGTGAAGGATGCTCCACCATTTGTCCAAGATAGGCTCCATTGAAACATGACGAGAAGCAAGCTGCACCATGTCTCCAAGATGCTAGGCTCCATCGAAATACATTAAGCCCACTATATTTCGTAGATGAGGGGTTTACATTCAAGGTCCACCACTTGTCCAAGCTATTATTGCTAGTAGCCTGAGTGGTTTGGTCTCAAGATCCACCACTTTTATTAAGAAGATCTGGGTGTTAAGGTCGACCACTTGTCCAACCTATAAGGGTATATCTTAAAGGTTATTCTTTCTTACTACTTGGAGTGACCATGATAGGTTTTACATGGGGGTTTGGTTCCAAGGTCCAACACTTGTCCAAGCTAACTCTATTGAAACATAGAGAGAAGCAAAGGTCCACCCCTTGTCTAAGCTAGGGTCCATTGAAACATGGAGAGAAGGATGCTCCACCATTTGTCCAAGGTAGGCTCCATTGAAACATGAGGAGAATCAAGGTGCACCATGTCTCCAAGATGCTAGGCTCCATCGAAAAACATTAAACCCACGATATGTCATAGATGAGGGTGTACATTCAAGGTCCACCACTTGTCCAAGCTATTATTGCTAGTAGCCTGAGTGGTTTGGTCTCAAGATTCACCACTTTTCCACTCTATGTCATTATATTAAGAATATGCGTGTGTTAAGGTCCACCACTTGTCCAACCTATAAGCCTACATCTTAAAATTATTCTTTATTACCACTTGGAGTGACCATGATAGGTTTTACATGGGGGTTTGCTTCCAAGGTCCACCACTTGTCCAAGCTAACTCTATTTTAACATAGAGAGAAGCAAAGGCCCACCCCTTGTCTAAGCTAGGGTCCATTGAAACATGGAGAGAAGGATGCTCCACCATTTGTCCAAGATAGGCTCCATTGAAACATGACGAGAAGCAAGCTGCACCATGTCTCCAAGATGCTAGGCTCCATCGAAATACATTAAGCCCACTATATTTCGTAGATGAGGGGTTTACATTCAAGGTCCACCACTTGTCCAAGCTATTATTGCTAGTAGCCTGAGTGGTTTGGTCTCAAGATTCACCACTTTTATTAAGAATATGTGGGTGTTAAGGTCCACCACTTGTCCAACCTATAAGGCTACATCTTAAAGGTTATTCTTTCTTACTACTTGGAGTGACCATGATAGGTTTTACATGGGGGTTTGGTTCCAAGGTCCACCACTTGTCCAAGCTAACTCTATTGAAACATAGAGAGAAGCAAAGGCCCACCCCTTGTCTAAGCTAGGGTCCATTGAAACATGGAGAGAAGGATGCTCCACCATTTGTCCAAGGTAGGCTCCATTGAAACATGAGGAGAAGCAAGGTGCACCATGTCTCCAAGATGCTAGGCTCCATCGAAAAACATTAAACCCACAATACGTCGTAGATGAGGGATGTACATTCAAGGTCCACCACTTGTCCAAGCTATTATTGCTAGTAGTCTGAGTGGTTTGGTCTCAAGATTCACCACTTTTCCACTCTATGTCATTATATTAAGAATATGCGCGTGTTAAGGTCCACCACTTGTCCAACCTATAAGGCTACATCTTAAAGGTTATTCTTTATTACCACTTGGAGTGACCATGATAGGTTTTACATGGGGGTTTGCTTCCAAGGTCCACCACTTGTCCAAGCTAACTCTATTGAAACACAGAGAGAAACAAAGGTCCACCACTTGTCCAAGCTAGGGTCCATTGAAACATGAAGAGAAAGATGCTCCACCATTTGTCCAAGATAGGCTCCATTGAAACATGACGAGAAGCAAGCTGCACCATGTCTCCAAGATGCTAGGCTCCATCGAAATACATTAAACCCACGATATTTCGTAGATGAGGGGTTTACATTCAAGGTCCACCACTTGTCCAAGCTATTATTGCTAGTAGCCTGAGTGGTTTGGTCTCAAGATTCACCACTTTTATTAAGAATATGTGGGTGTTAAGGTCCACCACTTGTCCAACCTATAAGGCTACATCTTAAAGGTTATTCTTTCTTACTACTTGGAGTGACCATGATAGGTTTTACATGGGGGTTTGGTTCCAAGGTCCACCACTGGTCCAAGCTAACTCTATTGAAACATAGAGAGAAGCAATGGTCCACCCCTTGTCTAAGCTAGGGTCCATTGAAACATGGAGAGAAGGATGCTCCACCATTTGTCCAAGGTAGGCTCCGTTGAAACATGAGGAGAAGCAAGGTGCACCATGTCTCCAAGATGCTAGGCTCCATCGAAAAACATTAAACCCACGATATGTCGTAGATGAGGGGTGTACATTCAAGGTCCAACACTTGTCCAAGCTATTATTGATAGTAGCCTGAGTGGTTTGGTCTCAAGATTCACCACTTTTCCACTCTATGTCATTATATTAGGAATATGCGCGTGTTAAGGTCCACCACTTGTCCAACCTGTAAGGCTACATCTTAAAGGTTATTCTTTATTACCACTTGGAGTGACCATGATAGGTTTTACATGGGGGTTTGCTTCCAAGGTCCACCACTTGCCCAACCTAACTCTATTGAAACATAGAGAGAAACAAAGGTCCACCACTTGTCCAAGCTAGGGTCCATTGAAACATGGAGTGAAGGATGCTCCACCATTTGTCCAAGATAGGCTCCATTGAAACATGACGAGAAGCAAGCTGCACCATGTCTCCAAGATGCTAGGCTTCATCGAAATACATTAAGCCCACTATATTTCGTAGATGAGGGGTTTACATTCAAGGTCCACCACTTGTCCAAGCTATTATTGCTAGTAGCCTGAGTGGTTTGGTCTCAAGATTCACCACTTTTATTAAGAATATGTGGGTGTTAAGGTCCACCACTTGTCCAACCTATAAGGCTACATCTTAAAGGTTATTCTTTCTTACTACTTGGAGTGACCATGATAGGTTTTACATGGGGGTTTGGTTCCAAGGTCCACCACTTGTCCAAGCTAACTCTATTGAAACATAGAGAGAAGCAAAGGTCCACCCCTTGTCTAAGCTAGGGTCCATTGAAACATGGAGAGAAGGATGCTCCACCATTTGTCCAAGGTAGGCTCCATTGAAACATGAGGAGAAGCAAGGTGCACCATGTCTCCAAGATGCTAGGCTCCATCGAAAAACATTAAACCCACGATATGTCGTAGATGAGGGGTGTACATTCAAGGTCCAACACTTGTCCAAGCTATTATTGGTAGTAGCCTGAGTGGTTTGGTCTCAAGATTCACCACTTTTCCACTCTATGTTAATATATTAAGAATATGCGCGTGTTAAGGTCCACCACTTGTCCAACCTATAAGGCTACATCTTAAAGGTTATTCTTTATTACCACTTGGAGTGACCATGATAGGTTTTACATGGGGGTTTGCTTCCAAGGTCCACCACTTGTCCAACCTAACTCTATTGAAACATAGAGAGAAACAAAGGTCCACCACTTGTCCAAGCTAGGGTCCATTGAAACATGGAGAGAAGGATGCTCCACCATTTGTCCAAGATAGGCTCTATTGAAACATGACGAGAAGCAAGCTGCACCATGTCTCCAAGATGCTAGGCTCCATCGAAATACATTAAACCCACGATATTTCGTAGATGAGGGGTTTACATTCAAGGTCCACCACTTGTCCAAGCTATTATTGCTAGTAGCCTGAGTGGTTTGGTCTCAAGATTCACCACTTTTATTAAGAATATGTGGGTGTTAAGGTCCACCACTTGTCCAACCTATAAGGCTACATCTTAAAGGTTATTCTTTCTTACTACTTGGAGTGACCATGATAGGTTTTACATGGGGGTTTGGTTCCAAGGTCCACCACTTGTCCAAGCTAACTCTATTGAAACATAGAGAGAAGCAAAGGTCCACCCCTTGTCTAAGCTAGGGTCCATTGAAACATGGAGAGAAGGATGCTCCACCATTTGTCCAAGGTAGGCTCCATTGAAACATGAGGAGAAGCAAGGTGCACCATGTCTCCAAGATGCTAGGCTCCATCGAAAAACATTAAACCCACGATATGACGAGAAGCAAGCTGCACCATGTCCCCAAGATGCTAGGCTCCATCGAAATACATTAAACCCACGATATTTCGTAGATGAGGGGTTTACATTCAAGGTCCACCACTTGTCCAAGCTATTATTGCTAGTAGCCTGAGTGGTTTGGTCTCAAGATTCACCACTTTTATTAAGAATATGTGGGTGTTAAGGTCCACCACTTGTCCAACCTATAAGGCTACATCTTAAAGGTTATTCTTTCTTAGTACCTGGAGTGACCATGATAGGTTTTACATGGGGGTTTGGTTCCAAGGTCCACCACTTGTCCAAGCTAACTCTATTGAAACATAGAGAGAAGCAAAGGTCCACCCCTTGTCTAAGCTAGGGTCCATTGAAACATGGAGAGAAGGATGCTCCACCATTTGTCCAAGGTAGGCTCCATTGAAACATGAGGAGAAGCAAGGTGCACCATGTCTCCAAGATGCTAGGCTCCATCGAAAAACATTAAACCCACGATATGTCGTAGATGAGGGGTTTACATTCAAGGTCCACACTTGTCCAAGCTATTATTGCTAGTAGCCTGAGTGGTTTGGTCTCAAGATTCACCACTTTTCCACTCTATGTCATTATATTAAGAATATGCGCGTGTTAAGATCCACCACTTGTCCAACCTATTAGGCTACATCTTAAAGGTTATTCTTTATTACCACTTGGAGTGACCATGATAGGTTTTACATGGGGGTTTGCTTCCAAGGTCCACCACTTGTCCAAGCTAACTCTATTGAAACATAGAGAGAAACAAAGGTCCACCACTTGTCCAAGCTAGGGTCCATTGAAACATGGAGAGAAGGATGCTCCACCATTTGTCCAAGATAGGATCCATTGAAACATGACGAGAAGCAAGCTGCACCATGTCTCCAAGATGCTAGGCTCCATCGAAATACATTAAACCCACGATATTTCGTAGATGAGGGGTTTACATTCAAGGTCCACCACTTGTCCAAGCTATTATTGCTAGTAGCCTGAGTGGTTTGGTCTCAAGATTCACCACTTTTATTAAGAATATGTGGGTGTTAAGGTCCACCACTTGTCCAACCTATAAGGCTACATCTTAAAGGTTATTCTTTCTTACTACTTGGAGTGACCATGATAGGTTTTACATGGGGGTTTGGTTCCAAGGTCCACCACTTGTCCAAGCTAACTCTATTGAAACATAGAGAGAAGCAAAGGTCCACCCCTTGTCTAAGCTAGGGTCCATTGAAACATGGAGAGAAGGATGCTCCACCATTTGTCCAAGGTAGGCTCCATTGAAACATGAGGAGAATCAAGGTGCACCATGTCTCCAAGATGCTAGGCTCCAGCGAAAAACATTAAACCCACGATATGTCGTAGATGAGGGGTTTACAGTCAAGGTCCACCACTTGTCCAAGCTATTATTGCTAGTAGCCTGAGTGGTTTGGTCTCAAGATTCACCACTTTTCCACTCTATGTCATTATATTAAGAATATGCGCGTGTTAAGGTCCACCACTTGTCCAACCTATAAGGCTACATCTTAAAGGTTATTTTTTATTACCACTTAGAGTAACCATGATAGGTTTTACATGGGGGTTTGCTTCCAAGGTCCACCACTTGTCCAAGCTAACACTATTGAAACATAGAGAGAAACAAAGGTCCACCACTTGTCCAAGCTAGGGTCCATTGAAACATGGAGAGAAGGATGCTCCACCATTTGTCGAAGCTAACTCTATTGAAACATGGGGGGTTTACGTTCAAGGTCCACCACTTGTCCAAGCTATTAGTGCTAGTAGCATGAGTAGTTTTGTCTCAAGATTCACCACTTTTTCACTCTATGTCATTATATTAAGAATATTAGGGTGTTAAGGTCCACCACTTGTCCAACCTATAAGGCTATATCTTAAAGGTTATTCTTTCTCACCACTTGGAGTGACCATGATAGGTTTTAAATGGGGGTTTGGTTCCAAGGTCCACCACTTGTCCAAGCTAACTCTATTGAATAATAAAGAGAAGTAAAGGTCCACCACTTGTCCAAGCTAGGGTCCATTGAAACATGGAGAGAAGGATGCTCCACCATTTGTCCAAGATAGGCTCCATTGAAACATGAAGAGAAGCAAGATGCACGATGTCTCTAAGATGCTAGGCTCCATCGAAATACCTTAAACCCACGATATTTCGTAGATGGGGGGTTTACTTTCAAGGTCCACCACTTGTCCAAGCTATTATCGCTAGTAGCATGGTTTGGTCTCAAGATTCACCAGTTTTCCACTCTATGTCATTATATGAAGAATATCTGGGTGTTAAGGGCCACCACTTGTCCAACCTATAAGGCTATATTCTAAATGATATTTTTTTTAACCACTTGGAATGTGCATGATATGTTTTACATGGGGTTTTATTCTAAGGTCCACCACTTGTCCAAGCTAGATCTATTACATATATATTATACATACAATATTCAACTAGATTCCCTACCTATCATGTCCAGTAGCATGGATGCTCTAGCTTGAAGGTCCACCACTTGTCCAACCTATACTCTCTTATGTAAGGGAGATCTCGTTATAAATTCAAAACCTTTCCGCCTAAATTTAAAATATCCCTCCCAAATCTTAAATATCCCGCCTAAATTTTAAACTATCCCGCCCAAATTTTAAAATTCAGACTTTTTTATAAAAATTTAAATTTTACTACTTAAATTTAAAATATTCCATGCAAAATTGATTTTAAATTCAAGTTTACCACAAAAAGATATCATTATACCACCTAAATTTAAATATGCAAACCTCAAATCATTATATTGTACATAAATTCAAACAAATTCAAATTAACAAGCCTAAACTGATATTAGTTTGCATAGATATGAATTTATCACACCTAAATTATGTCACCATGTTAGAGAGAGTGGTTAGAGAATTTGAACAAGGTCCACCACTTGTCCAACCTAGATACCAAGAAGGATTGAGTGTACAAGGTATTGTTTGGAGGTCCTTATAGTCCATTGGTCTCAAGGTCCACCACTTGTGGTAAGGGTCACCAAAAAGTGTATATATTCATCCAAAGAAATACACGTATTTTTGGTCTACATGTCCTAGTTTAAACCATTTATGTCCATTAGGTGTATCACTAAACAACACTACTATTTTTGAGAAACAGAAGTTACAATCATATCTACAAATGGATTAGAGGAAAATCAGCTCAGCATACATCCAGAACTCGCTACAAGAATCGACTTTAACAGATCACGCAAGTAAGTCTTCCATTCAATTTTACTAGTATTACAATGTGTTAGTTATTTGTGATATTTATGTATGTATATATACTATGTGTGCATATCGTAATTAAGTGTAATTGTGTATCTGCATTATGTATGAGTATTACAATGAAATAACACAAATATACATACATACACATAGATAACACAGACGCACACATACATGAGCATGTATTTTCAAGAGAGAGATAGCAAATACAGAGATAGATAGATAGAGAGAGAGAGAGAGAGATAAATAACTATTTTTTAGAGAGAGGAGAGAGAAAGATAACAGATTTCACTGTGTTTATGTATGTGGAAGAGAGGAAGACGATGTATGGGAATATGTGCACGTATTTTCAAGAGAGAGACAACAAGATAACAGATTTCATTGTGGTTATGTATGTGGAAGTGAGGAAGACGATGTGTGGGAATATGTGCATGTATTTTCAAGAGAGAGACAGCAAGATAACAGATTTCACTGTGGTTATGTATGTGGAAGAGAGGAAGACGATGTGTGGGAATATGTGTATGTGTGCGGGGATACTTTTAAACTATGTATCTCTGTCTTTTGACGAGAGAGTGTGTGTGCAAGAAGAGTTACAGAGAACCATCTTCTCTATATGGAGAAAGACAGAGAGTGAGAGAGAGAGAAATACCTGTTTTTTCTCTATTCGTGAGGTGTGCAATGTCTCCTGAGAAGACTGCCCGATCCTGCCCTTCTGGAAAGTGTTGTGTATGCTGCTGTTTCTTTGTCTTGTGCGCGAACTTTCAATCCTGTGCACTCCACCTGTGTGTTGTGTACGATGCCGAGCTTGCTCCTCTACGCGCGCGTATACTCCAACTGTGTGCGATCCGTGTGCGCTTTCTATGTTGCTGCTCGCCTGCTTTCTCTGTGTGCGTTTCTCGTGCGCTCTCTGTGTGCCTAATCTTGATAGGGTTTATTAGAATGCCACGTATGCTACAAGTCCATGTTTTATCATAGGATTAAAAAAAACAAAAGTAATATAAAAAATTAATCAATTCACACGGCCAAAATTAAAGAAATCATGGTTGAAAATATGAAAAACATGCGTAACTCTATACTAGGAATTCACTTTTAAAAAAAAGTGAATGCCGCCCCTTGACCCTTGCCGTACTATGCCGCCCCTTGACCCCGCCCGGGGCGCTGCCCCAGACCCCGCCCAGAACAATATCCCAAAATCAACCTCCCAAGCCCCGCCATCGAGAGCGCTATATTCCACATCCCCATCAAGAGCGCTACCCCCAAACCTCACGTGGAAGCGCTGCCTTGTCACCCCATTGTGGCATTGCCCTAAGACCCCGCATCTGGAGTGCTAAATGGGAACATTCTTCATTAGTGAAATTTTGAACATAAATTATATTAGCATATACTTAAATATAATACAAATATTAACATATTAGCTATGCTACTAATTTACTATAGCAGTTCTAGATTATGTCCCATACTATATTTAAGGTGCCAAAGGTTTGGCCTTATGGTCCTAGATTTAGCCAGGTGGTCAACACATATAGGACCAAGTGCACACTGTGCCACAAAACTTGGCCACCACTTCACTTGCCAAAGTTTAGGCCACATGGTCAATCCTAACTTTCCAATGTTCTTATTATGTCACCTTTTGCCTCGTGGAAAACCTAGGCTTGTTTTCACATACTTAGGCACTTCAAGCCACAATAAATTGTCATTACTCTTCGACAACCCTTTTGTTCAAGTCTTTGAAAAAACATTGTTTAAGGCCACCCTAAACCATTTTCATTTAGGGGTGTCTAAAACTAGCTTTTTGGCAATTCGAGAAGAAAATGGTCAAAGTTTTATACTTAGTTTTAACCACTTGACCAATTCAAATATTGGAAAGCAAGGTCTTGTAATACTTTTCTTTGGACATCACACATTAAAACTAGGTCCCTCACTTGTCCAAGCTATGCTCTAATACAATAAAGGGCTTTTGGTTTCAAGATGCACCACTTTCCCAACCTTGATTCCATTAAAGAAGCTAGCTCTACTTAGACATTTAATAGCAAGGTCTTGCAGCAGTTCAGATTGAGCATTTTCCATGGCTGCTAGGTCCACCACTTATCTAAGCTATGCTCTAATAGAGTAAGGGGGTTTTGGTTTCAAGATCCACCACTTGTCCAAACTTGATTTGGGAAGCAAGGTCCTATAATAGTTTGCTTTGGACATTCACCATTACAACTAAGTCCACCACTTCTCCAAGCTATGTTCTAATACACTAAGGAGGTTTTGGTTTCAAGGAGAACCACTTGTACGACTCTGTTTTTGGAAGTAAGGTCTTTACATAGTTCACCTTGGACCTTGGACCTTGGATACTACAACTAAGCCCACCACTTGTCCAAGATATCCTCTATATATAGCCAAAGGGTTTGGGTTTCAAGATTCACCACTTTTCCAACCTTTCTTCCATTAAAGAAAGGAGGGGCTTTATAACTAGGTCCACCACTTGTCCAAGCTATGCTCTGATATGGAAAGGGGATTTTGGTTTCAAGATCCACCACGTGTTCAACCTTGCAAGACTCAAGGGATACTTGGACATTGGAAAGCATAGTCCTATAGTAGTTGATAGGTGGCAGTGGGTATTACAACTAGGTCCAACCTATGCTCTCATATAGCAAAGAGGCTTTGCTTTCAAGGTCCACCACTTGTCCAACCTTGCTTCCATTAAAGAAATGAGGGGCTACGTAAACATTGGCAAGCAAGGTAGCAAGGTTCTAAGGTGTTTCACCTTGGATATTGGGCATTATAACTAGGTCCACCACTTGTCCAAGCTATGCTCTGATAAAGAAAGGGGATTTTCGTTTCAAGGTCCACCATGTGTTCAACCTTTCTAATATAGAAAGGGGATTTTTGTTTCAAGGTCCACCACGTGTTCAACCTTGAAAGACTCAAGGGATACTTGGACATTGGAAAGCATAGTCTTATAGTAGTTGATAGGTGGCAGTGGGTATTAAAACTAGGTCCAACCTATGCTCTTATATAGCAAAGAGGCTTTGGTTTCAAGGTCCACCACTTGTCCAACCTTACTTCCATTAAATAAATGAGGGGCTACGTAAACATTGGCAAGCAAGGTAGCAAAGTCCTAAGGTATTTCACCTTGGATATTGGGCATTATAACTAGGTCCACCACTTGTCCAAGCTATGCTCTGATATAGAAAGGGGATTTTTGTTTCAAGGTCCACCACGTGTTCAACCTTTCTAATATAGAAAGGGGATTTTTGTTTCAAGGTCCACCACGTGTTCAACCTTGAAAGACTCAAGGGATACTTGGACATTGGAAAGGATAGTCTTATAGTAGTTGATAGGTGGCAGTGGGTATTAAAACTAGGTCCAACCTATGCTCTTATATAGCAAAGAGGCTTTGGTTTCAAGGTCCACCACTTATCCAACCTTACTTCCATTAAAGAAATGAGGGGCTACGTAAACATTGGCAAGCAAGGTAGCAAAGTCCTAAGGTATTTCACCTTGGATATTGGGCATTATAACTAGGTCCACCACTTGTCCAAGCTATGCTCTGATATAGAAAGGGGATTTTTGTTTCAAGGTCCACCACGTGTTCAACCTTGAAAGACTCAAGGGATACTTGGACATTGGAAAGCATAGTCCTATAGTAGTTGATAGGTGGCAGTGGGTATTACAACTAGGTCCACCACTTGTCCAACCTATGCTCTCATATAGCAAAGAGGCTTTGGTTTCAAGGTCCACCACTTGTCCAACCTTGCTTCCATTAATATAGCAAGGAGGATTTGGTCTCAAGGTTCACCACTTGTCCAACCTATGCAAACCTTTTTCATGTTGTAGCATGATTTTTGGTTTGAAGAGTATTTTTCTATAACTATGGATTTAACAATGTAATCTTTTTACTTACAGGATGGACTTCGAATCTGGGGAGAAAGTACATATGATACTTGACAATGAAATCGATGGTATTGGTTGTGTGTGTAGAACATATCCAGATTCCACTTGTGGTGGTACAAAGATAGGGCTGGGAAATGTCTCCATACTAGTGGAGGAATGCTTGAAGGATGTGGTCCTACCTTTTCCTACAATGGATACTTCATCTCTCCAAGGCTCATTATGGAGTGTTGTTCGATGGTCAAAGATTCTTTTGCAATCTTTTGTATTAAATGGGAACTTAATTGATCCACACGAAAGCTACAATGGTGATGAAGAACATGATCATTCTGATCCTCTAGTTACAGATGCAATACCAATGACAAGCCCAGAATTTGAAGCAATGATTCGAGAGTCTTGGAGAAATCAGAGGGTCCTTTTAAAAGATGACACAATGATGCAAACCATGAATGAAGGGACCATCTTATATGTATTTCCACATGATTATGTCAACTTTCAGGAACTTGGTCCTGATTGTGTGGGTGTGGGTATTGAAAGAGAAAATGCAAGCATTGATGATGTGGTTGAAGTGGGTAGCATCACTTTGCTAAAGTGGCCCATCAAGCAAACAACAATGTTGAATGGGAGCCCATTACAACGCTTTGTTCCTGTTGATGGCATGCATGCTACATATGAGGATGTATCCAACGATGGCAATGTTGGAAAAAAACTTGATGGGAGTAATGTTGTCCAGTTGTCAAGGAAGAGACGATACACTTTCATGAACAGGACTCAAAAATCAAAAGCAGCACCAGCTTCGACTTTTTACCTTTCAAACAAATCAATTCAAAGGGTATCATGCATTGATTGTTGTGCACAAAAATGCTGCCAATTTGCAGATCGTGATATGGTGACAAAGTTACGACAACAATTTTGGGGAGAGTCTCAAAAATCACGCACTAATTATGTTTATGATGTTCTTTCTATATGTTATCAGAAAGATGAGAAGTCACGATACCAATTCAGGCTAAATGGCTCTATTGTTTGTTGTAGAGCATGGTATGAGCTACATGGAATACCAAAGACATCATTTTATCGATACAAGGAGAACTTTGAAAATGGTGTGCGCCAATATGTACATGGGAACACATGTACATTGAGAAGGGGACTTCAACATACTAGTTTAGCAAGAGCACTACTAAATGAGTTTGTGGAAAACAACTCTGAGAAGATGCCACATAGAAGTAGAACACTGCTAGATGGCTCAAGAGAGACTCAATTGGTGATTCCATCAACATACAAACAAGTGGATATTTTATGTGAAATCAACACGACACTTGACCAAATGGGCTATGAGAAGAAGCTATCCCAATCTTCTTTTGGTAGAATTTGGAACAAAGAGTACCCACATGTCACTTTAAAAAAGACGAGTGAGTTCTCTAAGTGCAATATTTGTAGCTCAATCAAGGCAAGGTTAGAAGCTAAACCTTCTCTTGAAGAGAGAGCTCTTCTCTTGAGGGAGAGAGAAGTTCACATGGCACAACAAAAGAGTTGCAGAAGCCTATATTATGCATGGCGCACGTATTCAGAAACTCAACCACAAAAATATGTATGCATAATCCATGATAAGATGGATCAAAAGAAGACTGCCATTCCTAGATTACGCATTGTTCCCAAGGGTGTGGATTCAGGATATAATCTGCAGGTGGCATTGATTGGCATGATCACTCATGGACATGGAGAAGGTCATTACGGACACTTTGTCTTGAATGGTTTGTGGCCAGCTGATCCAAATCTTACAATTGGCTCAATTGCTAATTGTTTACATAACCTCGAGAGGATAGATAAGCATCCTCTTGGTGATCTAGTAACAAATGGACTTCCAAGGAGAAATATTTCACTACTACATGCTTTGAACTCAAGGGATGCTTTGGACTACCATAACTTGAGTGATGGAAAAGAGCCCATTGTGCAGTCGTCAGAAATTGCAGAAGAGGAATTGGGGTCAACATTTCGCAGATTGCTAGAGAACTTGTTGCTACAATTGGATAATTGTGCAGGGGAAAACAAAAATTGATACTTATTTGCCTATTTGTCAATGCTTGTTGCAAGGGGTGTTTTCAAAACCATCCAGCTAGGATTTTTAATGGTTGGGCATACACATGAGGACATAGACGCCATGTTTAGTAGGTTTTCAGAGAAGTTGAGAGTTACACAAACCTATACTTTGCCACATTTGATGGATACATTACGAAACAGCTCATCTTCATCTCCAGCTCCATTTTTTCTCACAAAGATCCCCGATTTCAAGCAATATTGTGATGGCTATCTTTGTGATGGACAAGACATACTTGTTGGACATTCCAAACCGCTTTAGTTCAGGTTCTTTATGCAGGATGAGACACCAATGATGCAATATAAGGCACATGTAGGTGTATCAAGTTGGAGTGGAAGTATTCGCCTTTGGAAAACAGACACAGAAGGCAAGCCAATGTTACCACATGGAGATCCACCTCTAGTACAAATGGCGGAGTATGTCAAGGCCCACGAAGAAGTCATTTTGGGGCTAAAGAACTATATAAAATTTTGGAAAAATTTAGGGAATGGTTCAAGTATTCCGCGATATTATAGACCCGTGATAGATTATTGGAGTAAGGTAATTGAAGAGATTGGAAAAGCAATCATATCAGAGGGAGTCTTGTATGAAATGTTTTGGCCAAAAACTCAAGAATATTCTCACCTACAAAGCACTACACTGAATTTGCAACAAGGAGCAAAAAGATTCCTAGGCCTTGACGAGTTGAACGATCATTTTTGTGGGCCTCAACGAGATAGGCCAAGGGAAGAGTTTGACCCTATGTCTGATGTGCACCAAGGTGACTTTCTTATGCTTGTTCCGAGTGACACAGAAATCTATCCAGTGTGGCTTGCAATGGCTTTATCTGACATTGATAATGAGCCTACATCACCAAACTACAGAAAACTCTTGATTCAATATTGGGCACCTTGCGCGAGAAAAAGTGGGATGACAGATACTCAAGCTTACAGTAATTGTTGGAAGGGTTATTGGGCTGTCAACTATAAGGACCCACAAGTGTGGGAAACTATAGATGCAATTGTTTGGTCCTGGAGACCCAACAAAGAAGGACCATTTTCTAGAATAAAGATTCCAGAAAGACATGCTCTAAAAGCCAAAGAAGGCCTCACTCGTGCACATCAGCCACACTTGGATCAAAGTTCAGATATGGTATCAAATGTGGAGTAGAATTATGTGGAGCTTTTATTGTGACTATACTAGTCAATTTGTAAACAAAATCTTTTTTGTATCTTCCTTTGTTTTATGTAATTTATAGTTATTATTCAAATCCATGTGTTGTACATCCTCTTGACTTTTGGTGTTTATCAACACCACAATCCTATGAGATTTTCACTTTATTTACTAGCCACACACCTCAAGTTTTCCCACTTTAAGTGGAAAATTCCCAAATTACATGAATTCGGTCGATTTGGAGATTCCCATAATGTGAGATTTTTACCAAAATACCTAATATGGTCTTTTTTGATGAATAGGTGTACACCATGTGTACAAGAACGGTGGGTGTGTAAGGGATGTGTAAGAGTGGTCAAAAGATACACTTTTTCCCCCCTAAAAGGAGGTGGACAATTTTATGATTTTTGGTCTTCCATATCTTCCATAACTCCCACATATGATCTCCAATCTGAGCGGAGATAGTAGATATGCAATCTATACGTTGAGCTCTTTCCATAGATATGCTACATGATACGGTTTTACCCTGTATATTTTAAATTCAATTTGGGGGGGAACCTTGAATTCAAATAAACTAGCCATTTTGCCCGTTTGAATTTAAAAGCTGTCCTTTGATTACTTTCTTAATATTAAAGGTTTGACCTCCTTCAACTCCCAAATAAAGAGGCCCTTGTAGACCCATTCTGTTCCTAATGTTTGAGAAATCTGTCACTAGTGCAACATATAATTTCATTAAAAGATTGGAAAAGTGATTGGATAACATGTTGTTATGTGAGCAATTTCTCGAATTGGGGGTGGCCACAAGGGCACGCAGGTTGGCCAGACGGGTCTATCTGGACCATTTGCACGCCCTTGTGACCACCACCCTTTTGGTATTTTCTGGCCTTGTCTGCACTCCAGGACATAAAAAAGTCTCATATTAAGTTTGAATTTAATTTTTCATGCACAGATTCACCACCATCCCCCTTCACATTCGTGAACTCAAAGTTTATTCAATGCATAGATATTGCTTAACTTAAACACATTAAGAAGCCAAAAAGTCAAATGATTTTGGAGAGAGTATATACAAAACTCTCAATCATTTTATCATTGTAAAAACATCTAAGTAAAAAACCAGGGTGATTAATACAAAAAGGTAGGTGTCACTTCGACTAATGCTCAAAGTCCCGCTGCAATCAGCATGCAAGATACATGTCCTTTGCTTTTTTGTCACTCTGTTTGCATGTATGGCGCACAGGTTGCTATCTTCCAACATAGAGATGATGTGGGTCTCTACAGCTCTTGAATTGCCTCGAGTGCCATTACTTGCATTCTGTATTAATTGCCATAGCTTTATAGCACCTTCTTAACCGTGCGAGCAAAAAGGACTCATCAAATTAGAATCTCGATTGTCTTTTGCTAGTTTTGGGTTTTTGCAAATGCCCTTGCTATTTTGCAACGCTACAAAGGTTGTCTAGGTTGCAACGCTACAAAGGTTGTCTAGGGATAACTTGCACATTTACGGTGGACCGACTTTGTGCTTCTTAAAAAACTATGATTTGTGCCTATTTACATGCTTTGGTGCTGGATCTTCCATCTCTTCTGACTCTCCTCTACCCTTGCCTCTCGATCTTGTGTTGTGGGAAGATCTCATTGACCAGTTGGTAGTGTCTTCCCCCCCCACTAGCATCCGGTGTGGCTCAATCTCTGACTCAATATCTGTATGGACCACCCAAGCTCTAGATGGTCCTGCTTGGCGTGGTGGATGTTCCCTGTCAAACTCCAATGATGTTGGGTCCTCTTCTTCTTAACTCCACATCGTGGTGTTTGCTGTTGTGCATGCAACAAATCTTTTTCCTCTGATGACTCTTGGGGCAGACTACCATGCCCATTGTATGAAGAGCACCTAGAACGGCCAGGTGTGTGCAGCCATTTCCTTGTGCCTTTAAGCCATGCCAGATTCTCACATCCTTGAAGAGTGTTTGGTGCACTCCATCGGGTATGGTAAGAGCTCACTTGTGTTGAAGAAATGAGTGGTTTGTAAGTGGATCTAATATTTATAAGGGCCCATGTTTAAAGAGCCCAATTTAAAAGAGGACGTTCATGCTTATTTTACAAAAAGCTATTATTTTTTAAAAAGGTGTCCCAAAATTTATTAAAAAATATGTGAAGAAGAGTTGGACCTTACGTTCATGTGTAATCACTCATGCAAAATCCACCTTGACCCTTATCGTACTCTGCATTGGCACCATGCAGCATGCTTGGTAGGGCCTTGCGACATTCACCACTTGTTGATGTGCTTTTGACAACTTAATTTGTGCACTTCCCTTGCAATCTTGGATTGTCGTGCATACTCCATTGTGAGCTTACGCGAGAAAATGTCGTATAAAATAATCGGTTGAACATCTCCTCCAAATAATTAGATTGCACCATACCACTGTTGAGCTTATATGTGAAGCTACTCAATATATGGCTTCTCTATATATGGTACTCAGGTCCCCTCTATATATACATCATGGTACCATCAGAATCACTATGGTATCAACGAGAAATTATCAATCAAACAACGTAAACTATATCTGTACAAGAATCATTATACGAGAATCAATGAATGAGTATATCATATAACAAAAGATCATGTACCAACAATAGCTTGATAGAATTTGGACGATCATCAATGTCGTCTACAACTTTGTAGAATAAAGTTTTTTCAAATTCTGTACCAACCATCTCTTATGGCATCGTGAACGTAATTATTTCACTAACGATGCTAATAACTTTCATTGATTCTCATATAATTATTCTTCTAGAGATATAGTTTACGTTGTTTTATTGATAATTTCTCGCTGATACCATAATGATTTTGATGGTACCATGATGTATATATAGACAGGACCTGGGTGCCATATATAGAGAATCCATATATTGATTAGCTTCACATATAAGCTCAACAACCACCACCATGTCGAGTATTTTTAAAGTACAACCCCATGCTCAATAATGTGACTTCTCCATGCCTTGAGTGCTAAAAATCTTAAGAGAACCATATTTGTGCAAAACAAATGCACCATGCACAAACAAGATATGTTGTTCATATGAAAAAATGATGCACATTATTAAATGAAAATGATCTCTTGTAATAAGTTTGTTGGAGCTATATATGGCTCACTCTACTGAACTTGGTCTCACCTATATATTTGTATCTTGTCCTCAATATGAATCAGTCTTTGGGAGCGTATATGGTGTGTCTCTTGTCTCGTCTCTCTCTCTTTCTCTCTACATCTCAACATGGTATCAGAGCGGTAACGATCACGCGCCGATTCAATTCATGGTGACACAACAATATGTGTATGCGATTCGCATGTAAGATTCAAAATTGCTACAAATTTTATTTTTGAGCGTTGATTCTTGTTAATTGTGGTTGTTTTTTGTTAAGAATAATATGATTAGTGTTTTATGTGGCGTTTATTTCTAATCAAGCTAATCGTTGATTACGTTTTCTTGTTGATGACACCCTGAACTTCATCTCAATTTTTCTTGTTGTTCTGCTCAAAATTTGGAGAAACGGGAAAAGCGCGATGGAGCGTAGCACAATGGCACTTTTCATCCAAAACTTGTTCGTCTCCTCGAGCTCTTCGATTTGAGTTCTAGGTTTGCGTCAATCGGAGTTCACAGCAGAAAGTTATGCTGTTTTTACTACAATTGAGCTTGACGCAGCTTTCCTTGTCCTACTTCTTCGTGAAGCATCCGCGATCATTTTTCTTATTTTGGCGTTAACTTTTTTGAGAAGATTTAGCTTTTTGCTATTTGTATTGTGGCCATCAATCTTGCGTCTCAGGCCACTTTATTTTGAGGACTCGTTTATTATTAACGTCTCCTTTACCCTGACTTTTTTGGGTGACGTCTCTCACATCTTTGGACGTTCCTTAAGCATCCTTCTTACGTTTATCATTGACAGAACGCAGTACTCATATCTCTCTCATTCTCAATTACGGCCTTCACCATATATGGTGTGCAGATTCTATGATCTTATCTGATACGTCTTCTCGCAACAAGATATGGCTATGAATATTCTCGTCAACGGCTTTCCTTATGGCCAGCGTTTTGTTCCTCCTTTCCAAGGTCAAGGTTTTCCAGGCTAGAAAGCAAAGATGTTGTTAATTCTTGAAGGCGATGAACTCTCCGATGTTGTTCTTGGAAATCGTGTTTGTCCGCCTCAGCCTGTTGATACGGATAATGATAACGTGCTTATCACTGAAGGACCTATATTTGAAGATTGGAATGTTGCCTATACGGATTGGCAACAACGTGATAAAGCAGCTCGTCGATATATTCTTTCTGCTCTTACCGATTTCCTTTTGCTTGATATGTATGAACTGCCTACTTCCCACGACGTATGGAAGTATCTTATTGCAAACTTTCAAAAGAAATTTGCTACAGAAATACTTTATTTGAGAGGGTTGCTTAACAAGATACAATATGAAGTTGGTACTGCCATGACAGGACATATTGAATCTTTCAAATCTATTATTAATCAACTTGTTGCTGTCGGCGATCCTGTTCCACAAAAGCAACTGATTACACTTCTCCTTGATACGGTGAAGGACTCTTCTTATGATAACATTGTTACTATCCTCTCTAATAAAGATGGTCTTGATTTCGACCAAGCTTGCATGTCTTTAATTGAATACTCTCAACGTCAAGAACGTCGGAATGCTGGTCATGATACAGCTATGATTTCACAAAAGCAGACTGAGTCACAACAGATGGAACGTGCTTTTTATGCTCGAAGGCGTCCATTTCAACGAGGAAACCGCAGAGGTGACCGTCGCGGTAATATTTTCTCTCGTCTCAAATTTCCTAATAAGCAATGTTCTTACTGCAACAGAAATGGCTATACTGAAGATGATTGTTGGGCACGTCAATATGATGAAGAACACAATATTACCACAAAAAAACCACGTTTATCTAGAGACTCTTCTTCTTCTTCTTGTGAATATTGTGGAAGATCTGATCATCCCACTTATATGTGCTATAAGCATCGATTCGACACAGATCGGAATAGAGCATATGCTACTTAACATCGAAACAACATTGTACCAGAAACAAGCTGCATCATATGTTCAGTTGCTCCAGACAGAATACTTCATGTACGTGATGGATCACTTTTTATTGTCGATTCTGGTACTACAAAAAATATGACATATCAGTCTAAGTGGCTCCATAACTATCATCCACTGCCAGTTCAACGTGTTGTTTATCTTTCTGATGATACTACTTGTCAAGTAAAGGGTATTGGAGACTTATATCTTGGTACCTTATCTTCTTCCACTCGAATTTTGCGAGAAGTATTACATGTACCAGATCTTCAACGTAATCTTCTTTCAATTTCTAGACTTGTTGATCTTGGTCTGTTTGTTGGATTTGATCATACCAAATGCCGAATTGAGAAAGATGGATAGACTATAGCCACTGCTCCTCGAAATGGTAATTTGTTTGAACTCTCTCTCAACGATGCTGTAGCAAATATTTTCACTGCTCCAGGTGATCATGATTGCAAAGTATGGCATCACCGTTTTGTTCATGTTGATTTCTCAAAACTCCTTGATCTTCAACGTCCTGATCTTGTTCATGGCATGGATCTTAAAGCCCATCCCCATATGGGAATTTGTGAATTTTGTGCTCTTGGGAAACACAATCGTAAAACCCTTTCCGCTTTCAAATACAACTCATTCTCATGACATATTGGATCTTGTTCATACTGATATATGTGGACCTCTACCTTCTTCGAGATCACAATATCGCTGCTTCATTACTTTCATTGATGATTTCTCAAGGTATACGACTGTACTTCTACTTAGACCAAAATCTGAAGCCTTATCTGTTTTCAAACAATTCCACAAGGCTGCGGAACTTCAAACTGGTCGTCGCCTTAAGAAGCTTCGTAGTGACAATGGAGGCGAATATGTTTCTCGAGAGTTTGTGAGTTACTGTGTTGACAGTGGAATTCATCATGAACACACTATTCCATATTTGCCTCAACAGAACGGTGTTGCTGAACGAAAGAATCGCACTATTCTCAATGCTGTAAAATGTATGCTGATTCATTCTGGCTTATCTCGTGTTTTCTGGGCTGAAGCTACTTTGACAGCAATATTTATTCAGAATCATCTTCCTACTACTGCACCCTCTGGTAAGATACCCATCACAGCATGGACAGGTGACATTCCTTCTGTATCTCATTTTCGAACCTTTGGATGTATTGCTTATATTCATGTTCCCAAAGAAACACGAACAAAGCTTGATGCTCCTGGTCTTAAAGTTATTTTTATTGGATATTCTGACACTTCCAAAGGCTACAAATTCTATGACCCTTCCTCCAAGAAAGTAATTGTGAATCGTGATGCTACTTTTAACAAACAGCTTATGGGAGGCTCATGGTCCATGGATGATTCTGATGATACTAAATCATTGCTTCAAGCTTTTCCATTTCTTTGAGAAGATGAAACTCTTCCTATAGAGCAACTTTCCTCTTCACAGCCATCCATTCCGAATGTTGCCAATGATGATATTGATATTTTTGTTGATTTGCCTATTGATTTTGAACATGGCTCATGTCATGTTTATGATGAAGATATTGTTGATAATGCTTTTTCTACTTCTGAAGATCCCGTTACTTATGATGAAGCTATCTCTTCACCACAAAAGGATCAATGGCAAGAGGCTATGGAAGCAGAGTACGATTATCTTATCTCTAAAGGTACATGGATACTAACTGAATTACCTCCTGGTCGTACACCTATTAAATGTAAGTGGGTGTATGAGACATAAGTAAAAGCACATGGATCTTTTGACAAGTTCAAGGCGCGTTTAGTTGCAAAAGGTTACTCCCAAGTAGCTGGTGTTGATTATCAAGAGAGTTTTTCACCAGTTGTTCGCATTACAAGTGTTCGAGTTTTATTGGCATTTGCTGTTCAATTTGATTTAGAATCTCATCAAATGGATGTGCGAACTGTATTTCTTAATGGTGAATTGGAAGAGGAAATTTATATGGAACAACCAGAAGGGTTTGTTATTCCAGGTAAAGAAGACCTTGTTGCTCAACTCCATAAGGCACTATATGGTCTCAAACAAGCTTCGCGAGCCTGGTATACACAATTTGATCTTTCTGATCTTTTTGTCACAATACTGGTCCCTTGCCCTCTGCTCCGGTTGCTGCTACTTCTACCTCTAGGGAAGCTGGTCTCGAGCACCCTTTCGCGTTTCTCAAAATCATGGGCCTCTTCCATTTCTTCCCATGCATCTTACACCTGTGAAGCTTCCCTCTATTCTTGCTCTTGCCGTCGATGTGTAGCCCATTCCTCTACTTCTGCGGCGTTCGTATAATATTGATTTATTGCTTCTTGCATATTTCGAATGTCTTCTTGAGTATGATTGTAGTGCTGCATCATTTAGTTAATGCGAGCCTATTCGAACTTCTCAGCTCTCGGCCCTTCCTCTCTTATGCGTATGTTTACCGAGGTTATAATATGCTGGATGGCCATTACAAAAAAATATCGCACATCTTTGGGGGTGTAGTTATGTACTTGAAGTTCCTATAGAAGCGTGATACAAACGTTTGTTGCTTCATACAAACGTTGCAGCAAACAATGAAACAACATGATTACTTACGTTTGGTACATCCATAATTTGATTGAGGAGCAACAGGGCATTCAAACAGGTTCTCCAGCCACAGCTATAGTCATCAACATACGTGGGCATGGTTACCCTTCATGCCGGATGTTATTTCCTAGATCATGTTCTAACAAAACATGCTCTACACAACATACAAGTTTTTTCACGTCACTACATACATAACCACTCGAGTCAGCAACACATTACAAAGAGACACTACTTCCAAATGTACCCGGATGGGTCTTATGTTTTTACACGACCGTGAAACGCCCTGCTTTGCCCGGAGTTTGCGTAGTAAACAATCTTAGCTTCCATGTCAAATAACATGAGACTCCAATGATCACTACAAAGACACCATCAAAGATGAGGAGAAAGATTCTAAATGCAACATGGTTTTTACAAGGCAAGAAAAAAATCACGATTGATTGTATGCAGTGACTACCAGAAAGCGTGCTAGATCAAAGTTGACTCTACTAAACCATTTCATCAGACTCAACAAGGAAATTGAGTTGTTCTGCAGCAAAGGCGATATTAGCGGATCTATTACGTATACTTTATCTTGAACCTCAGGGGGCAAAAGAGAGACAGCGTGTCTAACATGAATCAATGGCAGAGGTTAGACTTAAGGTATTTCAGTGGGCTGTCATTGCCACAAACCCATGAGTTAATACCGAGCGAGTGGGGCAACTATTGAATTCCATAAGCCACTGACTTTCTTGGCTTAACGGTAGTGAGCCATTTAATGAATCAAGCGTGACTTATAGAGAAAAACTTGACAATTGTCGTGAAGACATGGGTCAATACCGAGCAAGTAGTACCACTATCCAATTCCATAAGCCATTGTTTCGCTTGGTATTGACCCATGTCTCGGTAGAGACCCATTTAATGAACCAACTGTGACTTTTAAAAAGCATGAGAATTACCACAAAGCAATGTTGACAACCTCATTCGTTGTGTTGGAGTTGGTGAAACTGTGCATGCACAAGAAGTCTTGTTGATCGAGGTTGAAAATGCAGGCCTTTTCTGAGCTTCCAAGCAGCAGTATCCGTGCATGCAGGGGCGCTGCACTGAGCAGAACTTGCAACTCCTCTTCGTTCTCCTCATTGATTTTCTCTAAAATAATTGACTCATCTGATATGTTGGATGACCCTTGATATGCAGAGCCTTGCCCTTGCCTTTCTTGAGATGGCTCCCTAGCTACCTCGGGCTACTCCCTAACAGCCATAGGGTCCTCCCTCACAGGCACAGGCTCCAGATCATTTTCCTTCAATACTGGTTCCTCCATCAGTCCCTCAAGGTCTATCCTGGCCTACTCTTGCCGCTCATCAGCCTTTACTGGCTGCGAATCCTCCATGGTTGCTCCTCTATAACTATCTTTGTTTCTTCCATGACTGCCTCAGGGTCCACTCTGGCTTGCTTATGCCCCTCTGCGGCTATCTCATCCTGCCTATTTGTGTCGTTTCTCTCGACACGTGATCAGGTCCTTTTGCTATTTGTTTCAGCCCTAGACGGCTCCGTCTGTCGTGCACGAGGATGGAGAGGGGGGATGTTGAGAATATCCATGGTTCTACTATCACGGATAGGAACTGGCTAAAGCAGCCCACCGTAGCTGAAACGCAGCCTCCGAAGAGTATCAAAATCCCACGGCATGATAGTAATGTGGTGTGCATGGGCAGCCAGGATATGTCCATCGCTGAAGAATTCAACGAGGTAGTCTTCTGCAATTTCTTGAAGTCAGAGTAATGCATTGTTGGCCCATCGCGTTTCGACTCTCCACTGCTTGCAAATATCTTGCACTACTCGTTGGAAAGGGAGACGTGGAATAGTAGGTTAAACATGCCATTTAATCATGTGCAGCTCTTGCAGTACACCTCTTTGCGCCTCATATTGGTGTCTTATTGCTTGAGCATTCAAAGATTCACATGTTGCCCTCCTAGGCGTGGCCTTTGCACGAGGCATCTCTACAAATAGCATAACACAAAACGACATTTCATTTGTAAGCACAAGGGACTTAATATTTCAAAAAAAGTGAGTACCAAGCAAACTGGTGCATCGGATAGAGTTTGCCTTCCCTTATTTGCTTGGTAGTGACCTTAGAAAATAGTAATAGCAGACATCACTTATATTTTTTGAAGTCAGTACCAAGCAAATAGGTGCATCAGAAAGAGTTTGCCTTCCCTTATTCGCTTGGTACTGACCTCAGAAAATAGTAATAGCAGACATCACTTATATTTTTTGAGGTTAGTACAAAGCGAACAAGTGCATTGGAAAGAGTTTGCCTTCCCTTATTCGCTTGGTACTGACCTTAGAAAATAGTAATAGCAGACATCACTTATATTTTCTAAGGTTAGTACCAAGCGAACAGGTGCATCGGAAAGAGTTTTTCTTCCCTTATTCGCTTGGTACTGACCTCAGAAAATAGTAATAGCAAACATCACTTATATTTTGTGAGGTCAGTACTAAGTGAACAGGTGCATTGGAAAGAGTTTTCCTTTCCTTATTCCATTGGTACTAACCTCAAATAAGTGTAATAGCAGACATCACTTATATTTTCTAAGGTCAGTACCAAGTGAACAGGTGCATCGGAAAGAGTTTACCTTCCCTTATTCGCTTGGTACTAACCTCTGAAAAGTGTAATAGCAGACATCACTTATATTTTCTGAGGTCAGTACCAAGCAAACAGGTGCATCTGAAAGAGTTTTTCTTCCCTTATTCGCTTTGTACTGACCTCATAAAAGTCTAATAGCAGACATCACTTATATTTTCTGAGGTCGGTACCAAGCCAATAGGTGCATCGGAAAGAGTTTTCCTTGCCTTATTCACTTGGTACTGACCTCAGAAAAGTGTAGTAGCAAGCGAGTAGGTTTGCATCCCCTGCAACAATATACCAAAGTGAAGGAGACGTTTAGGTCCATGCGGTCCTAACTATCATGTCGTTCCCTCCCATCACCTCCCCTAATCTACGGGGGTGGTACCATTGCTTCTCTCTCCCATGTCTACGTCTCATGAAACCTGTCACAGGAACAGAATAATAGAGATCGACAGAAAAAGAGATCTTTGTATTGATGAGATTTTGTAGAGTTTTGATACAACAGAGGAGCAATTGAATATGGACGCACTCCGTTGTACGGATCTCGAACCTCCCGACCACCCCCGAGCTTCAGTCCGTTTCCATGCAGCGTTTCACTCGCACTCACACTCTCACTCACACTCGCACTCGCACTCGCAATCTCACTCGCAGAAGAGTAGATCTGTGAATGATTCCCAAACGCACCACCTGTCATGCTTTTATCCTTCTTTTTCTCGAAAAGCCTGCACGATTTTTGCACCAAGTATACCTGCGAGAATATTATAAGAACATGATCGCTAAGCAATCCGTAAAGGTTAGATTTCTATCATGACACTTTGCACAGATCCTGTTTCACACATTGATTTCTTCATCGCCTACAAAATAGCCAAAAGAACATACTCGTGCACCCAATTCAACATGATAATCAAAGTAAAAAAACATAACTATATACCTTCAGAATCTCAATTGCCATACTCTACCATGAAGAAACAATCCACTTCTTGGTTGATAGCACGGAGAGCTTTATGATGTTATATGTCTGTCTGTCCCTGTGTATACTACACTCCTGCTGCCTTCTGTTTGTTTTCATCATAACTTCTACAAACGAACTCAGAACAAAGAAGTACAGGTACTCAAAACGACGGGAATAGGTCTGGTCTACAAGGCTACATATCACCAGTTTCATACTCCACAACACGATGTTTCTTGTCATAATATAATTTGTGTCTCTTTTGAGCTTCTCTAATATTCCCCCTGATTTTGGTCTACTCACGTGACAGTTCTACCTTATTCCTCGAGTTAAGAAGATTAATAGGTGTGGGACAGTTGTAGCCATACATTGCCTCAAACAGAGTCATCCTAATAGATGAATGATATGAACTGTTATATGTAAATTCAACCAAAGGCAGATATTCATTCCAATTAGATTGGTTTTCATTGACATGCATTCGTAACATATCGTCTAAAATACGATTCACTCTCTCCATTTCCCCATCTGTTTGAGCATGAAAAGAAGTAGATATGCGTAACTGGGTACCAATAGAGTCAAAATTGCTCTCCAAAAATGAGAAGTTAACTTAGAATCTCTGTCAGACACTATGCTCTTGGGCATGCCATGCAAACGAAATATCTCTTTCACAAACAAGCGTGCAATAGTCAATGCAGTATCAATTATTTTTACAGGAAAGAAGTGAGCTTGTTTTGTGAGTTTATCTACCACCACAAAGATTGAATCATACCCTTCATGAGTAGTACGAAGTCTAATGATAAAATCCATGGATATAGACTGCCACTTCTGTAAAGAAATGTCTAAGGGTTGAAGGTCACCATGCATCCTCTTATGTTCAATCTTAACTTGTTGACATTGAAAGCACTCACGTACATAATTCTTAGCATCCAATTTCATACGCGGCCAAAAGAATGAACTTTTAATCTTTTCATATGTCTTATTCAATCGAGGATGACCAGAAAAAGGTGAATTATGACACTCATGCATAATTTGACTCTTAAAAGAAGAATTTGCAGGAATACACAAGCGGTCATAATAATACAGATTTTCCTTATACAAGTGATCTCTGTTCTCATACATCTCACCAATATTTTCACGCAAGAATTTCAAAATAGGCATATAAAAAGAATCATTTTCAACTTCAGCATGTATATCATCAATCAAATTAGACCGCACAACAGTCAACAAATTACACATGGGCCTACGACTCAATGCATCTGCAACTTTATTTTCTTTTCCACACAAATACTTCAAATCAAAATCATACTTAGCCAGCAATTCAATCCATCTCCTTTGTCTGTTGTTTAACAATGACTGAGTGAAAATATACTTCAAGCTTTGATGATCAGTACGCAATTCAAATTTGACACCAAGCAAAAGATGACGCCAATGTTTCAATGCATGAACAACAGCAAGCAATTCTAGATCATGTGTTGCATAGTTCAATTCATGTCGTCTTAATTTCCTAGACTCATATGCAACCACTCTCCCTTCTTGTGTCAAAACACAACCTAATTGTTCACCACTAGCGTCACAGGACACAACAAATGGTTTGCCCATCTTAGGAACTTTTAGAGCACAATTTTCCGCTATTTTAGCCTTCAAGGTCTCAAAAACAGTCTCACAACTAGAAGTCCACACAAAACCCTTGTCTTTCTTGGTCAATTTGGTCAAGGGACTTGCTATCTTAGAGAAATCTTTAATGTGTGCTCTCTCATATTGTGCTAGACTCATAAAGCTTCTTACATCCCTTATTGACATAGTCTTAACTTTATCAAGATCAATAGGAATCCCCTCTTTAGAAATCACTCTTCCCAAATACACAATCTGATCCTTTGCAAAAGAACACTTACTTGCTTTGGCATACAATTTATGTTCATGCAAAACTTCAAATGCTCTCTTTAAATGCAATGCATGATCTTCTTCATTCTTAGAATACGCAAAAATATCATCCAAGAATACCATAATGAAGTCATCAAGATACGGGTGAAAAATATTATTCATTAAGCACATGAAAGTTGCTGGTGCATTAGTCAAACCAAAAACAAGAACTGTAAATTCATAGTGCCCATAACGTGTACGAAAAGCAGTCTTTGGAATGTCCTCAGTCTTGATGCGGATTTGATGGTAGCCAGAACAAAGGTCAATCTTCGAAAATATTGTGGCACCACTCAATTGGCTAAGAAATTCATCTATGTAAAGAAGAGGATATTTGTTCTTAATGGTCTGTTTATTTAATCCCCTATAGTCAATGAATAACCTATATGTACCATCCTTTTTCTTTTGGAATAATAAAGGACTACCCCAAGGAGATACACTAGGTTTAATGAAACCCTTTTTCAAAAGATCATGAAGTTGTATCTTTAGCTCTCTAAGCTCATCAAAATTGAACCTGTATGGAGCCCTTAAATAAGGTGTTGCTCCTGGATATAGATCTATGGCCTGGTCTACCACTCTAGGCGGATGTATACCAGGAAGGTCGTCCGGAAACACATCCTTAAAGTCATGCAAGAGATCCTCTACAAATTCTAGATTTGTCTCTTTCTGTTTATCCCCAGATTCTTTTTTAATTTCATTAGCAAATGTTGAGATGTAGAGAGAAAGAGAGAGAGACGAGACAATAGACACACCATATACGCTCCCAAAGATTGATTCATATTGAGGACAAGATACAAATATATAGGTGAGACCAAGTTGAGTAGAGTGAGCCATATATAGCTCCAAAACCCCCACTCAAACAAAGGTCTCTAGCTTTGGATGAAAAAACCCTTGGGGAGTTCAAGGGAAAAACCCAAGCCCCTATACAATGTGAAAATATGAACCAGCGATGATGATGTGAAAGTGAATTGTGCATCTATGTACAAATATTCAAGTGACTTAGAGATCACAATGTGCAAAGGTGAAGTGCGCATAGTGCATGGTACCTAAAATATTACAATGTCATATGTACAAAGCTATTACAATAGCAAAGAAGCTAATCTAGAAAGAGTGAGGTCGAATCAACTCCAAGCTCCGAGCGCAAGAGGATGAAACGTGACTCGTTGAGGCCTTTAGTCAAAATGTCTGCAATCATCTGGTCACTTCGACAATGTTCAACCATAATGGCTCCTTTGCGTACTTCATATCTGACATAATGATAATGGACAGCAATGTGCTTTGACTTATTATGTTGAACATAGTCTTTTGCAAGACTAATAGCACTTTGGTTGTCACACCGCAAGGGTGTGCTAGAAAGAGGAGAGTGACCAATATCAACCAGCATTTGTCGAAGCCAAATCAACTCACAAGCTGCAAGTGATACCGCAACATATTCTGACTCAGTCGTAGAAACTGCAACACAACGTTGTTTCTTGCTAGTCCAAGAAACAAGACAACCATTTATAAAGAAGCAATTTCCACTAGTAGATCGCATAGATAAATGTGACCTTGCCCAGTCTTCATCTGTGTAACCCAAAAGAGAAAGAGATTGCATAGAATCCGATCTGAGTTGTCGTCGATAGACTAAACCAAAATCTGTAGTGCCTTTCAAGTATTTCAACACACGCTTTGCAACAGACCAATGCTTAAGAGAAGGACATGGAAGATGTTGTCCAAAATAATTAGCAGCAAACAAAATATCAGGATGAGTGTCCATGCCAACAAACTGAAGACATCCAATCAAGTTAGCATAAGGTTGATTTGTGACAAGTTGACCGCCATTGTCAGAAGTATTCTTCGTAGAGCTCGCAAGACAAGGTGTGTTGGCTGAATGTGCAGATTCCATACCAAATTTTTCAATAGTATCTGCAATAAACTTTGACTGTCGAAGGAATAAAATACCTTTTGTACGGTTCCGTTGGATTTGAATTCCAAGACACGAGTGAATCTCTCCAAGATCCACCATATCAAATGCAGAAGACAATAACTTTTTCACTTGCTGAAGAAATCCCAAATCATTGGAAACAAGGATGGTATCATCCACATAAAGAGCAAGAATCACAAAACTGCTACCTTGGCGTTTTATGTATAAGTTGGGGTATGACGAGCAAGAGATGAATCCTTTAGAGGTGAGAAAAAGATCAAATTTCGTATACCAGGCTTGCGAAGCTTGTTTGAGACCATATAGTGCCTTATGGAGTTGAGCAACAAGGTCTTCTTTACCTTGAATAACAAACCCTTTTGGTTGTTCCATATAAATTTCCTCTTCCAAGTCACCATTAAGAAAAGTAGTTCGCACATCCATTTGATGAGCTTCTAAATCAAATTGAACAGCAAATGCCAATAAAACTCGAACACTTGTAATGCGAACAACTGGTGAAAAACTCTCTTGATAATCAACACCAGCTACTTGGGAGTAACCTTTTGCAACTAAACGCGCCTTGAACTTGTCAAAAGATCCATCTGCTTTTACTTATGTCTCATACACCCACTTACATTTAATAGGTGTACGACCAGGAGGTAATTCAGTTAGTATCCATGTACCTTTAGAGATAAGATAATCGTACTCTGCTTCCATAGCCTCTTGCCATTGATCCTTTTGTGGTGAAGAGATAGCTTCATCATAAGTAATGGGATCTTCGGAAGTAGAAAAAGCATTATCAGCAATATCGTCATCATAAACATGACATGAGCCATGTTCAAAATCAATAGGCAGATCAACAAAAATATCAATATCATCATTGGCAACATTCGGAATGGATGGTTGTGAAGAGGAAAGTTGCTCTATAGGAAGAGTTTCATCATCTGAAAGAAATGGAAAAGCCCGAAGCAATGATTTAGTATCATCAAAATCATCCATGGACCATGAGCCTCCCATAAGCTGTTCGTTAAGAGTAGCATCACGATTCATAATTACTTTCTTGGAGGAAGGGTCATAGAATTTGTAGCCTTTGGAAGTGTCAGAATATCCAATAAAAATAACTTTAAGACCATGAGCATCAAGATTTGTTCGTGTTTTTTTGCGAACTTGAATATAAGCAATACATTCAAAGATTCTGAAATGAGATATAGAAGGAATGTCACCTGTCCATGTTGTGATGGGTATCTTACCAGAGGGTGCACTAGTAGGAAGATGATTCTGAATAAATACTGTTGTCAAAGTAGCTTCAGCCCAAAAAACACGAGATAAGCCAGAATGAATCAACATACATCTTACAGCATTGAGAATAGTGCGATTCTTTCGTTCAACAACATCGTTCTGTTGAGGCGAATATGGAATAGTGTGTTCATGATGAATTCCACTATCAACACAGTAACTCACAAACTCTCGAGAAACATATTCACCTCCATTGTCACTACGAAGCTTCTTAAGGCGACGACCAGTTTGAAGTTCCGCAGCCTTGTGGAATTGTTTGAAAACAGATAAGGCTTCAGATTTTTGTCTAAGTAGAAATACAGTCGTATACCTTGAGAAATCATCAATGAAAGTAATGAAGTAGCGATATTGTGATCTTGAAGAAGGTAGAGGTCCACATATATCAGTATGAACAAGATCCAATATGTCATGAGAATGAGTTCTATTTGAAAGAGGAAAGGGTTTGCGATTGTGTTTCCCAAGAGCACAAAATTCACAAATTCCCATATGAGGATGGGCTTTAAGATCCATGCCATGAACAAGATCACGACGTTGAAGATCAAGGTGTTTTGAGAAATCAGCATGAACAAAACGGTGATGCCATACTTTGCAATCATGATCACCTGGAGCAGTGAAAACATTTGCTACAGCATCGTTGAGAGAGATTTCAAACAAATTACCATTTCGAGGAGCAGTGGCTATAGTCTGTCCATCTTTCTCAATTCGGCATTTGGTATGATCAAATCCAACAAACAGACCAAGATCAACAAGTCAAGCAACTGAAAGAAGATTACGTTGAAGATCCGGTACATGTAATACTCCTCGCAAAATTTGAGTGGAAGAAGATAAGGTACCAAGATATAAATCTCCAATACCCTTTACTTGACAAGTAGTATCATCAGCAAGATAAACAACATGTTGAACTGGCAGTGGATGATAGTTATGGAGCCACTTAGAGTGATATGTCATATTTCCTGTAGCACCAGAATCGACAATAAAAAGTGATCCATCGTGTACATGAAGTATTCTGTCCGGAGCAATTGAACATAGGACGCAGCTTGTTTGTGGTACAATGTTGTTTCGATATTCAGTAGCATATGCTCTATTCCGATCTGTGTCGAATCGACGCTTATAGCACATATGAGTGGGATGATCAAATCGTCCACAGTATTCACAACAAGAAGAAGAAGAGTCTCTAGATAAACGTTGTTGTTTTGTGGTAATATTGTGTTCTTCATCATATTGACGTGCCCAACAATCATCTTCAATATGGCCATTTCAGTTGCAGTAAGAACATTGCTTATTAGGAAATTTGAGACGAGAGAAAATATTACCGCGACGGCCACCTCTGCGGTTTCCTCGTTGAAATGGACGCCTTCGAGCATAAAAAGCCCGTTCCATCTGTTGTGACTCAGTCTCCTCATGTGAAATCATAGCTGTATCATGACTAGCATTACGACGTTCTTGACGTTGAGAGTATTCAATTAAAGAAATGCAGGCTTGGTCGAAATCAAGACCATCTTTATTAGAGAGAATAGTAACAATGTTATCATAAGAAGAGTCCTTCACCGTATCAAGCAGAAGTGTAATCAGTTGCTTTTGTGGAACAGGATCACCAACAGCAGCAAGTTGATTAATAATAGATTTGAAAGATTCAATATGTCCCGTCATGGCAGTACCAACTTCATACTGTAACTTGTTAAGCAACCCTCTCAAATAAAGTATTTATGTGACAGATTTCTTTTGAAAGTTTGCAATAAGGTACTTCCATACGTCGTGGGAAGTAGGCAGTTCGTACATATCAAGCAAAAGGGAATCAGTAAGAGCAGAAAGAATATACCGACGAGCTGCTTTATCACGTCGTTGCCAATCCGTATAGGCAACATTCCAATCTTCAAATATAGGTCCTTCAGTGATAAGCAGGTTATCATTATCCGTATCAACAGGCTGAGGCAGACAAACACGATTTCCAAGAACAACATCGGAGAGTTCATCGCCTTCAAGAATTAACAACATATTTGCTTTCCAGCCAGGAAAACCTTGACCTTGGAAAGGAGGAACAGAACGCTGGCCAGAAGGAAAGCCATTGACAAGAATATTCATAGCCATATCTTGTTGCGAGAAGACGTATAAGATAAGATCGCAGAATTTGCACACCATATATGGTGAAGGCTGCAATTGAGAATGAGAGAGATATGAGGACTGCGTTCTGTCAACGATAAACGTAAGAAGGATTCTCAAGGAACTTCCAAAGATGTGAGAGACGTCACCCAAAAAGGGCAGGGTAAAGGAGACGTTAATAATAAAAGAGTCCTCAAAATAGAGTGGCGTGAGACGCAAGATTGACGGCCACAATACGAATAGCAAAAAGCTAAATCTTCTCGAAAAAGTTAACGCCAAAATAAGAAAAACGATCGCGGACGATTCACGAAGTAGGACGAAGAAAGCTGCGTGAAGCTCAATTGCAGTAAAAACAGCATAACTTTCTGCTGCGAACTCCGATTGACGCAAACCTATAACTCAAATCAAAGAGCTCGAGGAGACGAACAAGTTTTGGATGAAAAGTGCCATTGCGCTACGCTCCATCGCACTTTTTCCGTTTCCCCAAATTTTGAGCAGAACAGCAAGAAAAATTGAGGTGAAGTTCAGGGTGTCATCAACAAGAAAACGTAATCAACGATTAGATTGATTAGCAATAAACGTGACACAAAACACTAATCATATTCTTCTAACACAAAACAACCACAGTTAACAAGAATCAATGCTCAAAAATAAAATTTGTAGAAATTTTTGAATCTTACATGCAAATCGCATACATATACTATTTTGTCACCATGAATTGAATCGGCGCATGATCGCTACTGCTCTGATACAATGTTGAGATGTAGAGAGAAAGAGAGAGAGACGAGATAAGAGACACACCATATACGCTCCCAAAGACTGATTCATATTGAGGACAAGATACAAATATATAGGTGAGACCAAGTTGAGTAGAGTGAGCCATATATAGCTCCAACAGCAAACACAAGAAACATCTCACACTCTTATCTAAGTCACCGTATCAATTCCATGGCCAAAACTAGATTTAGAATCTCTTTCTTTCCACGAAGAGTGTGACTTATCATCATCAAATGATTAAAGATAAATTTTTTTTTCTTAACAATCAATCAAAACCTGATTTTCAATCATCTAATTGATACCAATGATAATATCATGCATATCAATGTTTATGATATAGAAATCATCTTTATGCTTCTGACTCTTCAAAGAAGAAAAAAACAAATTTTCTACTAACTCTTTCGTGAAACTACTATTATCACTGGTTAAGTCCAGAAGTCTTTTAACTTCTCAATTTAATTTCAATTTTAATTTCTCAACAATCAATTTAGACAATAAGAAGTAATGAATACTATCCAAATCAATTAAGAAATTCAAATTTAAATCTCAACTTTTACGCATAAATTCGATCACAGAAGCTTTCAAAAGACGTATCAAAGACATAAAACATCACAAAGAAGGGGTAGATGACTTACCTTTATCGTATGCATCGCCAAAAGTCTCCAATTGAGCCATCTTGGTACATATTGTCTTATCGATCACCTTGCTCGAGCATTCGAAAGTTTGGTGGTCGTGTTCTCGATATTGAAAGTATAATCCAAATCTTTCAGTTCTTCAATCCACGCTTCTAAATCTTAGCATATCTTTCTTATGCCATCAAACTCTTTAAGCTTAGCCTTCGTTAAGAATGATTTGCTTGTTGCTTCTCCTATATCGTCATCGTTTCTTTTTCGCGTTGACCACCTCTACGTCCACCATCACTGTTCCCACCATCACCACCGCCAGGTGCCCCACTGCCGGCACAATGATTATTATTTCCTGGTGGAGTAGCATGGTTTTCACCTTCATGTTTGCCATCAAGATCCACATAGATATCAAGCTCTCATGCTGCTTTGCCCCGCAGAGCCTCAGCACGCTCCCGATTTGCTTGTTCCAGATCTTCTCGTAGTCATTGAATCAGGTCTTCTTGCTCCTTCATCCTCCTCTCGTATCTTTTCGTGTCTAGAATCAACCGCTTGCTTTGATACCAATTGTCACAGGAACAGAATAATAGAGATCAACAAAAAAAGAGATCTTTGTATTGATGAAATTTTGTAGAGTTTTGATACAACAGAGGAGCAATTGAATATGGGTGCACTCCGTTGTACGGAGCTCGAACCTCCCGACCACCCCCGAGCTTCAGTCCGCTTGCATGCAGCGTCTCACTCGCACTCCCACTCTCACTCGCAGAAGAGTAGATCTGTGAATGATTCCCAAACGCACCACCCGTCGTGCTTTTATCCTTCTTTTCCTCGAAAAGCCTGCACGATTTTCGCACCAAGTATACCTGCGAGAATAATATAAGAACGTGATCGCTAAGCGATCCGTAAAGGTTAGATTTCTATCATGACACTTTGCACAGATCCTGTTTCACACATTGATTTCTGCATCGCCTACAAAATAGCCAAAAGAACATACTCGTGCACCCAATTCAACATGATAATCAAAGTAAAAAAACATAATTATATACCTTCAGAATCTCAATTGCCATACTCTACCATGAAGAAACAATCCACTTCTTGGTTGATAGCAGGGAGAGCTAGATGATGTTATATGTCTGTTTGTCCCTGTGTATACTACACTCCTGCTACCTTCTGTTTGTTTTCATCATAACTTCTACAAACGAACTCAGAACAAAAAAGTACAGGTACTCAAAACGACGGGAATAGGTCTGGTTGCGAAAAAATTGCGAAAAACAAACAGAATTGCGAAAATAACTTCTACACGGACAGAATTGTGAAAAACGTCTTTCTTTGGCTGAAAACGCAACTTTTAGGTCGCGACTCATAAAACCTCTAATTTTGGGTCTCCACTACTTTTTCAACTTATTTTAAGCCTAGCCATGCATTTTAAACTTAAACACATAAATATAAAAAATTGATATTAATGAAAATCTCAATTTTACTGTTCATAAACAGACTATCTGTTATTCATTAATCTTTATCAAATATGTCTTTAGTGTATTATTTAAAAAAAGAATATATGTTCTCTCTTAATATCTCAAACTCATTGATATAAGCTCTATTTAATAGACTATTCAACAATCTTTCAAATCGTACTAAACGAAAGATATGCCCTACTCCATTCTTTTCGACTTTTAGAACTTCAAAAATTAGTCCTATGACATTCTCCCATTATGAAAATTAACTTTGTCCTCAGAGTTAGAAAGAGAGAAAAATTTTGTTTGCAAAACACTAAGATCAACCCACGATGCATCCTCTACTGGATAGTTCTGCCACTTAACTAAAACTTCCATAATGTCTCTATTTCTTAGATGTTTAACACGCCTATCTACCACTAAGTCTCGTTTTACAGTCAATGTTCCGTTATCTTTCAACTTCAAGTTGTCATGTAAAACATGATGCACATTAGGAACATACTTTTTCAATAAACTCACATGGAATACAGGATGCACTTTAACATGAGAAGGCAATTCCAATTTGTAAGCTAATAAACCAATGCACTTCAAAATTTTATATGGCCTAGTAAATCGTGGAGACAATCTTCTATCCTTTCCAGGAATCAAATGAGACTTCTCAGGAATAACCTTTAAGAAAATCATATCACCAGTTTCATACTCCACAACACGATGTTTCTCGTCATAATATAATTTCTATCTCTTTTGAGCTTCTCTAATATTCCCCCTGATTTTGGTCTACTCACCTGACAGTTCTACCTTATTCCTCGAGTTAAGAAGATTAATAGGTGTGGGACAGTTGTAGCCATACATTACCTCAAACGGACTCATCCTAATAGATGAATGATATGAACTGTTATATGTAAATTCAACCAAAGGCAGATATTCATTCCAATTCGATTGGTTTTCATTGACATGCATTCGTAACATATCGTCTAAAATACGATTCACTCTCTCTGTTTCCCCATCTGTTTGAGGATGAAAAGCAGTAGACATGCGTAACTAACTGGGTACCTATAGAGTCAAAAGTCGCTCTCCAAAAATGAGAAGTGAAATTAGAATCTCTGTTAGACACTATGCCCTTGGGCATGCTATGCAAACGAAATATTTCTTCACAAACAAGCGTGCAATGGTCGATGCAGTATCCGTTATTTTTACAAGAAAGAAGTGAGCTTGTTTTGTGAGTCTATCTACCACCACAAAGATCGAATCATACCCTTCACGAGTAGTAGGAAGTCTAATGATAAACTCCATGGATATAGACTGCCACTTTTGTAAAGAAATGTCTAAGGGTTGAAGGTCACCAGGCATTCTCTTATGTTCAATCTTAACTTGTTGACATTGAAAGCACTCACGTACATAATTCCTAACATCCAATTTCATACGCGGCCAAAAGAATGAACTTTTAATCTTTTCATATGTCTTATTCAATTGAGGATGACCAGAAAAAGGTGAATTATGGCACTCATGCAGAATTTGACTCTTAAAAGCAGAATTTGCAAGAATACACAAGAGGTCATAATAATACAGATTTCCCTTATACAAGTGATCTCTATTCTCATACATCTCACCAATATTTTCACCCAAGAATTTCAAAATAGGCATATAAAAAGAATCATTTTCAACTTGAGCATATATATCATCAATCAAATTAGACCGCACAACAGTCAACAAATTACACATGGGCCTACGACTCAATGCATCTGTAACTTTATTTTCTTTTCCACACAAATACTTCAAATTAAAATCATACTTAGATAGCAATTCAATCCATCTCCTTTGTTTGTTGTTTAACAATGACTAAGTGAAAATATACTTCAAGCTTTGATGATCGGTACGCAATTCAAATTTGACACCAAGCAAAAGATGACGCCAATGTTTCAATGCATGAACAACAGCAAGCAATTCTAGATCATGTGTTGCATAGTTCAATTCATGTCGTCTTAATTTCCTAGACTCATATGCAACCACTCTCCCTTCTTGTGTCAAAACACAACCTAATTGTTCACCACTAGCGTCACAGGACACAACAAATGGTTTGCCCATCTTAGGAACTTTTAGAGCACAATTTTCCGCTATTTTAGCCTTCAAGGTCTCAAAAGCAGTCTCACAGCTAGAAGTCCACACAAAACCCTTGTCTTTCTTGGTCAATTCGGTCAAGGGACTTGCTATCTTAGAGAAATCTTTAATGTGTGCTCTCTCATATTGTGCTAGACTCATAAAGCTTCTTACATTCCTTATTGACATAGTCTTAACTTTATCAAGATCAATAGGAATCCCCTCTTTAGAAATCACTCTTCCCAAATACACAATCTGATCCTTTGCAAAAGAACACTTATTTGCTTTAGCATACAATTTATGTTCACGCAAAACTTCAAATGTTCTCTTTAAATGCAATGCATGATCTTCTTCATTCTTAGAATACGCAAAAATATCATCCAAGAATACCAGAATGAAGTCATCAAGATACGGGTGAAAAATATTATTCATTAAGCACATGAAAGTTGCTGGTGCATTAGTCAAACCAAAAGCAAGAACTGTAAATTCATAGTGCCCATAACGTGTACGAAAAGAAGTCTTTGGAATGTCCTCAGTCTTGATGCGGATTTGATGGTAGCCAGAACGAAGGTCAATCTTCAAAAATATTTTGGCACCACTGATTTGGCTAAGAAATTCATCTATGTAAAGAAGAGGATATTTGTTCTTAATGGTCAATTTATTTAATCCCCTATAGTCAATGAATAACCTATATGTACCATCCTTTTTCTTTTGGAATAACAAAGGCCTACCCCAAGGAGATACACTAGGTTTAATGAAACCCTTTTTCAAAAGATCATGAAGTTGTATCTTGAGCTCTCTAAGCTCATCAGAATTGAACCTGTATGGAGCCCTTGAATAAGGTGCTGCTCCTGGATATAGATCTATGGCATGGTCTACCGGTCTAGGCGGATGTATACTAGGAAGATCGTCCGAAAACACATCCTTAAATTCATGCAAGAGATCCTCTACAAATTCTGGATTTGTCTCTTTCTGTTTATCCCCAGATTCTTCTCTAATTTCATTAGCAAACACAAGAAACATCTCACACTCTTATCTAAGTCACCGTATCAATTCCATGGCCAAAACTAGATTTAGAATCTCTTTCTTTCCACGAAGAGTGTGACTTATCATCATCAAATGATTAAAGATATATATATTTTTTCTTAACAATCAATCAAAACATGATTTTCAATCATCTAATTGATACCAATGATAACATCATGCATATCAATGTTTATGATATAGAAATCATCTTTATGCTTCCGACTCTTCAAAGAAGAAAAAAACAAATTTTCTATTAACTCTTTCGTGAAACTACTATTCCCAATGGTTAAGTCCAGAAGTCTTTTAACTTGTCAATTTAATTTCAATTTTAATTTCTCAACAATCAATTTAGACAATAAGAAGCAATGAATACTATCCAAATCAATTAAGAAATTCAAATTTAAATCTCAAATTTTACGCATAAATTCGATCACAGAATCTTTCAAAGGACGTATCAAAGACATAAAACATCACAAAGCAGGGGTAGATGACTTACCTTTATCGTATGCATCGCCAAAAGTCTCCAATTGATCCATCTTGGTACGTATTGTCTTATCGATCACCTTGCTCGAGCATTCGAAAGTCCGGTGGTCGTGTTCTCGATATTGAAAGTATAATCCAAATCTTTTATCCTTCTTTTCCTCGAAAAGCCTGCACGATTTTCGCACCAAGTATACCTGCGAGAATAATATAAGAACGTGATCACTAAGCGATCCGTAAAGGTTAGATTTCTATCATGACACTTTGCACAGATCCTGTTTCACACATTGATTTCTGCATCGCCTACAAAATAGCCAAAAGAACATACTCGTGCAACCAATTCAACATGATAATCAAAGTAAAAAAACATAATTATACCTTCATAATCTCAATTGCCATACTCTACCATGAAGAAACAATCCACTTCTTGGTTGATAGCAGGGAGAGCTATATGATGTTGTATGTTTGCATGTCCCTGTGTATACTACACTGTTGCTGCCTTTTGTTTGTTTTCATCATCACTTCTACAAACGAACTCAGATCAAGGAAGTACAGAAACTAAAAACAACGGGAATAGGTTTGGTCTACAAGGCAGCATGGACAGAATTGCGAAAAACGTCTTTCTTTGGTTGAAAACGCAACTTTTAGGTCACAACTCATAAAACCTCTATTTTTGGATCTCCCCTACTTTTTTCAACTTATTTTAATCCTACCCATGCATTTTAAGCTAAAACACATAAATATAAAACATTGATATTAATAAAAATCTCAATTTTACTGTTCATAGACAGGCTATCAGTTATTCATTAATCTTTATCAAATACGTCTTTAGTGTATTATTTAAAAAAAGAATATATGTTCTCTCTGAATATCTCAAACTCATTCATATAAGCTCTATTTAATAGACTATTCAACAATCTTTCAAATCGTACTAAATGAAAGATATGCCCTACTCCATTCTTTTCGACTTTTAGAACTTCAAAAATTAGTCCTATCACATTCTCCCCTTATCAAAATTAACTCTGTCCTCAGAGTTGGAAAGAGAGAAAAATTCTCTTTGCAAAACACTAAGATCAACCCATGATGCATCCTCTACTGGATAGTTCTGCCACTTAACTAAAACTTCCACAATGTCTCTATTTCTTAGATGTTTAACACGCCTATCTAGCACTAAGTCTGGTTCTACAGTCAATGTTACGTTATCTTTCAACTTAGTGTTGTCATGTAAAACATGATGCACATTAGGAACATACTTTTTCAATAAACTCACATGGAATACAGGATGCACTTTAACATGAGAAGGCAATTCCAATTTGTAAGCTAATGAACCAATGCACTTCAAAATTTGAAATGGCCTAGTAAATCGTGGAGACAATCTTCTATCCTTTCTAGGAATCAAATGAGACTTCTCAGGAATAACCTTTAAGAAAATCATATCACCAGTTTCATACTCCATAACACGATGTTTCTTGTCATAATATAATTTGTGGATGATGATGGAGTGGACCAACATCTTATTGCTGACACACCTGTCCACGAGTCACAGTTCACTTCAGGGTGGCAACTGATCAAAGATACATTGAATGATGCGAAGTCCGGAGAGGCCAATTTTCCAACAGATGAGCAGTTTGAATCAACAACAAAACAACTTGGCTTGAAAAACATGGGTAGGCCCGTGGCACCCAGAGATCAGGTAATGAATATTCAGTCTATTCACTTGTGGGGTAGGTCGATGTTGGAAATGGACGAGAATCAGATGGTAATTTTTGTTCTGCATTCAGATGGTATTGGAGATTGCCCAGTGATAAAATATCATGATCATTTTTTTTTGTAGACAGGTGCTAGTGTATGATGATAGTTTTCTTAAAAGAGCGGGAGGCTCATGGCAAGGGCTTGTACTGGAGTCCAAGGCAAGGATGCGGCGTTCTCTCACTACGTCAGGCGTTTCAACCACAAAAAGGTTTGTAGAAACAATTCAAGTACTTGGCAATTGTACTCATCTCACTTACGGCCCATAAATTCATTTCAATTTTTATGTAGATCATAATATACCACAAGGAATACTCCGAGGACAATGCAAAGTTCCCATTGTTTTCAATGAAAGTTATTACAAGATTGTGTGGTGGGAACCCCCTCCCACTAAACACAAAAAGACTAATTCTGATTGAGAAATAGTTTGGTCTACGCGTATTTGGCATTGGGTATGGGTTCCAAGCACTCAAAGCCCCCTATTTCATGTACTATAGAGCTCAGGCTCCGGCTGCAGGGGTTGAAGACGCAGAGAGCTTAGATCCATACAACAAGCAGGTGTTTCTGAGGGAAAGAAGACGCCTCATGCCCATGGGTATGCTGCCATCAACACAAGAACGAGCTCGTCTACAGAGCTTGCACATCAACGAGGTACAAAGTGAGGAAGAAGGAGGTGCATCGAAGAGGATAAAAACGACGGGCAGGCTCAGGTCCATCTTCTTGTTCTCCTGGCTCGTGACCATCGCCACCTCGCATGGTGCTCTGCCACATTTGAAGCTCCCCAAGGCATGTGTTTCTTCTCTCTGCGGATGTGTCGTAAAAACCGTGTAATTTCTAAACTCTTAAGAAGTTTCTTCTGCCTTGCTCTATGAATTAGTCGTGTATAAGTCCATTGGTGTAACTCTAATATGCTATTGGATTTATTTTTTCCTTCAAGTGTGCTTAAAATAACCCGTTCTTGCCATGTAGTGGGTTTTTTCCATGCCTTGTGTGGACCATACTGATAGTGCGTCATATGTCTTGGCAAAATATGGACCATGGTTGAACAATATGTGCTGCATTGAAATAAAATAAAATGGTCAGTAGAATACAATTTAAAATTTTGTTTTGTATACGTAGAATGATAACCCACCATGTAATGTGTGATATGTTTCCCACCCCACCCCGTAAGGTAAGCCTTGTTCCAATCAGCAAGGCTGCTTGAAATGATGTGAGCTTGTTGAGCTTATATGTGAAGCTACTCAATATATGGCTTCTTTATATATGGCACCCAGGTCCCCTCTATATATACATCATCTCATGTGTGTATTCTACACACTTTGGGGTTCTATTTCTATGCTCTCTCTCTCTTTCTCAACATGGTATCAGAGAAGTACGTTTTTGTTTTTGATTTTTCTCCTGATTTAAAACGATTTCGCAGAAACTACTCATGTAATAAATCAGAATTGATGTGATCTACAACTTTGCAGAAGAAAGTTTTTTCAAATTTTGCACCGATTTTGAGTTATCGTTCGCGAACTGCATACATACCTGAAAAGAAACTTTCACTTTTGTTTTTTATTTTTCTATTAATTGAAAACGATTTTGTAGAAACTAGCCGCCAAAAGCACCGGAATCGATATGGTCTACAATTTTGCACAAGAATATTTTTTCAAATTCTGCACCGATTTTGAGTTATCATTCGCGGACTGCATACATACCTGAAAAGCATCTTTCGTTTTATGTTTTTTATTTTTCTCTTAATTGAAATCGATTTTGTAGAAAACTACTCATGGAAGGCACTAGAATCAGTATAGTCTACAACTTTGCAGAAGAAAGATTTTTCAAATTCTGCATTGATTTTGACTTAACGTTCGCAGACTGCGTACATGCCTGAAAAGCAACTTCACTTTTTGTTTTTGATTTTTCTCCTAATTTAAATCGATTTTGCGGAAACAAGCCATTTGTGACATCGAGATCGATGTGGTCTACCACTTTGCAGAAGAAAGTTTTTCCAACGTCTGCACCGATTTTGAGTTATCGTTGGCGTAGTGCGTACATGTCTGAAAAGCAACTTTCGCTTTTTGTTTTTGATTTTTCTCCTAATTGAGAACGATTTTTCAGAAACAACCCGCGAAAGCACTGAAATCAATGTGGTCTATAACTTTGCAGGAGAAAGTTTTTTTTTTCAAATTCTACACTGATTTTGAGTTATCGTTGGCGGACTGCGTACATACCTGAAAAGCAACTTTCGTTTCTTGTTTTTTGATTTTTCTCCTAATTGAAAACAACTTTGCAGAAACTATTCGCTTGAGCCATCAGAATCGATGGATCTACAACTTTGCATAAGAAAGTTTCTCTAAATTCTGCACCTAGTTATCGTCTCGGACTCCAAATATGTTTGAAAAGCAAAATTTTACTTTTTGCTTTTGATTTTCCTCATAATTGAAAACTTCTCAATTATATTTTTTCTTCATCAATCATATATTTGTTACTGACGTAACTTTGCTGCAGAAGCCAGTTACATATCGTTCCGATTCAGTTGAGCCGTTGATGATCGTCCAAATTCTATCAAGCTACTGTTGGTACATGATTTTTTGTTATATGATATACTCGTTCATTGATTCTCGTATAATTATTCTTCTAGAGATATAGTTTACGTCATTTTATTCATAATTTCTCGTTGATACCATAGTGATTTTGATGGAACCATAATGATGTTTTGTTAGTACTTTGGTCATAATGATTTTTGTTGATACCATGATGATATTTCATTGATACCATGGTTATTCTCGATGATGCCATGATGATATTTCGTTGATACCATGGTTATTCTCGGTGATGCCATGATGATATTTTGTTGATTCCATGGTGATTTTCGTTGATACCATGATGATATTTCGTTGATACCATGGTTATTCTCGGTGATCTCGGTGATACCATGATGTTGTTTCGTTGGTACCATGGTTATTCTCGATGATGCCATGATGTTGTTTCGTGGATATAATGATTATTCTTGGTGATATCATGATGTTGTTTCGTTGATACCATGGTTATTCTCGGTGATATCATGATGTTGTTTCATTGATACCATGGTTATTCTCAGTGATACCATGTTGTTTCGTTGATACAATGATTATTCTATGATGCTTTTCATTGATACCATGATAATTTATTCATTTTTATTGATACAATGATGATATTTTGTTAATACTTTGATGATACTCATTGATATCACTACGTTGATAAATGTCGTTTTAAGTAGTATATACACATGTCATTTGCATCACGTATACTTTTTATGTTTATACTTAATGTCCACATATGTTGTCGTGCGTATATATTTCGTCAAAAGAGTGGTGTCGCGAACCATCTCTTATGGAACTGTGAACGTAATTATTTCACTAATGGTGCTAGTAATTTTCATGACTATGTTTTTTGAGTCTATGATCTATGTAGGATTGATCAAAGAATTGATTTCATGAAGACAAACTTGGAGACAATGAAAGATTTATGAAGACATGTTACGTGATGACAACATGAAGATATGTTTGGTGATGCGATAGTGATGACAAGCTACATAGCAGATTCATGGAGACACTTCTGATTCCGATCTTACTTTGGTCCCAGGAATGTTGCTCAAGGTAGTGAAAATTTTTATCTAGTGATTTCCACACGTTCGCCTTGTGATTCTGGATTGCCCCATCACTAGCATTGTCTTTAACCACTTTATGTAACTGTTTTCATTTGTTGAACAGGTTTCTCCTTTCTTCTCTATGTGAATCTTTGAGACTAAACCCAAGAAACCTTCTTGCGTTCACGCCGCCTATCGATGCTCTCCTAGGTACCTTCGATTTTGACATTGCCTCCATGCAAACCAATGTCTAAGAGCACTCCCTCTAATACTTTGATCACTCTCTTCGACTCACTCTCCGGCTAATGTCCATGCAAAACATACATACACATGAACCACCTTTTCAATTATTCGACAGAGTGCATGAAGTGTACAGACGTGAACTCTACTCAGAGGAATATCAAGTACTGGTTTAAAAGTCTTATCTTGAAGATGTCTGTTGGGAGCTCTATTCCATTCCACACTCTCAAGATATTGTGTATCAACCACATTAGGAAAAATATGAACCCTCTAGGGGCCCTTTGGGATTAAGGTAGCCTTACACCTCTTTATGGCCTCTTCCCTAGTGAGAAGGTAAGGGAGGTGGCTGGGGGAAAGGGGGAGGGGACCACTTTGACCTTTTTTCCCCCACTTTTTGGTCCGGATTTAAAAATACACTAAAAAATTTAAATTTAAAAAAAAAAACAAATTTCAAGTTTTCCCTCTTTAAAAGGTCTCCAAACTTATTTCATGGTCAAAAAAGTATTTTTGACCTCCAAAAGTAAAAAACGTGCACTAAAAAATACAAAATTTTGATTTTTTTCAAAAAAGTTCAAAACATCATTTTCCACCCTCCAAAGTATTTTCAAACCTATTCTAAAGCTAAAAAGTGATTTTCTCTCTCTACAAACTCTTTTCTAAGCTCTCCATTGTTGCAACAACCACATGCACCCCCTATAGTGTAACACTATCTCTCTGCTAGCTTTCTCCCACCTCCATTGTAGCACCAAGCAAGCTCCTCCCCCATCTCTTCCCCCTGGCCACCACATAGTTTCACACCAAGCTAGCTCCTCTTCCTTCTCTCACCTCCATTACACCATGAAACAAGACTCTACTCCTTCTAATTTTATTCACTCACACTACATGGAAACGTCTACTCCCGAAGATGGAAAAAATATGAGCTCACATGACTTGAATACAACAACAATAGGGGTTAATTTTATTTGCGAGTTAATCAATTCGTGTTTTTTGGCTAAAGGTGATGCTTTTTCGAGTTTATATAAGCATGGAGCTCTCTCATATGTACGGTCTCTATGTTGGAATTGAGGTAGGTGAAATAAGTACCAAGAGAAGGAGAGAGAAGAAGGATCAGACGGAGAGAGAAAAACATACTTGTGGAATAGAGATATGACAGGGGTGTGAGAGTACTGACAACGAGAGAAACAAATACACACACACACACACACACACCGACAGAGGGTGTGTGAGGGATAGAGAGAGAGAGAAAATGCCAAAGTGGAAGCGGCAACCAAGGGAGAAAATCATTTGCACAATAGTCAAATTGTCACTTGGGAAATGATAGGGACATAATATTCATAGTGCACAAATCAAGCATATATTCTTGCACACTCCACTAAAGCAGTTAGTGGTGGTCACTCGTGGCACTATTAGATGCTTTTTGAGATTTGGGACTACTCATGGCACTAGCATATGCTTTTACCGGGTGCCTAGCAATATTGTGAGTGCAAATTGGACCAACATCTAAATTATTTTCCAAATATTGTGGACTTTTTAATATACTCAACTGAGTTGGAGATATGGCTTACAAACTCTCTTTATCTCCGCACTCCCGTATTCATCCAAGTGCTTGTGTGATTGGAGACTAAAGTGGTCCTTTTATAAAAAAAATTACATGTCCATGGGTGAGCCAAAGACATAAAGGGTGTTCTTAATGAGAGGATGCATGAGTGGTCAAGAATATTTTTATGCACTCATATTTGGAACACTCTTTGATGGTCCACAAATGTATCAATCTGTTGTTGATTACAAATCATTATATCAAGTAATTTTTTTTATTCCTCTAATTGATCCCCTCTATATAAATTCCAGAAGGCAACACCACATGCATTTACAATTTATCCTAATTCCTTTTTTGAGAGAGGTTTAATTCTGAGCTTTCTTTTATTAGAAAGACTTTTGTTGTTGCAATGAAGGAGATAGGATTTCGTGAAAGTGGACGAAGTTGTTTTCATAATCTTCGTACTGCAACCCATAGTTTTCGCTTTTCACACAGAGAGTAAGACCTCAATAAATTTGTCCATTTCTCAAATGAGCATAATAAAAACAATATCAACCTAATGTATATCGACTAATAAATAGGAGTTAGGGTCTGAATATGACCACAATGCATGGTTTATGATAGTGAATATCAAGCCAGGTAATTCTTTCAAAAAATACTACCACTAGAAGAAATCCCAGAGTCAAAGGTAACATTTGAGCATTCAAACTTCAAGAATTACCTATTCAAATAAAATGACATCTTTTATAGCCAACAAATTACCTAAATAATGCAGTGTATCCATCCACGTGAAGAGACCAAGGCATTAGTAATCTTAAGAGCATTAGTAGCCAAAGGCAGGTAGAAGCAAGTGAAAGGCATAGGAGTATCATACTACTAGCATGGCATAAAATTTCCTAATTAGAGGCCATTTGAAAATACGAGGGTGTTAAAAAAGGGAGCTTTTCACTTAGACCTTTTGCAAAATTATAGAGCTTGACTAGCAATCTCATCATTATATTTTTTTGCATATGTCAATGTCTTGCATGCAAAATTCCCTATGTCTTCAAAAAAAAAAAAAGTTGATCACATTTGAATAAAAGCCCTTGATCCAGAATCGTGAAAAGAAGCTCAAACCTACTTACATGTGCCAGTGTTAAGCATATCTTAGATTCTCCTTTGAAAAATGCATCACATTTGGGATGCATGCAGACCAAAGCATTGCAATGCACATCCCTAATTAACAATATCATCCCTTTTCTTTGGACCATGTCAATGTTTTTCATGTTGTTGCATGCCAACATTATAGACAAGAATCTTGTCGAGCACATTATATGCTTTCATCAATACAACACACTTTGCATACATGTCAAACAAGCATGATAGTATATGGGTGAAAGCATGATAGTATATGGGCAGTCTATTTTTTTGCAACAAATTGGGTGCTTATTGTGTTGGAGCTATATATGGCTCACTCTACTCAACTTGGTCTCACCTACATATTTGTATCTTATCCTCAATATGAATCATGCGATCAGTCTTTGGGAGCGTACTCTCTCTCTCTCTCTCTCTCTCTCTCTCTCTCTCTCTCTCTCTCTCTCTCTCTCTCTCTCTCTCTACATCTCAACATGGTATCAGAGCGGTAACGATCACGTGCTGATTCAATTCATGGTGACAAAACAGTATGTGTATGCGATTCGCATGTAAGATTCAAAATTGCTACAAATTTTATTTTTTGAGGATTGACTCTTGTTAATTGTGGTTGTTTTGTGTTAAGAATAATATGATTAGTGTTTTCTGTGGTGTTTATTGCTAATCGATATAATAAATCATTGATTACGTTTTCTTGTTCATTTGTTTTCTGACACCCTGAACTTTGTCTCAATTTTTGGGGGTCTTCTGCTCAAAATTTGGAGAAACGGGAAAAGCGCAATGGAGTGTAGCACAATGGTACTTTCCATACAAAACTTTTTTCGTCTCCTCGAGCTCTTCGATTTGAGTTCTAGGTTTGCGTCAATCGAAGTTCGCAGCAGCACAAAGTTATGCTGTTTTACTGCAAATTGAGCTTGACGCAGCTTTCTTCGTCATGCGTCTTCGTGAAGCATTCGTGATCGTTTTTCTAATTTTGGCGTTAACTTTTTTGAGTAAATTAAGCTTTATTCATACTTTGGCCATGAATCTTGTGTCTCACGTCACTCTATTTTGAGGACTCTTTTAATATTGACGTCTTCTTTTCCCTGCTTTTTTGAATGACGTCTCTCACATATTTGGACGTGTATTGAGCATCCTTCGTGCGATATCGTTGATAGAACACAGTCATCATATTTCTTGCGTTCTCAATTGCAGCCTTCACCATATATGGTGTGCAAATTCTGCGATCTTATCTTATACGACTTCTCGCAACCAGATATGGCTATGACTATTCTTGTCAACGGCTTTCCTTCTGCCCAACGTTCTGTTCCTCCTTTCCAAGGCAAAGGATTTCCAGGGTGAAAAGCAAAGATGTTGTTAATTCTTGAAGGCGATGAACTCTCTGATGTTGTCCTTGGAAATCGTGTTTGTCCGCCTCAGCCTATTGATACGGATCATGATAACATGCTTATCACTAAAGGAGCTATATTTGAAGATTTGAATGTTGCGTATACGGATTGGCAACGACATGATAAAGTAGCTCGTTGGTATATTCTTTCCGCTCTTAGTGATTCTCTTTTGCTTGATATGTATGAGCTGCCTACTTCCCACGACGTATGGAAGTACCTTATTGCAAACTTTCATAAGAAATCTATTACAGAAATACTTTATTTGAGAGGGTTGCTTAACAAACTACACTACGAAGTTGGTACTGCCATGAAGGGACATATTGAGTCTTTAAAATCTTTTGTTAACCATCCTTGTTTCCAATGATTTAGGATTTCTTCAGCAAGTGAAAAAAGTTATTGTCTTCTACCTTTGGTTCTGGAGAGATTCACCAATGGAATCGTACAAAAGGTATTCTATTCCTTCGAAATTCAAAGTTTATTGTAGATACTATTCAAAAGTTTGGTGTGGAATCTGCACATTCATTCAACACACCTTGTCTTGCGAGCTCTACGAAGAACACTTCTGACAATGGCGGTCAATTTATCACAAATCAGCCTTATGCTAACTTGATTGGATGTCTGCAGTTTGTTGGCATGAACACTCGTCATGATATTCTGTTTGTTGCTAATTATCTTGGATAACATCTTGTACGTCCTTCTCTTAAGCATTGGTCTGCAGCAAAGCCTGTGTTGAAATACTTGAAACGCACTATAGATTTTGGATTCCTCTACTGACGACAACTCACATCGGATTCTATACCATATCTTTCTCTTTTGGGTTACACTGATGCAGACTGGGCAAGCTCATATATATCTATGCGATCTACTAGTGGAAACTTCTTCTTTATAAATGATTGTCTTGTTTCTTGGACCAGCAAGAAACAACATTGTGTTGCAGTTTCTACGACTGAGTCAGAATATGTTGCAGCATCACTTGCAGCTCGTGAGTTGATATGGCTTCAACAAATGATGGTTGATATTGGTTAGTCTCATCTTTCTGGCACACCCTTGCGGTGTGACAACCAAAGTGCTATTAGTCTTGTAAAAGACTATGTTCAACATAATAAGTCAAAGCCCATTGCTCTCCATTATCATTATGTCAGGTATGAAGTACGCAAAGGAACCATTATGGTTGAACATTGTCCAAGTGACCAAATGATTGCAGACATTCTGACCAAAGGCCTCAACGAGTCACGTTTCATCCTCTTGCGCTCGGAGCTTGGAGTTGCTTCGGCCTCACTCTTTCTAGATTTGCTTCTTTGCTATTGTAATAGTTTTGTACATATGACATTGTAATCCTATAGGTACCATGCACTATGCACACTCCACATCTGCACATTGTGATCTTTGAGTCACTTTTATATTTGTACATAGATGCACAATTCACTTTCATCATCACTGGTTCATATTTTCACATTGTATAGGGGCTTGGGTTTTGCCCCTGAACTCCCCAAGGGTTTTTTCATCAAAAGCTAGAGAGCTTTGTTTGAGTGGGGGTGTTGGAGCTTTATATGGCTCACTCTACTCAACTTGGTCTCACCTATATATTTGTATCTTTTCCTCAATATGAATCAGTCTTTGGGAGAGTACATGGTGTGTCTCTTGTCTCCTCTCTCTCTCTCTCTCTCTACATCTCAACATATTGTAATTTGAAAAAGCCTTACTTTTTCCTTGAGTACTTATACATATGCATATATATAAAAGGCTTCCATGGTAGCACACACATCCGTTGCATGCCACATCTATCAATCACATTCTCAATAAAAGCAAAAAATCAATTGCGTATCTCATGACGTAATCATGCCAATTGGCATTGTCGTTGTAGTTAATTATTGGATGAACTTAAATTAAGAAGAGAATTAATAATTAAACTCTTTGTCAGCTATTGTTGCTTGATTCTTGCATGCCTTGCATGGCGTGGTCTTCAGCAACCTTGAATGTCCTTCGCTGTAACCATGCTTGAGTTCTTTCTTGAACTTGAATGGTTGCTCGTAAACATGTCTTCCAACCATTGACCATGAGCCACATAATACTCAAGGCTTCAAAATTTTGGTTTTCTCCAATTCAAAACTGCTCATAGGTTTTGGTAATCTACTTGCTCTAATTCTTTGTAGATTTTTTGCAATTGTTTGAAATTTAAAAAATTATTTTCTTGGTGTTCACCTTCGATTCCTTGATAGTGGAAGCTTTGCTTTCCCTTACCTTGTCGGGAAAACAAGAAGAATAGGGGGTGTGGATGACTGTGGACACCCTCCCTCAGCAATTTTGGAGTCGTATTAAGTGATTTTGGGTGTGCTCACCTTGGTATCCAAGTGAGAAAAAAAGGGCAAGATCTACAGAGTGATGGTTCCTTGATGACATAGAAAAATGGTTTGTCAACGCCCATGGTTTTCTCCACAGTACGTGTTTGTCGTTTGTGACACGAAAGGATCCCCACATTGCTTTAAACCTAGCGAGCGAAAAGGTACACGATTCGCTGAACCTTGACCTCTTCCCTTATCTTATTGTAATTGGCCCTACACATGCAAATTTTAGCCTCTATAGTCCTCATTTGCTAAGCCTTCATCCCCGTTCTAGTTGTTGCTGCCTCGAACCCCACCATAGAAGCTTCATGAGAGAGAGAGAGAGAACATGCGTACCCATGCAAGGACACCACCTCCATGTCTACTTTCCCCTTCCTCCATATCTTCCCTCTCCCCTTAGCTCTAATACCAATTTGAGACCAGAGGGGACTGAAAAATGCAACTCTCCACCCAACCTCTCTATATATAGACTCATAGACTTATAAAATATAGAACCCCTTGATTGCATATCCATCTTGGACTTGGGCCTACCTGGTCTTACCCTAAGCATGACATTTGGCAACATGTACACCATTGGATTGAGACATTCAACTATTATGATTGTAGATATGCTTTAATGAGGATCCTAGCCCGTATATCCACTGTTGACTTAGTATCATATTTGCTCGATCCATATTCACAACTTGAAAATCCAAGGATGTATGGCACCCCAAGCCTCTAGAGCTACACCCTTTAAATTTGTATCATGCATTTCAACATCAGGGAATTTAATCACGGCTACCTTGTAGGGATGGGAAATAGATGTATAGGGAAAATTGAGCTACTTCACTTACTTATATATAGTTAATGAGATAGTGTGAGGCACCATCCTCTACCAAGATTCTCACCTTGTGACCTTGGATACATGCATGTATATGCACTACCTCATGTGGACAAAAAGTCCATTTCCACATAGAGACCATAAAATAGAACTCATGAACTTCTTTGGTATGTGTTACTTCCACATTGGAGAGAATTCTAGGGGAATCAATTACACTATGTGCATAGCTCTCTCCCAACCCTAGTTAGTAGATTTTTCCTAAGAACAATATTCTTTGTTGTGTCCACTTCTTAAGCATTTAAAACATAACTTATCCTTCTTTGAATTTTCAAATTCCTCATTAGACAGATGTTCCCTAGGTCCCTTGGGATTTCTAAATGCAGCTACAATAAATTTCCTCTTATTATGGACATGAAATTCATGTGCATTGGAAGTGTCAAGCATGTTTGTGCTATGCAATGCTTATTCATCTAGATCATCATGGATATGAGCCTGCACTATAGGTTCCTCAATTTTTCTAGCATCTCATGTTTTAACATACTTCTTAATCTCTTGTGTTAACCCACAGATGAATCCATGCACCTGTTATAAAAAGGTGTCTAGAACCTCTAGCTTGAGGATCACATCCCGATAGTGTGAGATATACTCAAGCAATGTCTTAAGCTAAAGCATAGAGCACTTATCCCATACAATATAATTTCAATCCGTTTCATTGGTGGATTTTTTTTCTTTAAACATATCCTCAAAGGACACCTATATATGTGGTATGATACTCTTTTCCTTGAGCAACACCCACCCTTTATAGGCTTTACCTTCTAGTGTTAGACTAGTTTAGAGTTGTTAGCGAACTGACGGAACGGACACTCACCTAGCCGAACAAGTAGCCAGACACTACATTTGTACTCTATAATTTTTCCAAGCTAGTGTAGTGATACTCTATGTAAATCCTGATTCCACAGTAGCAAGTCAATTCCCTGAGTTGTAATTTTGTCATGATAATAGTAAAGGTCCATGTGAGCCAGCCACTGGCTATTTAGAAAGCCCTAGGTGTAAAGGTAAATAGTTTTAATGTGAAAGGAGGCTTATCTTTTGGAGAAGGAGGAGCTCTAAAAATGTACGCTCAGACTGCAAAGCTGCTCCAACTTGTAATCAATGTTTCTAATGAATGGGTATCCGTTCTCAATTTCAAAACTTGCATTGTGTTCCTCTCTCTATGCTCTTTCATTAAAGTGTCAGCATTGTCAATTTTAATTTTGATAAGGTTCTTAGGCATTAGTGAGCCTAATCTTCAAGTTTTGACTTCTTAAATCACTATTTTTAGACACTTTGACCATAGGAGACCTTTTTAGACTGATTTGTTGTAGGTTTTAGGACCTTTTTCATGATGGATCGTGATTTTGGTACCTTGTCGGATTACAACCAGACTTGGTAGAATAGTGGACCTAGGTGTTTTAGACCTCCTCATAAAGTTTTGTTGCATTTCAAGTCCTTCGGGTGCCGACATGGCGTGATGACCTAGAATGGTGAGAAAGGACATATGCAAGTTTTCATGATCATTGTGGTTTTTTCATGTTGAGTTGGTGTGCTTGCTTGTTAAGGTTCACTTCTTGACATTTACAACCTCAAAGAGTCTTTGTGCACCATCCTAGTCACTTCCCTATGTATGGACATTATGTTAGTGCCAGATAGGATTCACCTTTTTTGCTATCACGCTCACAAACCTCATTAGCTTCAAAACCTTATCGTAAATAAGGGAGTGATGTCATAGCTATTTGAAAGAGCGTCTTCGGCATCGTTTCATCATTTCCAAAGTATCAATCGATATTAAGAAAATCCATCTATAGAAATACTTGAAAATTTTGCAAATTCTTTGAAAATTTTACTTGGAATATTATTTAAAGATTTGAAACATGTTGAGTGAAGGGATTTTACAAAAATTGAAGCTATTTCAAACGTACTATTTGTTGATTTCTCCTTCTTATCCGGCAAGGCTGGCTATTTGGAGGACTTTTGTAGTTGTAATTGACATCATAATTGATTTTGGAAAACTATTTTAAATATTGATCTTTGATTTGGAACGGCCAATTGTCATCGCTTGTGGCATTGCTCTTCTGCTCTTTCTCTTTTTATTGCCATGCGGTTTTGGGAGAAGATGTTCCTTTTCTTTCTTGCTCACACAACACTATTGCACCATGGATTGAAACATAGACATGGATCATGCTTTTGATTTTGAAAACCCTGCACCCTTTAGCTTGCTAGTGACCCAAAAGTGACTACTCTTACGGAGGGTGTTTGCATGGAAAGTGGTCAGGAAAGCAATATAGACTTGCTTAATATGCAAGAAATCAAACTAATACGTCAAACATGCATGCGTGTTTTAAAGTCAAAATCTGCATAGTTGAATGTAAATATGAGTAGAATGTCTGATTTTCTTATGCAATTCATGCAAGTGTCAGCCGAGGGCCTTGTTATTGAGCACCCACCTCGGGTTTCTACCATTGGTATTCTCCTTCTCTCTTAGGAAGAAAAAAAAGCAAATTATTATAACTTGTTTGATTCTGATCCTCAGAGTGCTAATATGAGATTTTATGGTAAACAATATTCGTCGCCCAAGTCTACGGGTGTTTTGTGACATGCACACCAATGGGGTACCCCAAATGTCTGAAAACAATTCCAAAGGCACTGTCCTCCCTATCCAAATTAAGTTATGAAAATCTATAGTAGGCACATCTATGAACGACGATCTACTATGATTCACTTGAAGACGTGAGGCAACAGAGAGCAAGTTGAGAAATGTAGTAGCACATATTACATTAATTTATTTTTTTTAAAGAAACATAAATGTGCCATGTACAGATCCCTCGCCCATTATTGTTTTATTAGGAATTTTCAATCCTTGTAGGACCTACTCATTAGTTAATTTATCTCAATACAAAAAGAAAGGATGCGATGCCATATCATACTTGAGGGGGCTTATAGGGCACCCTCATGTCTCATGGATCTTCCCAATGTCATCCTAGCAAGAAGATTAGTGAGATAGGGGTGCCCTATTATTGAGAAGTCTAGACTTTGAACTCTCTCCTATCAAGAAGATACATCTACTCATCCTAGGCCAAAAGCCCATTTTTGTCAAGATCTAGGATATAAAATCCACTACATGTTGTCAAAAGCCTTCGAGAAGTCAATATCCATAGTAGGAAAATATCTTGCTTGGTTCTAATAGCAGGCTCAATTCCTGAGTGAATTGTTATTATGTTTTCAAAGATGGATCTAGCATCAAGGAAACCATTCTAGGAACTATAAATGTGCTTTGATGTCATGGCATGATTCTGACGGGGCCAAAAATTTAACTAAAATCCCATAAGCAATCCCTATCCTAATAAGTGCCCTCTAATCCCTCATTGTCATGGGGAATTTCATTTTAGGAATGAGTTTAATGATTTCTTATTTCAAAGAGAGATCCATGCATTTGGATATCAATGTGGCATTAACCAATGCCTAGATGATGTTTTCCAGATCCTCCCAAAATTGTGATATGAAATGTTATGCTAGGCTTCATATTCCGGGATTTTTATCATTAGTACTTGGTCAATGGCATGCTATCTAGTAGCATCTAGTGCTTTAGCTTTCTCTAGAAAATGAGTAGTGCTTTCTAGATTTCTCTAATATCTCCAACCCCTGAGTAATGGAAGTCTCATCCTATGTGTCAATAATATTGAGGGTTTCTTTTGCCCTATCCCTCTTGAGTTTCTTAAAGTTTCCTCTTAAAGCATCTTAAGTATCTTTAAGAGCATGTTGTCTACATAGGAGCCAAGCAATTTGTGAATTTATGGTCTCCTACACTTTCAAGACTTGTCTAGCAAGGGCTCACGTCTCCAAGTGCTTTTGACTTAGTGTCTTTTTGTTTGCCATAGCAATCATTGTATGAATTACATGTTTTGCTCTACCCACCTCCCTTTTATCCTGTGTTCCTTTCATGTGGCCTACTTTCTTGATGCACCCTTGCATACATGAGCAAAACTTCAACATGCCATGAGAGGGTTGGTAGCTTATCTCTTAATATACTCAGTGAAACTTGTAAAATATTTAATGAACACACAATTTATGAGGTGTAGGGAAACAGTGACCATTCTCTGTAATCAATGTGACCATAATGGCAACCGACAGGATTAGTCATCACAAGGGAATGGTCCCTGTTGGACCATTCCCGATCGTCAAATTTTAGGGATAGATGGGCCAATGTAAAATATTATTGTTGCTGACTTGTCAGGAAGTGAGTGGATATTGAATGTTGAGGTGCTAGGCTTTGAGGTGTTGTTTTTGCTACATTCACCAGAATTGAAGAATGGTAACTCCATTCGCTCAGATGGAGTCACTCCATTGGCTTGCAGTCTGTGTGACTCTAGCAATATTAAAGGGGCTCGTGTGTCCAACATCCCACGGTGTGCTTGGGAATTCTGGTGAATAATTGCAGGTAGATGTGTGGTTGTAGTTTGCATCTCATCGACCCCTAACTTTGACGGAGTCTATTATTAACAATCAAGAACTATGAAAATCTCCAAGTGTTTACCGCACTGTTTTACCACGTTTTGTAGAGAGAAGGTGTAAATTCAATGAGAGAAACAAGAGAGAGGAGGGAAGGGGTTTTTTTTTGTGTGTTTAAAGTATTACCGTGACTGTATACGCTGTTATTACCTCTATTATTACCGTTGTTATTACCGCGTCCATTACCATCAATATATCCGCTGCCCAAATGTAGCGCCTAAACTTTCAAATTTTGGATTAACTCCGCCTCCCCCCCTCTTCAAATTTTGGTGTTTCCCTCCTCTCAATAAAAATTAAAGAGTATTGTATATAATTTTCAAATATAAAAATGAAGAGAAAGAAAGAGAGAGAGAGAAAGAGAAAGAGGGGGGAGAAGCACCCCCCTCCCGCGGAAGAGCTGCTGGCCTCTCTCCACCTCTCTTTGTTTTTTGCTCTTCTTCCTCCAACACCATTTAGACGAGGCGGTGGTAGACATGCAGATAGCCTTTCTTCCTCCAACCTCGTCTGAACCCAGCCTAAGATTACTCTTGTTTATGTTGGAGCTATATATGGCTCACTCTACTCAACTTGGTCTCACCTATATATTTGTATCTTGTCCTCAATATGAATCAGTCTTTGGGAGCGTACATGGTGTGTCTCTTGTCTCGTCTCTCTCTCTCTCTCTCTACATCTCAACATGGTATCAGAGTGGTAACGATCATGTGCCCATTCAATTCAGTGTGACGAAACAGTATGTGTATGCGATTCGCATGTAAAATTCAAAATTGCTACAAATTTTATTTTTTGAGGATTGATTCTTGTTAATTGTGGTTATTTTGTGTTAAAAAGAATATGATTAGTGTTTTCTGTGGTGTTTATTGCTAATCGATATAATAAATCATTGATTATGTTTTCTTGTTGATTTGTTTTTTGACACCCTCAACTTTGTCTCAATTTTTTGGGGTCTTCTGCTCAAAATTTGGAGAAACGGGAAAAGCGCAGTGGAGTGTAGCACAATGGAACTATTCTTACAAAACTTGTTCGTCTCCTCAAGCTCTTCGATTTGAGTTGTAGATTTTCGTCAATCGGAGTTCGCAACAGAAAGTTATGTTGTTTTTACTGCAAATTGAGCTTGATGCAGCTTTCTTCGTCGTGCGTCTTCGTGAAGCATCCACGATCGTTTTTCTAATTTTGGCGTTAACTTTTTCGATCAAACTTAGCTTTATCCATATTGTGGCCGTCAATCTTGCGTCTCAGGTCACTCTAATTTGAGGAACTTGTCTCATGTCACTCTATTTTGAAGACTCTTTTATTATTGACGTCACCTTTTCCCTGCTTTTTTGAATGACGTCCCTCACATCTTTGGACGAGTATTGAGCATCCTTCTTGCATTATCGTTGATAGAACAGAGTCCTCATATTTCTTGCATTCTCAATTGCAGCCTTCACCATATATGGTGTACAGATTCTGCGATCTTATCTTATACGTCTTCTCGCAACCAGACATGGCTATGACTATTCTCGTCAACGGCTTTCCTTCTGGCCAGCGTTCCATTCCTCCTTTCCAAGGCCAAGGATTTCCAGGGTGGAAAGCAAAGATGTTGTTAATTCTTAATGGCGATGAACTCTCTGATGTTGTCCTTGAAAATCGTGTTTGTCCGCCTCAGCCTATTGATACGGAACATGATACGTGCTTATCACTGAAGGACCTATATTTGAAGATTGGAATGTTCTGTATATGGATTGGCAACGACGTGATAAAGTAGCTCATCGGTATATTCTTTCTGCTCTTAGTGATTCTCTTTTGCTTGATATGTATGAACTGCCTACTTCCCAAGACGCATGGAACTACCTTATTGCAAACTTTCAGAAGAAATCTGTTACAAAAATACTTTATTTGAGGGGTTTTCTTAACAAACTATACTATGAAGTTGGTACTGCCATGACGGGACATATTGAGTGTTTCAAATCTATTATTAACCATCCTTGTTTCCAATGATTTAGGATTTCTTTAGCAAAGTGAAAGAGTTATTGTCTTTTGCATTTGGATCTTGGAGAGATTCACTCATGTCTTGGCATTCAAATCCAACAAAATCGTACCAAAGGTATTTTCTTCCTTCGACAGTCAAAGTTTATTGCAGATACTATTGAAAAGTTTGGTGTGGAATCTGCACATTCAGCCAACACACTTTGTCTTGCGAGCTCTACGAAGAACACTTCTGACAATGGTGGTCAACTTGTCACAAATCAGCCTTATGCTAACTCGATTGGATTTCTGCAGTTTGTTGGCATGAACACTCATCCTGATATTCTGTTTGTTGCTAATTATCTTGGAGAACATCTTGCACGTCCTTCTCTTAATCATTGGTCTGCAGCAAAGCATGTGTCGAGATACTTGAAAGGCACTACAGATTTTGGTTTGGTCTACTAGCGACAACTCACATCGGATTCTATACAATGTCTTTCTCTTTTGGATTACACTGATGCAGACTGGGCAAGCTCACATTTATCTATGCAATCTACTAGTGGAAACTGCTTCTTTATAAATGGTTGTCTTGTTTCTTGGACCAACAAGAAACAACGTTGTGTTGCAGTTTCTACGACTGAGTCAGAATATGTTGCAGCATCACTTGCAGCTCGTGAGTTGATTGGCTTCGACAAATGCTGGTTGATATTGGTCAGTCTCCTCTTTCTAGCACACCCGTGCTGTGACAACCAAAGTGCTATTAGTCTTGCAAAAGACTATGTTCAACATAATAAGTCAAAGCACATTGCTGTCCATTATCATTATGTCAGGTATGAAGTACGCAAAGGAACCATTATGGTTGAACACTGTCCAATTGATCAAATGATTGCAGACATTCTGACCAAAGGCCTTAAACAGTCACGTTTCATCCTCTTGCGCTCGGAGCTTGGAGTTGCTTCGGCCTCACTCTTTCTAGATTAGCTTCTTTGCTATTGTAATAGATTTGTACATATGACATTGTAATCTTTTAGGTACCATGCACTATGCACACTCCACATTTGCACCTTGTGATATCTAAGTCACTTGAATATTTGTACATAGATGCACAATGCACTTTCATTATCAGTGGTTCATATTTTCACATTGTATAGGGGCTTGGATTTTTCCCTTGAACTCCCCAAGGGTTTTCTCATCCAAAGCTAGAGACCTTTGTTTGAGTGGGGGTGTTGGAGCTTTATATGGATCACTCTACTCAACTTGGTCTTACCTATATATTTGTATCTTGTCCTCAGTATGAATCAGTCTTTGGGAGTATACATGGTGTGTCTCTTGTCTCGTCTCTCTCTCTCTCTCTACATCTCAACAGTTTACAAGTAAAAAATATCATTGTTAATTGATTAACATAATTGAGCATATTCTCAAATCTAAAGAGAGGAAGAGGAGGGAGAGAGAGGTGAATGGATTACACGATCAAAAAACTTCATAACTGCAAAATGTTCATGAATCATCTTCCAAAAGATCTTTACATGAAGCATCATCCAATTCTAAGCCCATGGCTCCTAAATCAATAAAGAGAGAAGTGGAATTTTTGTTTGTGGATGCATTGCCAGCTTCATCATCTTCGAGTTTGTCATCCTCCATCTCATCATCTTCATCATCATGACAATCATCCTCGCTAAGACTTGTTGCCACTGGACTTGATTCATCGACCTCCCTCTCCTTTGTTTCCACCTCATCCAAAGTCAGAGGTGGAAGAGGGTCGAAGATAGTCTCCACTTCATTAGTGGAAAAAATGGTTCTCGCCCAAGGTGTTACGGGAATTATGAACCAAAGTTTTGGTTGGTGGATTCTTGGGATATAGATGACCTATAAAATAGAAGCTGAAAGTGAGTAACATTGGTATAACTAACTCTACAACAAGTAAATAAAAATAAAAAAGGTACATGTCAATCACCTGCTCACAATTGCGCGGTAAAACTAAATTGTCATACCTCCCTGTGTGATGCACACTAGAGTTCACCATGTAGAGGCCATTCTCATGTCGTCTAGACACATTTGCAAACCACTTGCACTAAAAGACAAAGCTATGAAAGGTTCTAAAATTAACCTTTAGTATCCTTTCAATAGTTCTGCAGTACTTGGCTTCATCACCATCTGTGTCAAAGTTCCCCATGATGGCACAATCCATGGTGGTTTTACACTCATCAATGTGGCGCGTACAAAAGTGACGACCCTTTGACCACATAGAGTTAAAGCAAAGGCACTACAAATTAGGAAAATATATTAATTTATCAAATACATATTAAAGATAGTTTCAACAAATAGCGAGACAATATGGTTTAGGTATATGAGTACTCTACCTTTGGTACATAGCCTCCTGCATACTCCCATTCTTTGTTGGTGATGTCTTCTCCACGCGCTTTTGCCTCCTTCATTCTCTCATGAATCCACTTTGCACTAATGAGATCTGGGAAACATGCATGGTGTCTAAGTATTGGTGGTTCCCTCCTTCCTCCATGTGCTTGTTTCCATGCTTCCCTCTCTTGTAAACGCATGGACTTTGCCACTGTCCACAAGTCCACCCACTTGGTCACAATCTTTGCATTGAGAACGCAAAAGTTATCGACCACTCGGGATAGATTCATATCCATTTTAAGTAGTTTTCCCTTTCCACTTGTCAACTGTGAAGTCATCCTTGAATCTTACTCGTCTGACCACATGCCAGGCATTGAAGGATCAACTTGTGCCAAATACTTTTATATGTAAACAAATGCCTCTTGAACAATCCACCCTTCGGCCATACATGCCTCTGGTTGAGAACGTAGCTGCACAAAATCTTTGAGAGTCTTTAAAAACCTCTCTAAGAAGAACATCCATCGTGCCGGCACTACTCCACATATAGCTATCTCCTCCACCACGTGAACCAAGAGGTGAATTTGACTAAGAAGGTCCGATCGAGGAAATGCATCTTCAATGGCACACACAGTTTCCGTTGCAAGTGTTTGAGCAGCAGGGATAGCAACTATTTTGATTTACTTGGAGCTCACAAACATACACTAAGTGCTAGTTGATATTATTGTGTACATAAAAAAGGTGTAGTCGAGTGGAGTCTTGTCGTGTACCTTACTAGCTCTCCTAGTTTGAAAATAGCGTCCCTGACTTTCTTGTCCCAACATATACACATACTCACCGGCAGAATGAACTACAATGTAAATCAGGAAAAGGAAATGTGAGTGATAGTCATACACACAAACTATAGATAGAATAGGGAGTATGAAGATTACCTGAAGCATCTTGTGCCAATCGTGGAACTTTAACCCATACAATTAAACGCTTCCACCCTTCTTCACTTTTGTGAAAGCTCCCTTTAGCGACCTCATGTATCATATTGGTGTGCAAACAGAGGCAATGGTACCCTTCACCTTGTCTAATTCTTCTTTTGCTAGCATCCATGGTGCTTTAGGAAGCACAATCTTTCCATTTGGGGCACGCCATGGACTGGCAGAGGCGGGGAGATGTTTTAAAAGCCTCAAATCCTCCCTCGCACCCAAAGAGTCCTTCTTGCCAATAATGTGGTCCCATATTGTTTGGGCTACATTCTTGAATATGTGCATGGGATCAAAGAGGTGTTGTATTTTTAAGTACTTCCTATATGGAAGCCTTAAAAATATGGAATCCCTTAACATACCTTTTGGTGGAGGACATGGAGCCAGATTGTTGTTGTGGTGTTCCTCCCAAATGGTTGCCCAATCTGCCATTGTGAGCTTTAGAGGATCCTTCCCATTTGTTGGAGCCTTGTGCTTGATATGCCCTTAATTGGGGTAAGAAACGATGGTTGTTTGGATAGATTACCTTGCGCAAGGAATCTTGCCTCTCCATCACCAACGATGGCCCGCAAGTAGGACATGATTGTGGCCCGATGTGGACAACCCTGCATACATATCATATGGTTAGAGAGATGAGTAAACTAAAGTGAGATAAAGGAAGCTAAAGGGAGAGAGAGAATGAGGGAAAGAGAGAATATAGAGGACAGGGGGTTACCAGAAATCTCTCTTAGCCCAGGATAGTTGTGCATAGTCCACATAAGGATTCCGCTCACTTGAGCCTTTCTCCCCCCCTTTGCAAGTGGGATATCGACAACAAGAATGCCTCTCCATAACTCCTCCAACTCCTTGATGAGGGGCTCGAGGTAAATGTCAATATTTGACACTTTGTACTTCCCTGGCACAAGCAAGGAAAGAAGTATATTTCCCTTCTTGGTTGTCTCCCATGGTGGAATATTGTAGTTGATGATCACCACAGGCCAAGTGCTCCATGAAGTAGACTTAGTGCCGAAGGGGTTGACACCATCACTTGCTAACCCAAGCCTCAAGTGTCGAGGCTCCAACCCAAACTCTGGCCATTGAGTTTTGATGTGCCTCCATGCAGGTGAATCGGCAGGGACACACATCATTCCATCATTTCAGCGATGGTTTGCGTGCCATATGAGAAACTCCACGATGACCTGCTTTTAAACATGTGTTAGATGCGAGGAATTAATGGAAAGTTTCTTAATAGCTTGCGGGGTAGGTGTGCCCAGCTCACACCTGCCTTGTATCGTACCTCCCCTCAAATGGGACATGAGGTAGCATGTGCATGCTCATTGTGGTATAGCATGCAATCGCTGACGCACGCATGGATGTGCTCATACTCCATTCCAAGTGCAGTGACATACGATTTAGCTCATCGACAATCTAGAGGCATGTGGTGACTAGCTTGCAACATTTTGCCCATCAAACTACAACAAACATGCGTATTAGTATAATTCCTAGAAGAAGACACCATAAAGAGAGAGGGAGAGAGTATATAAAAGCCACATTCCATACTTACACAAGTAGTGCATCGACACCTGCATTACTCCAATCGAACTTTGCTTGCAAGTTGAGTACTTCCAACGATGCTCGGGGAATCGAGTACCGTGAACCATCGTAAAGAGGTGTTCGGGCACTCCTCATCAATCTATCCTCCATTTTGGCAGTCGGTTTAGTGCAGGGCTGGCAATCTTCTTCGCACACGTCATGCTCATGAGCTAGTAACTCTTCACACATGTCGAACATGTATTCATCCTCTACCTCAAAGTGTGAAGAAGACGCCTTAGGAGCTGTCGACGTAGAGCCAATGGCAGGATCACCATGCGGTGCACCCAAATCGCCCAGTCGCTCTTGCCTCTACTGTTCGGCCTTAGGTGCCGATGCACCACCACCAAACTCAGACCAATGGGGCACCTCCTCAAGCGACAGGTGAGTCCTGCTATCATCTCTCTGAGCGCTTTTTCGAGGCCCTGCTAAAGCCCTTCATTCTCCACGTGCTCCAAAGCAATGCGCCTCAAGCAAGGAATTTCCCTTTTGCACTTGGCGCAAGGACAACATTTTCCTTGAGCCAACGATCTCGCTTTGGGCCTCCAGGAAGACCACGATCATCCCAGTCGATGTCCTGCACATGCGAAAGGTTGTTTATTTAGTCATGTGTCGTAAAAAATAAATAATTAAAAAACACTTAGCTTCATTTGAAAAATTACATATAGTTAACACTAGGTTGGTAATGGGACACTTTTATGTCTTGTTAAGTGACCATTTTCCTTGAATTATGTCAAGAGTTTCAAAATGGATTTTGAGGTGCTATCTGTCTCGAAAGTTGTCTCATGAGCTGAAAAAAACTCGACATTTTTTTGGAATATCAATTCCATCTTTAACCTTGTCTTTGCACAACATTTCACAACCTAAACTGTGTGAAAAAACGGGTCCTGTTTTTGGCTTTTTTCAACTTTTTGCAACTATACCACTCTAGAATTCATGTTTGTGAGGTCTGTAATGCTAGAGAACTATCTTTAGTAGTCCTCAACATGTCCTGATGCTTCTAGGGAGAAATAAATGTTAAAGTTGTAAGTTATGACCAAATTACAAAAATTGTCAAAGCCTGCTTTTTAGCCAATTTTAGCTCTTCTATGATTTTTTTGGTGGCTTTCATGATATCCAAATGCAGTTTTGATTTTCTATGTCGCATATTGTAACATAAAGCTAATATTCCTTGAGTTTTGGGGCACCTAATACCCTATTTTGCATAGTAGACAACGATGGTTGATTTTTTCAATTATAGACGAAAACAAAACATTCTAGTATATCAAGTATAGCTTTTTCAACATTGTTAGTTTCTTGTGACAACTACATGCATTTTGTACGTAGTAACCATATCTAGTCATAAGGATCAAATTTGGCTAGATATTGAATAGTTTCTATGGGATTCTACAACTCATAATGTTGAACCCAGTTTTTTCATGTTTGTTGTATTTAGTACTTCATCTTTGTCCCCAAGATTTCCCTTGGTAAGAGATGTATTATTCTTTTGACATGCTCCATGGCTCCTTATGAACCTAAAGGACAATAGGGAACTAAGAAAACATGCATATATTCACTATAAGAGGTTGTGTGCTCTTGTGACACTGTTAGCGACGGAAATACACTGGGTTTTTATAACCCCCGGCGTCGCTAAAACCATCGCTAATAGCGTCGTTACGAGAGCGTCGCTATAACCGTCGCTATAGGCGTCGCCATATGCGTCGCTATATAGCGACGGTTATAGCGACGTTTACACAGAAGTCTATAGCGACACTCATAGCGACGCTACAGAGCCATAAATAGCGACGGTTATAGCGACGCCCGAGAGAATTTTTTTCTGGTGACAGGACGTTGAATGCCCTGCCACCCATCAACCATATTGTACTTGATTCACTTTTTAAAAAAAATGCAAGGGTAGATAATAGACGCAAAATAGTCACCCACAAGACGCATTGTTTGCAAAATTGACAAGCGTAAAATTGACAATTGTACACATCATAGGCAAAATGAATTGATTGGCAAATGTAATAATGACAATTGTACAACATCATCGGCATAAAGAATTGATTGGCAAAATGAACTGCGGTGACAAATGTACTAATATACATGGTTCAAAAAGACGTATAAAATCCGTCTCATGATACATAAGCTATGAGAAACCCTAAACTAATGCTATCTAGCTATGGCTAAACTGACGTCGTCTAGTCAGACGTCTCATTGCGTCCAAGCGGCGTATCTGTCGGATTCTGCAAAAATAGACAATAAGACAGCTTTCAGTAAGTATAAACATATAACGACATTTATAAAACAATACAAAAAATAGAAAAGAGTAAACCCTAATACTAACCATGCCACCGCGAGAACTGAGAATGTCCATCAGGGCTTTTAAACCCTTCCTGCCTGCATACTCGCGCTCGTACGGTGTGGGATCACGTCTTGTCATCGACCACTGCCAAAACATACAAAGAATTTATTATGTTAGAATTAAAAAACTCATAAACCCTAAACTATCGAACATAAAGAGCAATGCAAAAACACTTACAAAATCGGCCTCAAATGATGCCCATCCACCGCTCCCCAAGTGGTGCGAGCTCCCTGCCTCTACTCGCGCTCTGGCTGCATCCTTTTGTTGCTTCCACTTGTCGGGATTCTCGCGCGCTGCTTTCTTCGCATTCTTCCAATCTTCTTTGGCCAGCCAATCTGGCCTGTTCCACCCATGCTTGATTGCTTTTTGCACTTCGGAACGCTTGTGTTTGCAGTATTCGCGCATTCGAATCTTCATCAGGTCTTCATTGAAGCGCTGATCCCGTGTTGGAACGGGAAACTCATCATGAAGTATGCTGATGACTCTGTTTTTTAAATCACTTGGTACTTCAATCCATTTGTTTAGTATGTAGTGTCTAAACAGCTGAGAGCAAAGACCACGCATGCGCGAGATCACCTTCTTGCCATCATCATCCATGATGATGCCGCCGCTCAAGTCGACGGAGTAAGGCAAGCCATTAGAAAATTTCGGAGGTCATTTGGAGGGCCTTGTAAGAAATTATATTTCTCTCTCTAGAAACTTTTTTTAAATGCACTTGCACCTTGTGAGTACGTCCAAAAGGACAACCAGACACTTTAAAAAGTAGATTTATGTTCCCAATCGTCCTTGAAAACGGTCACTTTTTTATTTAATGTGAGCGTCTTTTTCAGGAGGCAGGTGCGTCGCATTCAAGGCAGCTTATGTCATCAGTGAAAGTTGAAAAGTCACAAATTGTCAAATAGTGATGGATTTTGAGGCTTTTGACACCACGAATGCGTCCGGAACGCCAAAATACCCTAAAAACAAATGTCTACTTGTCTCATTCCGACATCCGGAGAGGCAAAAAATGTCAAAAAACCCCAAAAAATGGACTTTTTACTTAAGACGCGCGAGGAGGCATTCTAAAATGCTAGAATGCCCCTCTGCGCGCCGTTAGTACAAAGCTCCTTTTAGTGATTTTTGGACAATTATCTTTCAAGAAAGCCTACCCATGTTTCTCTATTGCACTTTTGCACCATGCTCTCTCTCTCTCTCTCTCTCTCTCTCTCTCTCTCTCTCTCTCTCTCTCTCTCCTTTCTATAGCTTAGCATATTTAAAAAGAGAGAGAGTGAGAGACTCCCATTACTAACGGCGCGCGTGGAGCATGTTTTGACCTCCAAAAACACCTCCTCGCGCCGTTAGTATAAGGTAACAGAAAGACTCTCTCTCTCTCTCTCTTTCCCCCGCCTTACTTCCTCTCTCTATAACACTCACACATACACACATAAACACATACACTGGTGGATGCACAGTACTAAAGGCGCGCATAGAGACATGCACACCGGTTGTGCCTCCCTACGCGTGCCTATAGTATAGAGAGAGAGAGAGAGAGAGAGAGAGAGAGAGAGAGAGAGAGAGAGAGAGGGGCTCTTTGTGTTTGTGTGTGTGTGTGTGTGTATGTTATATTTGTGTGTCTGTGTGTTTGTGAGTGTGTGTGTCTCTGTCTGTGTGTGTGTATGTTATATTTGTGTCTTTGTGTGTTTGTGTGTATGCTATATATATATATATTTTTTGTGTGTGTGTGTGTGTGTGTGTGTGTGTGTGTGTGTGATCAAAATGCACTTTGTTAAATTGTAACAATGGGTGTGCGTGCTCACTCTTATAGACCCGAAATTATGATCTCTAAGGCTAAGATAATGAAGAAAAAACCTATGTGATAGATGGAGGCCTTTTTAGAGATTTTTTGACATTTTCCTCTCAAAAAGCTCTCTAAAAGAAAAAAAAAGGGGCTTTTTACTAACGGCGCGTGATGAGGCATTCCAAAATTTTGGAATGCCCCCTCGCGCGCCATTAGTAAAATGTTCTTTTAGGGGTTTTTGACAGTCTTTGCCTCTTTGGATGTCGGAGCTAGGCAATTGGACATTCATTTCTAGGATATTTGGGCGTTCCGGACGCATTGACAGTATCAAAAGTTTCAAAAACCTTCCACCACTTGATAGTTTTGTAACTTTTTGAATTTTAGTGATGACATAAGCCGTATCAAATGCACCACATCTACCTTCCAAAAAAGGTGCTCGCATTAAATGAAAGAGAGTGATCGTCTTCAAGGACCACTAGATTATTAAATGAGGAGAGGGACACCTTTTATATTTTTGTTAATATCAATCTATTTTTCTACGTAACGTAGGCTCTTCTCTCATTGGAGGAGCTTATTTTCCTCTCTCTTCCAAAAGGCCCTCCAAAAGACCTCCGAAATCTCCTAATGCCTCTGGCCGGTGACGCGTGAACCTGGGTGTCCCAGCAGGGGTCTCTAGCGGCGTGTCGATGGGGGTACGGACGTCAGGTGTCTCCACCGGCGTCTGGGCCCCGAAGCGAGGAGTGTCGAGTGGGGTGGCTCCTGGCGGAGTAGGTAGAGGTGTGTAGCTGCTAGGAACAGTCAGCCGTGCAAAACCTGGCGTAGATGGCGATGCTGTGGCTGGTGTGGGGACGGGCAAAGAAGGGGAGGGTAAAGAGCCTCGTCGAACACGAGGCGGTGTGGAGGCATCGGTGGCGGAATCCCCACAACAACCGCCACCGCCACCACTAGAGCGCCGGTGTCTAGACGAGTGTGAAGCTCGGCTCGTCGACGCCGAAGCTTCGGAGCGTGCCGATTGCTCCGAAATAGAGGGAGATGCGGATGGAGTAGGAACGCGCGATGATGCGCCAGAGCGATGACGCTCCACGTACCACTGTCTCTGCTCCGGTGACAAAGAAGAAAGAAACTCCTCATCATCCATACCTGCATTAAACACACGAATATTTAAACTTAATATTGAATGAATAGAGTAGACAATGACGCAAAGACCATTAAATACAATGACGTAATGATGCATATAAATACAATGATGCAATGAATTGAGTGATAGAAGAGGAAAGTCGAAAACTCAGAATTTTCAATAAAAAGATGTGAGCGCGAGTAGAAAAGAGCGTTATACACCATGGAAGGTACTTAGAGAGCCAGAGATTTTACAACACGGAGCAAAATTGTTCAAATACAATATTTGTGGCTTTAAGAGATCTCTCTCTCATCCTCGCATAACTCAGCATAACTTCCTATATCTATATAGAGCTCTCCGTTTAAACACATATCCTCTGTTTCATTTTGTAGCTCCTCTGCATGCACCCCATATAGAGTAGTAGCATCTTGATGCTCGTCTGGCACCACCGCAGCGGCTTCTGATTGAGCATCTTCTCTGATCTCCTCCATTGATGCCGTTGTGATTGGCACATGGTAGCCTTCATACGTCCTTGCACTACGAGGGGCTACCTCTATGACGTACCACCAGTTTGATGTAGACTTTGTAGGATGAAATATTACCTGCCAGAGCCACATAACTTACATGAGAGCTTTCAAGCACATAACTTGTAAAAGGGGGATGTTAACTATTTACATACTTACTTGTTCACAATGCTCGGGTAGTACGAAAGTGTCTCTTAGGTCAGTGCATTTCTTAGTAGAATCCACCTCAAGAAAACTAGACTCTCCTCTACGCACAATAGCGTTGCGACCCTCCATGATTATCTTGAACCATTGCACGTCGAACAAGTCGACAAAAAATCCTCTGTAATCGATCCTCAAAATATCTTGCAGCGTGCCGAAGTAAGTGAGTTCCGCCACCACGGGATCTGCATCAGAGGAACGTCGTCGACTAGACTGTTCAAATTTTGCCATGATTCCACAATCTTGAGTAAAACGCTTTTTGTCGATTCGTTCCACCCTAAAATGTCGACCTTTACACCATGCTGCTGTGTATGACTTATACTACAAAGAACAAAGATTATGAGTGGCCGTTCAAACGTTTAGAAATAAAGTCACTAGCTAGTCGTACATTGCAAACTTACCTTGGTCGCGCAACCCCGAGAGTACTCCCACTCTTCCTCAGTCACTTCGTCACCGCATTGTTGTGCGCTTTTCAATTGGTTGTGCAACCATCTTAAGCTCATGAAGGTTGGTAGGCTCTCCAGAACCATCGGATAGTGCATCGGTGGTCGTCTTCCCCATCTCAACTCGATTCGTGCCCTTTGTCGCTCTTGCTTTGCATCCTCATATTGTGAAATCCACTTTTGCATCACTGGATTGTGAAGCATGCAAAATCGGTTGATTTTAGCCTCTAGATCTTCCGTCATCTTCTTCTCAACACGTAGATTGCACATGACAATCCCATATATGCGCTCATCATCTATGGTTCGCCATAGCGTGTCCCGGGCTTTATCAAATCCGTCTAGCCACTCTCCAATGTACAATAGGGAATCTGATACCAACTAACCTTCTGCCATGCTACCCTCCGGACGTGCCTTTTGACGCATATATCCCTTAAGCGTTTTCATGAAACGTTCTAAGAAGAACATCCATCTGGAATGAACTGTGTCATCTATTTCCACCTCATCAACTATGTGAACAAGAAGATGCACCTGAATGGTTAGCATGGTAGTAGGAAAATGTTTCTCAAACATGCACACAAGCTCCGCAGCATTTAGTTTGGCGAATGGTATGGAGTCTACGTTGATCTCCTTTTGTGAGATCCATTGCACCAGCTTTGCAAGTTTGTAGATTGTGTTACGGATGTCGAGAGACAAACATCCCTCCATGGCAACCGATAAAATAAACTGTAAAGTATGTGCAGCAATGATATTAAAGTCCACATTTTATGCAATGATATTAAAGTCCACTATGAACGTACCTGACACATTTTATGCCAATCGTGTGACTTCAAACCGGTAAGCTTTCCTTCTTTAGTAAAACACGTTCGGAGCGAGTGTATTACGCCAGTGGGGGTCCGCAAAGATCGAATGGTCTCTTTTACTTTGCGTTCTTGGGCTCGTGTGAAAATCCATGGTGCTTTAGGGAGTTTTATCGATCCTTCAGACGCTGTTTGCGGCCAATATTGCTCCATACGATCCACATTTCTAAGGTCAACTCTAGCTCCGAAAGTATCTTTCTTAATGGTCAGATGGTCCCATAGTAGATTACCCACATTCTTGAATATGTGCATTGGATCGAGCAAGTGATTGATCATGAGTCAGGGCCAGTATGGTAACTCGTACCATAGAGCTAGTATCTTCATCCCTGGAGGCAATCCGTCATCGCACATCCCCTTCTGCTCTAACCATGCTTGTGCAGACATCCTTGGTGGCTCTCTTCCCAAAAATCCGTCGCGTAACACATGATTCTCTGGAAGATACGCTTGATGACCTTCGTAGATTTGCTTCTTCAGTGAGGGCGCCCTATGTGCATTCAGTCTAGGTCCACATGTGACACATGCTCTGTATCCGCTTGGTTGAAGCCCTGCATGTATACACATTATAATAGATCAACTATGGGAAAAAACAAGATTTACAGTGTCTGAGTGAGGAGTGTCAATAGATCACCTGAGCATTCTGTTAGCCCGGGATAGTCATGCATGGTCCACATTAGAATGCCTCTGATCAAAGCATTCCATTGAGGGCTTTCTTCACCCGCTTCATGCAGGTATCGCAGTCTATGGAGACCTAAATCTAATCTAATATAACGTAAATCTAAATCTAGCATAAATAAACGTAAATCTAACTAAAAATAAACCTAAATCTAATCTAATTTAACCTAAATAAACCTAAATATAATTTAACGTAAGTCTACATCTAACCTAATCTTTAACGTCTTTTAGGATAGTTTCCTACGATGTTATAACTCTCTTCTTCTTGTGTGTGTGCGCGTGTGTGGATGTGTGTGCCAATAAAAAGAGATAAATGGTATAACCTTTCTATCACCCATGCCAAGTATGATAGATTGGTTATGCCATTTCCCTCTTGAATAATAGGTCTTGAGTTCAACTCCTCGTCGGCTAGATCTTTAGGTCTTTTAATTTTAATTAGTTTCCTACGACGTTAAATTAGTTTCTCTCTTTTTCTCTCTCAATGTGGGTGCGTTTTTTTGTTTATGCATGTTTTCTCTCTCTTTTCCTCTCTCAATGTGTGCGTTTTTTGTTTATGCATGTTCTCTCTCTCTTTTCCTCTCTCAATGTGTGCATTTTTTGTTTATGCATGCTCTCTCTCTCTTTTCCTCTCTCAATGTGTGTGTGCATTCTTTGTTTATGTATGTGTGTGTGCATTTTTGTTTATGTTTTACTCTTTCTCTCTCTCTCTCTCCATTCTCTCTCCATTCTCTCTCTCTCTCTCTCTCTCTCTCTCTCTCTCTCTATTTCTCTCTCTCCCTCTCTTTCTCTCTATTTCTCTCTCTCTCTCTCCCTCTCTCTCTCTCTCTCTCTCTCTCAGTGCAGCCGTGTTTTGACCTAGTAGACAGCAGTCCACTCTTTTGATCATAACTTCTTCATCCAAACTTCGATTTGGGTGATCTATAGCCTCAATCGAAGAGCACAAAGTCCTCTACGCATTGATGTAAAGACAGAAATTTTCAGAGTTATGGAAGGCGTTTTTGTAGCAGCATTTCTGAAGTGAACAGGTTCAACAAAATTGATTCTCATCTCCTATTTTACATACAATGTCTTCCGGCACTCGCAAGGGTTCTTCTTCTTCAACAAGGTCCACAACCATTGTGGAAAATGATCCAAAATCTCCTAAGTGTGGAGATAGCAACACAACCACCCAACCAACGACATCGGAAACCATGATCATGGCGTACTTGGTATCATTGCAAGAGACCGTAAAAAAACAAGGCGAAGACTTACGAGCACTTGCAATGGAGAATGGCACACTAAGGGTACTTGTGGTTGAGAATGAGAATCTCAAGAGGACACTTGAGATGCAAACAACACGTTTGATGCAACTTGAAGAGGAAGTCAAGGAATGTAAACGCTCTCTGGTGGACTTGAATGCTTTGAAGGAGCGGATGAGCAAAGTAGAGCATGACCATGTATTGAAAGAGGAGAAATTTGACACTATGAGCCGGGATGTATGCGACATGAAAAATGTATGCACAAACAAGTCTTGGGCTGATGTATGTGGTAGCAATGTGGTTTCTAATTCCTCACTCATGCAAGCTATGGTTCAAACAAAGAATGTTGAGAATGTGGATGTGGAGGAGTTGAAGGAACGGGAGCGACGTTCCAAGAACATTGTTATTCGTGGAATTCCCAAAGAGAAGTTAGAGACACCTCCTTCTCTTGCCATTGTTATTGAAGATTTCTTCAAAACCCACTTTGGCATGTCCGGAGTTATGGTCTATGGAGCACATAGAGTGGGGAAGCAAGGAGCTCCTCGCTTGGGAGAACGGCCAATTGTATGCACCATGCCGGATGAGACCAAGCGAAAGATTATCCTTGATAATAGTTGGATCTATTTGAGGGATACAAAATGTTTTGTATGTGAAGATCGCACTATTAAGCAACAAAATATGCGTCGCAAGGCATATGAGGAAAAGAACAATAAAAAAAAGGAGATCTCTCATGAAGAAAATGTGCCCAAGGAGGAGGCAAGTCTCTCAGGCAAATAGGGATGCGTGACCTATGAGACCGAGTTACAATTGAAAATATGCTTTTGGAATTGTAATGGATACCCATGGAATGCGGGGGTTGGCATTGATGAACTAACAAGCAAAGCTGATGTTGTACTTCTTGTTGAAACTTGGGAGCATGATACACAAAGGATTAACGGCTTGGAGGATTACAATGTACATTCATTGATGTGGTCAAAGAATCTCAAGCAACGAAGAGGACAAGGAGGGTTAGCATGTATGGTTAAGAAAGGATTGGAAGATTTTGTATCAATTGTGAAAGATGACAAGTACAAACGTTATGTATAGCTGAAAATTATGACACCAAAAAGAGCACCCATTTTTGTAGCCGGTTGCTACATTCCTCATCATGATTCTCCCTTTTATGCTTGCATGGATAGAGATCAACCATTTTTTGATTTGGAAGAGGACATTGCTTATTTCAAAGATGAAGGTGATTTTATTGTATTTGGGGATATGAATGCTCGCACAAAAACATTGCAACATGATACTCAACAATTTGATATGCCATACATTTCAAGGGAGTTGGAGGAAGTTCACTTGTATGATCGTACCTCAATGGATGAGAAAGAACCGGATCACTATGGAAAGTTACTTTTACACATGTGTAATAGCACGGGTATGCTCATTGCCAATGGTGTATCTTTGTGGAGCGGAACCAATGGATTTACATGTAGAAGACATAATGGGGATAGTGTGATTGACTATATGCTACTCTCTGAAGCCATCATGTATCGCATAAAGAGTTTTATGTTTGGTCAATGGACCCCGGAATCCGACCATCGCACCTTATGTATTGACCTTTCATGTGGAGAAGCAACTAAGCATGATAATCTCAGCCAAAGGAAAGAGAAGTTATCACTATGTATGGATTTCAAACGGGCACCAATGTACATTGAAATGGTTGAGCAAAAATTATGGATGACAAAGCTTCAATGTGATGCACCATTGGAAACTAAATGGGAAGCTTTCAAGAAAGCTATTTGTTCTTGTGCGGAAGAATGCTTTGCCATAAAGCATCTCCATGGTATCAACAAAGATAGATCACGCAAAAGGTGGTTTGATAAAGAATGTCAAGATGCTCGTAAGTCCTTGATAAAGCTTGATGCAACTATGGACAAAGACAACTATCAAAGTCATTTGCATACATACAAGGAATTGATTCAAAAGAAGAGAAGAAGATGGGAAGTAAAGCAACAAGAATTTCAAGTCCAAGAAAAGGCACATGCATGTGGAAGGTTTTGGAGAAACTTGAGAGGCAAGCGGGTTGAGAATTTTGGTAACTTGAGTCTAGTGGATATGTACACACATTGTAGGCAATTATATGAGCAAGAAAATACTGAAAAAATGCCATTTTATGGTTCACTCCCATGTATGCCGTCTTTTTTTACTATTGAGGATGTATGCGGTGGGCTTGAAAAGTTGGCCACTCGCAAAGCGGGAGATCTTCAAGGTATCAAGCCGGAGATGATCAAATGGACGGGAGATTTTACCCATGAGTGATGTGTGATATGTTCAACCTTGCACTTCAACACGGTATGCCTTATGATTGGAGTACTAATTGGGTTAAGCCTTTGCATAAAGGAGGGGATGTAAAGAATGTAAGCAACTACAAGACTATAATGATTGGG